>NW_023144631.1:7091434-7497874 GCF_012932325.1 Thrips palmi | reverse complement strand
TGTTTGACGCTGGCACAGCCTCGCTGTTTGAGCTGGCACAGCCTCGCTTGTGGGGCTGGCACAGCCTCGCTGTTTGACGCTGGCACAGCCTCGCTGTTTGACGCTGGCACAGCCTCGCTTTTTGGAGGCTGGCACAGCCTCGCTGTTTGACGCTGGCACAGCCTCGCTGTTTGAGCTGACAGTCTTACTCAACTCGCTGTTTACCTGACCCTCCCTTTTTGAAGGGGGAACAGATCCGTGTAGGGGGAAAAATTCCCTGGGACCGACCCCCTGCTGTGGGGGGCTTGGCCAGGGTTTTTTGACTCCCCCGGGGGAGTACACCTCCGGGACGTGACGCCCCCCTTTTAGGGGGACACCTCCTGGGTAGGTCCCCCCTTTTAAAGGGGGGGAAAGCCTGGGTAGTGTCCCCCCGGAGTACACTATCCCTAGGGTCAATGTACCCCCCCCCTCTCGAGGTAGGGGAGTACACTATCCCTAGGGATGGTGTACTCTCCCAAAGGGGGAGAGTACACTGTCCCTAGGGATGGTGTACTCCTGGGAGTCAATGGTCACGAGAGTATAATGCCCCGCCCAGACCGGCAGTCCTTATCACCTCATTGGAGCATTGGAGAGTTGGAACATTGGAACACTGGAACACTGGAACGTTGGAACACCACAACGAGACCTGGTGCAACGCGGGTCGCACCAACACCGTGTCGTACACTTTCCAAATAAAGTTGGACGCGCAGCTGGAACACACTGACACCCTCGCGCGCTCTATTTCTCTCTCTCTCTCTCTCCCTCTCTCTCTCTCTCTCTCTCTCTCTCTCTCTCTCTCTCTCTCTCTTTCGCGCGCACGCATATACGGGACGCCCCATAAGTGCGAGAGAGACAGAGAGGCCTCACACTGCTGGGCCCTGGCCGCCGTATTTCACCGGGCTGTCGCCGCGCCGCCGGCGAAGGGCAGGGAAAGGGACCGCCGCACTGCCGCACTGCCGCCCTGCGCCCTGCGCCCTGCAGCACACCGCCCTCCAAATCCCTTCAAATCCTGTTTACCTCCATTGTGGTCCCCGCGGATTACGAGGGCCCCGGATTAAAACAAATATGTCTTAAGGTTGGGTTACACCACCGGCTGGCGTCCGCAGTCCCCGCGGGGCGCGCGGGGCCCCGACGACGTCCCCGGCGTCCCCGTCCGCGTCCCCGCTCGCCGCCAAAGCCGCAGAGGCCCTAATGTACTGCCGGCTCACGCTGCAGCGAAATGCACCAGCGGTGCACTGTGGCAAAAAGCTACGGAAAATTCTGTAAACAGCTTGTGGTAATTCTCCGTAGCCCCCTTATCAATATTCTCCGTAGGCTCTTACAGTATTTTCCGTAGGACAGCACAGTATTCTCCGTAGGACCTTACAGTGATCTCCGTAGGACTATACAGTCTTCCAGGTCCTACGGAGAAGACTGTGCGGACTTACAGAGAATACTGTACGGCCCTACGGAGAATACTGTAAGAGCCTACGGAATATTGATAAGAGGGCTACGGAAATCCTGGCAAAAAAAATTAAAAGAATTTTCCGTACCTTTTGCCAAGTGTGTACACGCGGCCCCCCACCCCCAACCCCCCACACACACACACACACACACACACACACACACACGCACACGACGTGGGGTTTCCCCCCGGAGCGACACTGCACACTGCACTGCATTTTCCCCCTCGGTTTTGTTTGTTTCTTATTTTTCAAGGAGACGTTGAGTGCGAACAGCCCAGCCCGATACGGTGCGGTGCGCTGGTGTGGGTGGCGTACCGGGACCCAGGACCCGGGACCCAGGACCCAGGCCGTGACCGAGGCCGCTTGCCGCGCCTTGCCGCTCCGCCCCATCCATAGTCGAGAGCCTCCCGACCCAGCGCCTGTGGAATTGGAGATGCAGCCCGCTCGACAGCTGTGTGTTGGGCGCGGCCCAGAGCACGGCGCGCACCGCCGCGGTGTCTCTCTTCGCCCCTCTCCGTCTCTCTTGCGCTCGCCCTGGCCGGCCAATCAGCGACTGAGCCCCCACAACAGCCCCTGGGCGGGGCGGGGGGGCGGGGCGGGGCGGTACAGGACGACGCAGCGTGGCGGCGTAGCGGCGTGGCACACGACACGAAACAGGGTGGCAAAATGTCAGTGCACACGGCGCGGGTTATTGCAGTGGCCTTTCCATGCAGGGGAGTGGAAGGGGGAGGGGAGGGGGAGGAGCGCGTCGCGTCTTGTCACGACAGTCTGACAGGCCTCCGTCCTCTCCCTGGTCCTCTCCCTGGTCCTCTCCTGTCGCGCCGTGTCTCGGCAGTCAGTTTCTGGACATTCCAGACACAGCGGAGGGCGGTAGGGGAAGGGGCAGCACTCCAAGTGTTGTGTGTCTACCACCAGAGAGGATGGGGGCACGCGGAGGAAGGGAGTTGAACGGTGCGCCTCGTGTGGACGGAAAAGAGGAAGGAGGAAGATATGATGAATTGCCGGTGAAAAGAGAAAAAGAAACTCACGCGCACACACACATGCACATCACACACATCACAGAGGAGAGATCCACATGAAGCGAAACGAACCGACTCAGGGAAGGAGGGCCTGGGATCAAAAGCATGTGCCGGCGCGCAGCGCGCAGAGCAGCGCACAGAGCAGCGCCAGCCAGACTCACGAGGACCGCCTTTACCTCGGGGGTTGCCGTCGTGCACTCTAAATGTTCTACACTCCATATTATGGTGAAAATGTACCATATTATGGTGGTGCAGCTGACTTCGTAACATACCATTGAGAATTCACTGTACCTTACAGATATTTTGACGAATTTCGTCGGTATTATGGAGAAAATCTCCACCATAATATGGAGGTGCAGCCTTTCACCGTAAGACATTTACTGTGTGGGGGCAGATCATTGGATCCAAGAAAAATGACCGCAAATGGGGTCGCGAAAAAATTTCGAAGGGTAGCGGCGAGGTGGTTGGGGTCGCCTGGGGTCGCGGCTGTTTCCCGGCTGGCAGAATTGTTCAAAACGGTCGAAAATGCCTTTGAAAACTCGTGTTTTAGGCCGACTTTGAGCAGCAACTGCGTCTGATCCGAGGCGGTATTTCGTCCTCCCTCAGCGGGCATTTGGTCTTTGGACCTTCCTTTAGCATGCCTTTGTTACGGAGTGCGATTATCGGCCTTAGTTTGGGAGCAGTATTGTCTCAAAGTTGATGAAAACAGTATAAAATGCCTTTGAATGCCATTTTGATCCACTTTGAGACAATACTGCTCCCAAACTAAGGCCGATAATCGCACTCCGTAACAAAGGCATGTTAAAGGAAGGTCCAAAGACCAAATGCCCGTTGAGGGAGGACGAAATACCCCCTCGGATCAGACGCAGTTGCTGCTCAAAGTCGGCCCAAAACACGATTTTTCAAAGACAAAGAAAACTGAAACTTCACTCCCCCTGCCAAGTCTTAATGGGGAGGCCTCCTGCTTTACTTCCGTGTTCGGGGTGGTACGTTCGTAATTGTGTAGAGAGAGAGAGAGAGAGAGAGAGAGAGAGAGAGAGAGAGAAGAGAGAGAGAGAGAGAGAAGGGAAGCGTGGCGGTTACACCGCGGACGCAGCACCAGGCCCAGCAGACCCACATAGCAGTGCGTCGTTGCAATAAACTTGAGCAAACATCCTCAAGGCTCTAGGTCCTGGCTGGCACTGCTGGCACTGCTGGCACTGCTGGCCTGGCAGTGGGCCTGAAGGCAGGCGGGCCTGCGGCTAGCGCCCGGCTGGTGGGCAACACCGTCGCAGCCGCGGCGCGCAGGGCGGCCCACCCCGGACTCGACGGGCGGAGCGCGCGGCTGGCAAAGTAAGGCGGAAATCAACAGCATCCCCCGCGACCGAGGGATTTCTCGCAAGAGTGGTTGTCTCTCTCTCGCACACCCACGGCACAAGCCACGCACGCCGGAACCAGCCCGCAGATAACAACCAGGCAGCCACAAAAACAAAACAGACACCCGCCGCGTATGGCAGTGAAAAACAGTTTGCAAACTCTGAACTCTCCCGCTGGCTGGACCCTCGCAAATTGATAGCGCTGCCGGGCCTCGGCACGAGCTCCACCGTGTGCTGCACAGTGTGCTGCACAGCCACGCCGCCACGCCGCCGCGGGCAGGGTAGACCCTCGTCCAGCAACGCCCAGCGTTCGGACCGCAAACTTTGTTATATGATTTCAGTTCGACGTATCTCACCCCACCGCGACCCACGCTAACCCGCTAACGCCATGGCGTCCCGGGGGCAGGCGAGGCTGGCGAGGCGCTGGGACACCGAGGGACACTGTGCCGTGTGCTGTAGGTGCGACGGCTGAGCAAGGGGCCCAAAAGGGGCCACGACCCGGCCCCGACCCGCCCCGAGGATTTGTCAGCATTACGGCCAGGGTACAGCCCTGTGATTTAGCCCTGGATTCACTCATTCTCATAAGCACTCTCTCGCATTCTCTCCCTCGCACGCACGCACGCACGCACGCACACAGACGCGCGTGACCTCGGCCTGCGACGGCCACGCCCTTACACCGCGTGCCGAGAGGGCAGGGCGGCAGGAGGCTCATTCCGAGAGTCCTTTCCGTCGCTCTGTCTCTCTCACACCTATGCGGGGCGCCCCATGAGTGCGAGAGAGACAGAGCGATGAAAACGACTCTCGGATCGGTCTGCAGGGCGGCGCATGGCCCTCACACGTCCTTGCGTGTCGCTTCGCGATGAGCCCGTTCAGGCCCACGTGGCTTGTGTGTGTGTGTGTGTGTGTGTGTGTGTGCATGCGTCTGTGCGTGTGAGTAAAAGTATGCGAGTGTTGGTGCGTGGCACGAGGCGTGGCATGCCCGCAGAGATGCTGCTGTTTTCGGACGCGCGGGGCCTGGGCGGGCCTGGCGGGCCTGGCGGGCCTGGGCCATGGCCTGGGAGTGCGGGGGGCGTCATTACCGGCCAGCCCTTTTGGGAGTGCGAGAGAGACGGCGGGCCGGCGCGGCCTGGCGCCGGGAGTGCGAGAGAGACGGCGGTTGACGCGCGGCACGCAGCCCTCTGTGTACAGTGACGGAACGCGGCATGGCGTGAAGCCGTGGCGGTGGCGTGTCGCACGAAAGGACCCCCTCGCCCGCGGGGCCCAACAGCCCCCTCGGCAGCCCCCTCCCCCTTTCCTCCTGCCCCGGAGCCTCGAGGGACGCGTCGTCCGGCCAGGCCGAGCAGGTCGAGCAGGCCCAGGCGGTGGTGGACGGCCGCAGCGACGCGGCGACGGGGCGCACGGGGTGTACACTATATAGAGATACCGCGTCAGTCTCCCTGTGAAACTGGGGCACATCAGGGAGACAAGCCGCCAGGGCCCGGCCTCCCACCGCCCCGCTTCCACGCCACGCCACGCCACGCCACGCCACGCCACGCTAGGGGCCGCACGAAGAGAAACGAAGGGAATTCCGAAATCAAATCTGAGCCTCTTTCCGGCCCCGCCACACCCCGGCACACCCCGGCACCCCTCCCTCCCGGCCTTGTCTTATTTTCATCATCCTGTTTTACCTTCCCTCTTATCCGCCGTGCGGTGACCTCCTTTCCCTTTCCCTTCCCCCCGGAGAACTAATACGCGGACGCGGCAAAAGCGTGGCGGGATTCGCAAAACAAAAAACTGCAGTCGAACATTTTGGCGGCTGCTTCTTCCTTTTCCGGTCAGTCTGCATCCGGCCGAGAGGCCTTTCCGAGCGCCCGCGCCCCTTCGCGCTTCCCGGGCCGCAAAAGGCTGCGAAACAAAACCTGCAGGTAAAAATCGATGCGGCTTTTCCAGCCAATTTTCCCCCGGCGGGGAAAGCTTTCAGTGCAGCCGGCCAGGCAGCCAGGCGGGGCAGGCAGCCCTCAGCCGCCTCGCTCCTGCTGGCCTCTTTTAGGGACAATTACGAATCGGCTCCCGGAGGCCGGAGGGGAAGTGTTTTTCGCTTTTCGCTCCGCGTGCGCCGCGTGCGCCGTGTCGGGGCGAAAGGGGGGAGGGGGCGAGGCCGGCGAGGCTGGGAGCTAAAAACACCACACGGCGGGCGGGGTCGAACCCGGGGCCGCGGCTCGCGGAGGGCCTCGCGGAGGGCCTCGCGGAGGGCCGTCCCTTCTCGGCGCGCCTCGCTCGAGTCGCTCGAGTCGCTCGCGCACAAACGGGCAGAACTAACGAGCTCCGTCGTGGCCACGCCGCCACGCCGCCACGCGCCTCCGCGAAAGAGAGAGACAGAGACAGAGGGTGAGAGGGAGAGCGGCGGAGGGCGCGGGACGCCGATCTGGCAGTGCTGCCAGCGAAACGGATTCCAGCAATTCGCCATCAAGCAAAATATTTATGAACGTTCGTCTTGCTGGCTTTGCGAGGGGCGTGGGGTGCGGGGGCGCCCAACCCCAATGGGGGCCGATTTGGCTCGGCTGGGGCTGAACCGCGGGCCGCGGCCGCCGCGCCTGGGACTGCGCTACAGCCGACGCCTACGGCCCCGATCTGTGCGCCTCAAACCAACTAATCGCAAATCCCCTCCAGCCTCTCGCCGCGCCGCCATACAGTGGGCCGGAAGAAGACCGGTGGAGGCTGCCAGAACTCTAGACGAGTTTTGAGCTCCAGAGACTCGAACCGAGCGTGTGACCCCATCAATGGATTGCTCTCCGAACGAGGAATCTATTGGTGGGGTCACACGCTCGGTTCGAGTCCCATTTAGCGACGCTGAGATCAAAACTCGTTTAGAGTTTTCACGCGCTCGGTTCGAGTTCTGTTTGGCGACTCCGGAGCTCAAAACGCGTCTAGAGTTTCGGCCGCCTCCACCGGCCTTCTGGCCCACTGTGCACGGCTAGGGCGCGGCGCCGCGGTGCCGCGGTGCTGCTACTCCCCGGCCGGGGCTCGAAGGGCACAGACTGACACCCCTGGGACACCGCGGGACGTATGTGTTAGGGGCGGAGTGGCGTTGTAGGCAGAGAAGGGGCGGGGTGGGGGGCGAAAAGGGCACGGGGCCTCACGAGCCTCGCCGTGGTGGCCGTGTCTCGTACTTGGGTCCGCCCGGCCGCCTATGGCCGCCTGTCCGTCTGTCTCAGCCTGGCGCCTGCCCGCCCTCGCCCTGCCCGCGGCCATAGTCTGGCTAGCCGGGCACAATATAGAGCAGAGGCGAGGCGGGGCGGGGAGGGGAGGGGCGGGGCGTGGTGGGCGCCAGGACAATGCACACACGGCCGTCTTCACCCCCCCCCCCAAACCCAAGCCACTCTTAATGCAGTTCTCCCCGACTGACAGGAACGGCAGATTGGGGATCGGTGTCTCGCCAGATTGTGGGATTTTAAGCAAAGCCGCAAGCAAATCCCCGCGCCGAGCCGCGCCGCGACATTCCCCGGGGATGGTTCTCTTCGCCACAATATGCAGACGCGACGGCGGATCACCTGCATGAACAGCGCTGGCGCTGGAGGCCGGAACTAGCTCGCTGGAGCTTGCTGGAGCGGGCGGGCGAGATGAGAGGCAGCAGACTGATTCCGAGTCGCTTTCGTCGCCCGGTCTCTCTCGCACAAGGGGCGATCCATGAGTGCGATAGAGACAGAGCGACGGAAACGACTCTCGGAATCAGTCAGCAGGGACCGCCGCGCCGCGAGCCGGCTCCGCCGCCAGGGGGCGCCTCCGCCACGCCTCCGCCACATCGCCACCGGTGTGCAGATCTATGGCTCAAGAGCCGGCCGCGCCGCCCCGCGCCGCCCCGCGCCTAGAGCCGCTAGTCAAAGGAAGTCATATCCCGCCTCGCCATTGTGCCCCTCCCCCTTCCCCCGCTGCAGCCGGGGAGGAGGAAGGGGTGGGGGAAAGGGAGGGGGAGGGGGGAGGGAGAGACCGCCGGAAATTTGACAGCAAGAGAATTCACGGCTGAATAGCGCGCTAAAGTGTGAACTTTACGGTGAGGTGAGCGGCAGGCTGCGGATGAAGCGGGGATAGGGTGGGGGCGGTTGGAAAACGCCGCGGAAAATGGAGTCAATTTTCGCGCCTCTTCACAGAGGCAGGTGGAGACGGCGCGCCCCGAACGCACAGCGACGCACAGCCGACGAGCTGAAAATTTAAGATGCCCCCCGCGACACGGCCGTGTCTGGGGCGGTCGCTGGGGAGGTCGCGGCGACGCGGGGACGCCGCGGGGGAGGGGGAAGGGGAGGCTTTTGTCACGTTTAATTAAGTTTCTCTGTGATACCTTATAGCTTCCGTGGAAGGAAGCTAGAGGACAAAGCTGCCTGGAATTGGATGAGGGGCACGGGGAGTGGGGTTGCTTTCGCGCTCGCTTTAGCGCGTTCGTCGCGCCAAGTCGATACCTCGATACCCTCGTGTCGAGAGGACCTGCTTTATTCATGTGCAACATGTACCGAAGACTGAAGCCGATAAACGGGGTAGACAAAGACCAGTCGTCGCTCCACGATCTCAGTGTGGCGAGTCTATTCGTACGAAGCCTGCGATTTCAATGTCGGAAGAGCGAAAGAGAGTGAGCACAATGGAACCGAATGGGACTCTGCAGAGCGCGGGGCCTTTCCTCCAAACATGAGACGAGCCACTCATCCGAAGCCCGAAGCCTTCGTCTCGTTGAGTTATTGCCACTCGGTGGAGCACACTTCGCGCGCACCTTGGAGAAAAGTTAAGGCGTGCCGAGCCGGGCGTCGCCAGGCCGCCAAGCCGAAGAAGGCTCGGAAGGCCGTGGCTTAAATAAATGGGGCTGATGGCAGTTTGGTAGTTATTGTTAGGCAATTAATTGTACTTTGGTTGCGGCGTGAGGCGTGCTGAGGCCGGCAGCACGGCAGTTCGGGGAGTGCCGGCAACTCCTTTACATTAATTACTCCGCACGTCGTCCTTTCCCGCGGTGCCCCCTTCCCCCTCCCTTGCCACTATCACCTGCACGCCCCGCCCGACGCCGCCCCGCGCCGCCCCGCCCCGCCTGGCACAACCCGTCCCCTGACAACGACAAGCACAGCACCCCTCGGTACACTATCTCACCTGGTTTGCGGAAGTGACGCTGGGAGTCGGCGGCGAGCTGCGCGTCCTGGGGGCGTGCGGGAGTGCGGACACCCTCCTCGAGCTGGTCGGCGTTCTGCCTCTCTAGCCGACTGGCTGGCGCGGTTGGCGTGCAGCAGTCCGGTACGCGCACGAGAAGACCCTCAGGCCGGTACTTCGCCCTCGGGGTGGGGTACGCGGTACGCGGCGGCGGAGAGGACCGTTGACGCGTGCCTCGGCGTGCCGTCACATGACAGCGTCGCGACGACGGCGGGAAGGACGGGAGTGCACTCCTTGAGCTGGCCGCGGCGCTGCGCGGCACCCCTCGGCGGTCGGTCGGCGCTCGGGGGGTTGACGAAGTGAGGTTAGTCGACCACCTCCAGCGCGCGGCCCTGGCAGCGCAGGCGGCGTTCCGCGGCGCGGACAAGCGTGCCTTGACGGCGGACAGCGGGGCGGCACGCGGCACGACGCGCGCACGCCACAGTGTACGCACAAGCGGCGGCGACACACGCGAAAACCCAAACAAGTCCGGCGAAAAGCGAAGACGGCGCGGCGTTCGCCAGAGACGTCCCGCTGCGTCCCGCGCGGCGAAGCGGCGACTGGTGTATGGGGGCGCGGGGGCGGGGTGGTGCGGGGCGGGGCGGGGCGTGGTGAGGGCGGTGTGGGGCGGTGGGTCTCAACGGCCGTATATCGATTATTTACCGTCGGGACGTCCCGCGCGCCCCGCGCGGTCACGTGGGGGTGCTGGAGGGTGGCGGTGGGTGGCGGGGAGGCCGGCACCGCGAGGGCTACGACCCCCGAGGCCCCCGCAGCCCCGCGGTCCCCGCAGCCCCGCGGCCCTCGCAGCGGCCCCGCGCCCTGCGCCCAGCACCGCAAAGCCCCAATGAAACGACTTATCAAGGTGCTCATTGCAGACTCTCCGTGCAGCCTTTATGGCTTATCACTCTGGCCCTTAAGGCGGCCCTGCCTAGTTCTGCCCCACCCTGCACGGCCCTGCAGCGCTCGTAACTTTTCTTCCACCCTTCCCCCTCCCCGACGTTGCATTGCGGTCAAAGGCATCTTCCAGGCCGTCCTCGTGCCCCGAAGCGCGAGAGCCATGAGCCATGCAGTGACAGTGGCACTTCGCCTCAGGGCAAAGCCCGCATCATCACTCCCCGCTAGTGTACGCTGCGGCATGCTAGGGCCGATGGCGTCGTGTTGGTGCTGCCCTGTTCGAGTGCCTCCAATTCGAGAGGCTCTCCGAATGCGTTTCAAGCTTCGGTGTGTTGGGTAACCACTTCCCTCATTTCGGGGCCGGTACCGCTCCGCCGCCCGCAGAGTCAAGCATAGGCAACCCGCTCGCTCCGCTCCGCCGCCCGTAGAATCAGGCATAGGCAACCCGCTCACTCCGCTCCGCCGCCCGTAGAATCAGGCATAGGCAACCCAATCGTCTTTCGCGTGGTGAAGTTTTTCTCCCCTCGGCTGGCTACCAGTTTGCTCCTTGTCCAAAACTTCACGCCATACAGCGATTTTCAACCTTCGGGTCGTATCAACCCTCGTAACCACCACCGTGGCCCATATACCGTTTGAAATATCATGTTATGGGATCTAGGTACTAAAAGAATGAAACTTGGGAAGCAGCAGATTTACTGTATATTTAAGAACACATACATCATCACACGCAATGACAAACAGTGCAGAGCGCTTTCCGGACCAAAGCCACGCTGTGTATATTAAGTTTGGTGCAAAATGAGAAAGAATTAAGTGTTACTTCCAGGTGACACTTTGATAAAAGAATAATTTAAAATGATTTTGGCAACAACAAAGTTATGCAAGTGAATATAAAATCAAAATGAAAGATTTCAGTCAGATGTACAAACAATTAAATACATTTAAATGCACAAAAAGAAAAGGTCGGTCACCACTCCACAGTGTTCTCTGGAAATCTTACAGGGAGACCTTCAACATTATGTAATTTACAATTTGTACCACATAAAGTAGTGCCCGCACTATTTAGTTTCAAATGCAATATACAGTTAAGAAAAATATGACTGGAATAGATTTTACATTGCTTCAAGCTTAGAACTTTATTCACATATACACATTATAAGGCACATAATCTATCCCAATTCATAACAATAGAATATAAAAATATACTTTCTCTTAAGGGAAATCATATGTTTCTGGTTACAGAGCTGCTTAATTCGTTTCCCTCTAAACCTAATGCTAACAGTGAACTATCTATCTACTGAGCTTCAAACCATGATATTTACAGAAAATGTTAAGTAGATAAAGTTTTCACTGAAGGCATCAGCGTTGGAGACAAATGAAGAATTTTATGACCCAAAAGAAGCAAGTTAACTAGTAAGGACTTACTTTCACGTCCTGATGCAAAGGAAACCACAAAACAAGAAATGCTGGCCCTACTTAGAAAAAAAAAAACAAAAAAATAACAGTTGCACAACGTACAGTTCATCCATTTGTGTATAAATTAAACCTTGAACAGAACAGCGATGCACAATTCTTTAGATATGTGTCAAATGGAATGCAATTTTATTTAAGTCGGCAAAATAAAAGACTCAAGAAGAAAACACAACAGTATTCATTTGCCCTTAAACACTGAATGTATTACATTTCTTGAACTTAATAATAAAAATAAGATTTATCCCTTGAACTAGCCTCTTACAGGATTTAAATGTGACAGAACACAAAACTTCAGAAAACAAGTCACACAAATGAATTCTGAAAACCATTCTAAATTATGGTCGACACATACACCAAGACAAATGGGTGTAGCTCCTGTGTTTTGGTGGTGGTGAGTCAACCTGCAGAGACATGGTGCCCCAGACCGGAGTCGCGAAACATGCTGCTACTGTTCAAGTTGTGCATGGCTACAGGTCATCAAATTTCATGTTGAAAGTCAATTTTGAGGGGGTACAATTATTTTAAGTAATTAAATCACAAATGTACTGGGAATGGATAACTGTCAAATGCCCACACAATTGCAGCATAAAAATCTGCAAACTTTTACACTAACATAAACTATAAGTTTCAAATATAATTTCTAACAATAAGACTCTTAAGTAGTATGTGAGTGATGTGTACTCCAAATGCCGTATTACTCAATAACAATACTCCATGGGAAAAACTATAACCAATAAGAGGGAGTTAAAAACTTTCATAAATATTAAAGGCAAATCACACATGACCAGCAAACCTGATGAAGACACCATTTAAAAATAAACAGTCAATGCATAGAATATTATCAAAATTCGTTGTAAAATTTCAGAAACCATGATTACAAGAGATTAACCTGGTCCCGAGACCACTGTAGGAAAGTAGCCTGATGTATGAATGACAACAAAAATTGCACTGTTAAAACAACCTACATCTTAACATAATCACAGCAGCTCATTCAGACGGTTTAAAGGATTCATAATAGGTATCTGCAATTTGTTAGGAAATAAATTTGTTTTGATCCAGGTGAATATAAAAACAACTAAAGTTCAGTACAGATTGACTCCCTTTGTTACTTAGACATGGGAAGTCACACTTCTTTCTTAAAAGTAAACTTCCAAACTTAAAGTTGTTTTCCATACCTGTCATAAACTTTTCTAAAAATATACCATAACAGACTTATGAGCTCAGCCATAAGCATGTTACAATGATAGATCTTTAAAAATTTCAACATTAATAAATTACTACAAGTCTTAGAATGGGTTGGCTATGTATCAGTCTAGAGTGTTCTACAAGTACCAAAGACTGAAGTCTCTCCGTCCTGAATACAATAATTTTTATGACTATGCAAATCTGTGTAGGATTTAAACATATTTAACAGCCTGACGCTGGCACTTTGGTGGAGATATGACTCAACATTGTAGAATTATTAGGTTAATTAACCTTCAAGGCAAACATGGAATTTTTAAAAAGGGCAATTTAAAATAATTTCTGTAATGCTACAAACAACCAGTTTGATGCCTACATTCTTAGCTAAAACCAGTAATACTGGGGGAAGGATTCATTGTACTTATAAAATGCGTATTGAGCAATGTGATCACGCCAAGATCTTGACACTATTATTAAAAAAATCACAGGAGAATCAAATGGCTAGTTTGCCATGGGCTTGACCACACTGCTATGCGGTGCTCAGGAGTTCACTGAAACAAGATACAATTAAAGTTTTAGCAAAATAGGAATCACAGAAGACATCACAGCCTACCACTAGTTGTGACACACGTGTCTCACCTCGATAATTCTCTACTCGTTAGCGCTCCCCCAACAAGCCCTGATCTTGAACGGCTTCTATTCAGCTGTGCTCTCCGTTCAGCTGCAAAATAAGAACACAAGAGAAGGGTGAAGCATTCTGAAAGAGAGAAGAACATACACAGCACAGGGAGTAACTCACCTCCAGCAGGCCTCTGCCCCGGCCTCCTTCTTCGTTGATCTCTACTAAATGCTGAACCAGACTGCAAAGCTTCCAATAGTGAGTCCATTACTCCTTCCTGCGTCTGGGGTGTGTTCATATCTACAAGCGCTCGTTTCCGAGCAACCCTGTCTGCCCGCTCCACTTCTGCTTTTTCTCGTGCTTCACGTGCTCTTCTACTCTTCTCCTCAGTCTCCCTCACTTTCTGGTTATCTTTTAAGGCTTGCTGCACAGACAAGTTGAAAAACATTAGTCTTCTCTGGAGAAGGGTTTAAAATTGTATGGCATTGGTACTTAACAAAACACTTACATAAAATGCATCTTTGAATGTTTTCACGTCACTGAAAAATTCTTCCAATGTGTATTTAAGTTTGTCAAAGGAGAAAAATTCTGACAAATCCGTGTACAACAAATCCATTTTCCGGAACATACTCTGCAGTATTTCACATTGTTCTCGGGCCTCTTTAGCAAAAGACTGTATCAATTATTAAGGAAAACAAAGTAGCTTCTGAACTTACGATTTAAATATTGAACAAAATAAGAATTTAAAAAATACATGGAAAGGATACACTCATAACTTGGACAAATTTGTCATCTTCACCCTGAGGCACTTTGCAATTGTTTAAATCAGTCTCCAGATTGCGAACACTAGAATCCATTTGTCGCAAAGCTTTTTGTATACTATCCACAGCAACACGGGCAGCTCGATCCACATGGCGAAGCTCATCCTCAAATGTTAATAATTCTGGTGACTTTCGTTCAATTGTCTCCACAAGATAATGGAGCAATGTAGTTTTGTTTTCCACATCTTTTGTACTTGTCAACTAAGAAAAGGAAAAAAATGAAATGTTATCCAAGTATGCAAAAATTTGTCATTCAAAACTACAGCATCTGTTTGCATTTCAATCACCTTTGGCAGGAAACTAATCTCAAAACCAAATGCCTGACCATTCCTTGATCCGCTGTTCATGACATTACCAAGGAGGAGAATCAGTTCCAAAATTTCAGCAAACTTTTTGCTATTTCTTACTTCTTCACAGGCTGTAGTGCCTGCTACAATGTCCTAAAAGAAGAAACATCAAGAATGTAATTGACATTTGACCTCCCAAAAACTGGGCTTCAGAGAATTGATGGTACTTACAGGTTTGACATCTGCAACAATTTCATTATAATGCTGCCTGAAGCTCATAGATTTCAAACGAGGAAGAAGTCTCTTTATTTCAGCAAGCTAAAAAATGTGCAAACATTCAAATTTATCAAATAAAAACAGCAAACATTGGTGGTAGAAAAACTAAAATAATAATAAAAGACACTAACTGTAATAGCAAACTGTTCGGCCTCTGTCAAATCATCATATTGGCTTCTGTATTCTTCTAATTTGTGCAGCTGATCGGGAGATGGGAGATAATTAATCAGCTGCTGCAACACATTGTCTGTTAGAACTGAATCATCACAGCGTAGTATACAACGCTTCACATCACTGTAACTCAGATGCTTCAAAGACCCTCCTAACAGGATAGATATATTCTGCGCTGCTTTCCCATCAAGAACCTTTAGGTCTTTCACTTTTTTAAGAGTTCCTGTCCTGAAAACCAAAATTTAAGGGTGGGTTAAATATAGGTTTTAGGTATTAATAATTTATTTATTGGTAAAGATTGGATTCTTACTTCACTCCATTGTCTCCTGCATCAATCTTCTTAGCAACAGGTTTGGATGAAAATCTCTGGGCTAAACCATTGAGAATGTCAGGCGATGCATGTTTCTCTTCATGAACCTTCACCCAGAAAGATTTCTCAGACAACTTCTGAGGAACAATCTACAAAAGAAAAAGAGTTCACAACGATAAGACCATGCCCACAACAATAACGTTGTGAATCAGAAGACAAGACATGCTACATACAGCCTTCCAGTTGGCTCTCTTGAGGGGCCCGTCAGTGTCCCACTTCTTCTTTGGTTTGAGGCCAAGGGGAAGGACATCCGGAGGTTTGGGGGCGGCAGGAGCCCCAGGGAACATGGGCGGCATGGGCATGCCCCCGGGGAAGGGAGGCGGGGGCGGCCCCATGCCTGGAGGCATGGGCGGGGGCGGGGGCCCGCAGCCAGGCATCGGTGGAGGTGGTGGACCGAACCCGGACCCGGGGGGTGGCGGTGGGGGCGGAGGCGCTACTCCGCCGCCGGGCCCGCCGGGCATGGGCGGTGGTGGAGGGCAATACATAGCCGGAGGAGGCGGCGGCGCAGGAACGTTGCCCAGCTTAGCGGGAAAAAATATAATCATGATTCAACCATAAGATAAACAGAAATTTTGACAAAACAACAATGCTAATCGTTGCAGTTACCTTGCCTGGCGATGCTGCTGATCCGACACGAGACTCCAATTCTGATAACTTTTTCTCAGTTTGTTGTAATTTGGCTTCTGTTTCTTGACGGAGGGCAAGTGCTTCTTCTAGTTTCATTTGCAGCTCCTCTATCCTTCTCTCATCATCTACCTTTGATTTCTCTGTAAATAACAAAGAAAAAGTTATATGAATAACCACCATCTGAGTTTAACGGATCTGGAAATTATCTAAAGATGACTTACCAACAAGAGTATCAATGAGAGGCTGGACATCAATTTGAAATCGTCTTGTTGATCTAAAGTCAGGATCACATCCACCTCTGTGTAATACAATTTGTGAAACACATTCTTCAAGTAATTTGAAGTATGCAGGTCTGAAAGACAAGACAAGAATTTTATAATGATAACACTAGAAGACCAGCACAACAAGAAGAGCACATCAGAAAATAGAATAAGTCTGACCTTATCTGAGCATCATCACGTATGAAGAGAAAATGCTGCAGTATTGATAAGAAGTAAGGTTCAGCAGCTGTATCCATTACCAGATTTTTAACCATTTCAAAACAATCATTGACATCATCTAGTTCTAGACGAACATTGTCAAATCGTTGAATAAACTCTTCAAAGTCTTCGTCCTTATGTTCTTTAAAAATCTTAAGCTGTGTTAATAGGTCCTCATTTGCATCTTCCTCTAGGTTCTACAAACAAAATTAAAAGTTAGTGAAAAATAGAAAAAAATTTGCAAACGTAAGACATAAAGATGTTATAAGGTCAATGGAAAGACAGTTCTGTTATTTTACCTCAATGACGTCAAGAAGGCCCACTCTCATGAATTCATTCCTAAGATGTAAACGGTACTCTAGATCATCAGGCTGGGTGATTATGGCATTAATTAACTGCAGACAGGCAACCTAGAAACAAAGGAAAGCACAGTTATTCACAAAAATCAATAGGCTACATTTAGTGAAAAAAAAGGAAGAAAAATACAAAAGTATTGGTTAGCTGTCTTACCCTTAGTGTCTTTTCATTTTCCTTAATTAGGAGGCCTTGAACAATAGGTTCAAATCGTTCTCTTCCTTTGAGCTCTCCACTCATTGTAATAGCTTCTAAGGCTTTCTCATGACCATCCTTCCCAGAACCACTGATGGGTGGAATAAGACAAACTGCAGCCAGCAATTTTACCGCCTCCAGCATAGCATAGGGCTTTGAGGGATCAACCGACCGAGCCAAAATTGTCAAAGCCTCCCGTTGTGAAAATGTTTGCCTGATACCAGTAGTGTTGTTCATGAAGGCCCGCAGACATCTTATGCATTCATACTGTATCTTGTCAAAACGGCTGTCACTGTGAACCAAGATTTTTTAAATTAATAACTGGAAAAATAGATATTGAACAAGAATATTTAAATAATAATTAAAAAACCAGCAGTGCCTACATACTTTAAATAGCATTCATTGAGGACATTTAAAACCTTCTTTAAGCCTTTTGTGCCAAATTCTTCAACCCATTTTAGAGGGTTATTTGTGAGTGCAATTCTAAGCGATTCAATACAACCATATAATTTATTTGCACTCAAATCTGCTGTACTGAGATAATTGATATAATCAGCTGGTTTGTCCAGACGGTTTCTGCTTTCCTGGAAAAAAGAAAAACAAGGATATAAATTTTTTTGATTCAAGCAAGTGAAATTGAGTGTGTTTGAGCGATTTTTTTCTATTACCTGTGTCACTCCTTTGTAATGATTAATCAACATTTTTTTCTTGTTCTCGGTGGGTTGCATTCGAAGAGGCATCTTTTTTTCCTCTGTCAAGTTCATGTCATCCTGAAATAATAATGAAATGAGCGCCAAAAATATCTAAGTAAAGGACATGAAACATTCCAGCTCAGCCACACTAGACCAAACATACCAACATCTCCTCGAACTTGTCATTTGTGGTCTCTTCGTCAAGACCAGAGATGAAGAATTCTTGTTCTTCAGCTTCGTTGAAGTAGGTTTCTGACGGGGGCCTCGGCTGTTGTCCCGACGGCCCACGCCCCTTCGTCCGTGGCCTGGCGAAGAACATCTCCAGCTGCCAATGCATTTAACAAATACCAGATTAAGTATTAAAATTTATGAAATTATTTTTTTTTTTTCAGATCAACTTTTAGAAGAATTTTTTACAACTTTTTTTTTAGTGCTCTCTTTATAGACTGATACTGAAGCCCGCATAACGCTGCAGCCCGCCACGGGGAATGCACCTGCCGGACCGTGCCCGAGAGGCGCGCCACCATGGCGCCGCTTCGCCGCTTCGCCCGCACAATGCGTCGTTAGTTAGAGCCCTAAATGAAGGGGAGTCGAGCCGGGCAGTGAGATATGCCCCTGCAGCCTACAGGGCAGCAAGTCAACGGGGACTGGTGGAAATATGCAAATCACCTCGTCACGGTGTCCGAGCCCCAATCTGCAGAGGGCCGGGCTCTCGCGAGGGAAGTTGGGTCTGCAGCTTTAGTAAATACCCAATTAACTAGGCCACTCTCCTCTTTCAACCTTCAGCCCGGCCCGACCAAGCATTGTGTTTCCGTCTTTAATTTTGCCTGAATGAGTGCGGCGTTCGGAATCAAAGCGGGAACACTACCCGGGCGGCCGGGACAGGCCAGCCACATGGCCACCGTGACCCCGTCCCGTCCAGTCGGTCCCAAACGCTAAGCAAGTGGTTCGCGGTCTCCCATAAACTGAGCGGTGACGTCACCACCCACCGCTCCGCGGCCCCGCGGCCCCTGCCCGGTCCCATCTGGACCCGGTCTCGGCGTCTCGGCCCAACCCACAGTCCCACATGCCATGCCGGGCTCATCCCGGCCCGCGCCAAAACGTGCATGTTAGTCACTCAGTGCAAAGAAAAAGAGGAGGAGGGTGGAAAGGGGGAGGGGGAACCCACACGAAATTACCAGAGTCCACTGCATGTGGTAGGTTTGTGGGCACGAAATCTACGTTGATACTATGTCAAATAAAAACACATCAGACCATTGACTATTTACAGAAAAAAGAACAAATGGAAATTTTGCTCTTATTCTATGCCACCACTAAACTACAAGATAAGAAATGGAGAGTCCCATTACAAGCTACTTTTCAATAAAACTAGTGAAGCTGGTTTCAAAAAATCAAGACATTATCAAGGCTATTCTGTAAATGAAACATATTCAATATATTCAAATTGATACTTACAAAGCCACTTGATTTGGCTCTATCTTGCCTGGACGACATGGTTGTATATTTATCTTCGTCTGGTTCTCACAGCGTAATTCATGATATGGACAATATACTATGAACAAACGCAAACAATTGAAATCAATACATGGCAATACAATGTGAATTGTTAACACTGTCAAGGCTACCTCTTATTTAGAAGTCAGCTGACAAGCACAAACTTAATTTTGAAGTGGGAAGGGAAAACTCCTTATGAGTTACAAATAAAGTAAAAAGTGAAAACAGCTTAAACAGGTAAAATTTGGGTCTACAGGGTAAGAGACAGATTTGTCACATCCAAAACTTAAATTGTGGGTGGGCCAAGTAGCAACAGGTGTCAATGATTCAAAACAATACAACCAAAACTCATAGGGTACATCTTGAGACTGACATCAATAACAGGCAGGTACTTCCACTGGTACGAATCAAAAACTGTACATTGGTAACAAATATTTAAAACAATGGTATAAATTCAACAGTGACATTGTGAGTGAAGGGTTCAACTGTAAACAAACTGGTTCATTGATAGATAGTATTTTCAGAAGAATAAAACGATTGAAGCCACAAGTAAAATACATCTGATGTCGTAAAAAATGATGTGTTGGTGAAAAGTTGAGGTTTAGTCGCAAAATAAAATAGGTTAATATACATCACCTACATACCAAACACATAACCTTCAAACGTCGTCACCGCTGTTTCATTTTAAAGGAACCCACGATAACCACTACTTATAAACCTTTAAAATATTCAACAGGAAAAAGTGAAATTTGAGAGAATTTCGTTACCGACTGTGAAAATACCTGAAGTATCTCCTTATCGAACTGGTATGCTAATAACATTACACACCTTGAAGTACAAATAAGCAGTAGTAAGCAGGCCAAGCAAAACGTAACGAACTTTTACAATATGAGACGGAGACAATGTTGTAATTGAGGAAAATAAAATTCTTTCAGGAGCTACAGATAAAACACAAGGTAGATAAAGATATCTTGGCATAAGTGGAGCGTCAATACACACCCAAAAACGCCTCACGCCTCCTTTTGGCGCACTTTGTTTTGCTGTTGGTACAACTTGTCAAGCCACTAGCAGAAAATGAGAAATTCGGGCGAACGGAACGATATCAATAGAGTCATGTACTCCCCCAAATTATAGGACTCTAACGTCACTTCATCACTGATTCTTTATGCTCCATGGCCAAAATCGTCTCGTTCAAGGTAAATAATTTTGTGCGGTCTACTGTTTTCGAGAAAAACTGTTTCCTTTTACTGTAATGTTGCTATTATTGCAGTTGTCAAGCTTCACATTTCCATATGCATAGGTTTTATCCTCCATAATACCTGTTAAAGGTTAAGATAGAGTGTCAATTTTTTTTTTACAAAATCATAATTGTACATTTAATGATCTCATGTGACCTTCAAAATGGCCTCTTGTGTGTTTAATTAATTTTACTCTGTCCCTGTAGCTTGCAGGCTCTGATATATTATATAAGTGTCTGTAGCATTGTACAGTAGTTAGTTGTTTCTATTTTTCAGATGAAAAACATCATACTACGCCCATTATGCGTTCAAAATCCAACTTGTTCTGCTGTGAAAGCATTGGTGTGCTCAATGTCTAGTTCTGCGAACTCTGATGCCCCATTGAAATCAACAACGCCTGCTTTGCCACCGAAAACGTCTCCTGTCGCTACCCTCACTGTCTCTGGCAAACAATTTGAAAAAGTACGTAGCATATCTTAATATTTCCTTTTATTTTTTATGTATATTTTGTTCTGTAATATTAATTGCCTTTTCTTAGGACTCATACACCAACATTACTCCTACCATAATTAAGCAGATGTCAAGAAAACTTCATCAACAAAAATGTCATCCTATTTATCTGATCAAAGAACGCATAGTTAGTTACTTTTATAAAAAGTATATTGGGCGCACTGGCAACCCAGTATTTTCAGTGTATGACAACCTAGACCCAATTGTCACAACTCATCAAAATTTTGACTCTTTGCTTGTGCCACATAATCATTCTAGCCGTCTGTAAGTTTTTGAAATCCAAATCCTAATTTATGTAGCTGTCCAATTGATGATATCATACTTAAATGCTTCAGAGAGCGCCCAAAAAATATGAACCCAAAGTTAAGTTTTTTGCTGTTTTGATTTTTCAGGAAAAGTGACTCATACTATCTCAATTCAAACTACATGTTGCGTGCTCATACCACAGCTCATCAGTCTGATCTAATTGCATCGGGACTTGATAACTTTCTGATTGTGGGTGATGTTTACCGCCGTGATACAGTCGATTCTACTCACTATCCTGTGTTCCATCAATGTGATGCTGTTCGACTTCAGACTCAACATGAGGTACTCAATTTTAGGTGGCCTGATTTCCAAGCTTTTACCTACTTTTAAAGATCTATTTTATTTTTACAGTTGTTTCCAGAAGAATATGGATTGAATGTCTTTGAAAAGAAGCCAGATAGGAGAACGGATGACAAACAGGCAGAGCACACCGTAGATGCTGTGAGAATACTTTCTTATCAATTGAAAACAACTCTTCAGGACCTAGCAAAAGCTCTCTTTGGTCAAGGTGGTTCACCTCCCAATTATTTAGTATGTGATATAAACTTCATCCACTTTACTCGGATTTATTTTGCGATTTACTAATGTTTTCTAGATGTTGAATATCGCTGGGTTGAAGCTTATTTCCCATTTACTCATCCGTCCTGGGAATTAGAAATCAAGCATAATGGAGAGTGGCTTGAACTGCTTGGTTGTGGCATTATGGAACATCAAATAGTTGCCAAAGGTACAACTGCTGCATGACCTTATTCACAAATTGTGCACTTTTTAATTTTTGGTTTCAAACAAAATTGTATAAAATTGACAGCTGGTGCAGGAGACAGAATTGGTTGGGCATTTGGCCTTGGATTGGAGAGAGTTGCTATGCGAGTGTATGATATACCAGATATTCGACTATTTTGGAGCACTGATCCTTCTTTCACAAAACAGTTTACTGTTGATGACCCTCACACTCCCATTAAGTACCAGGTATAACTAAAAGTAACTTTAAAAAAATTTAAATTTACTTCTATTATAAGAGCCTTTTAGGCATTCTCACAAACTCATAATAATAACTGCCTTGTGTTCTTGAACAGCCTGTTAGTGTGTATCCCATTTGCGTCAATGATATCAGCTTCTGGATTCCACCTGAGGGTGAATTTAATTCAAATGACTTCTTTGATATTGTGCGATCTGTAGGTGGAGACATGATAGAAGAGGTGAGACTAGATAAATTTGTACTTTCATTAACTGCATTATTTTTGGGATATGGGGAAGGAGGGGGTCTATATCCTGAATTTGGTTTGCTTGTCCAAAGAGTAACTATTAATGCTTTCAACAGGTATCACTTGTTGATCAATTTCTACACCCCAAGAAAATGATGAAGAGCCACTGCTATCGCATTACTTACAGGCACATGGAGCGCACCCTGACAAAGAATGAGGTGAACAAAGTGCATAATGAGATTGGGTGTAAAGCCGTTGAAGCTCTTGGTGTTGATCTAAGGGTAAAATAAAAAAAATAAGACAATTACCAATATTTTTGTATTCTATGAATACTTTAAAGATGATTTTATTTTTAAAATTAGGTATTTATTCTGTAATAGAATAGAACAATGTCCATATTTTTATTTCTACTGTAGTGTTCTGAATTTAAGCCCAATCCCCAACATTTAGAGACCCCAAATGAGGGTGGTGGGGATGGAGCTTACATTCAGACTGATGTGGTAGTTGGTGATAAAAACAAGGCACTTGCAAGTAATTGTTGATTAAGTTAAAGTTCTCAGACATAAAAATATAGCAACAGCGTTTTGTAACATACCAGCCAAAGTTTTTGAAAACTATTTAAATGCAAAACTTGACCATAAATTCGCCTCTCTTGCCCTCCCTACTGCTTGCTTCAAATATTTATTCCATTTAATAGAACATAAGTAGCACCCGCATCTTTAAGTTCCCCAATTTATAAAGAAAGTCCTATTTATGACAGCAGAATCACACAAAGACACAACCCAAGCAAAATCTGGAGAAGGTGTACTTCTTTATGTTCAAATAAATACAGTGCATTCAAATATGAAGTATGACTCTTCAACATGCTATAATAATTACTTTATCACAAGTACATAGAGCATGACAAGTTTTAATAGCAACCAAAGTTAATTTGGTTTAGAGAGAAAATGGCTCAAGATTTCAGAAGCATTAAACTCTAAACTGAAATAGAAATGTGTGTGCAGCTCACATTCTCTTTCAAAAACAAACAAGGCCAAAAACATAGCAGATCCTCTTTTGCTAAGTTGTTTTTTTTTTTTTCTGTTTAAAATTTGTCCTATAATATGTAACAAATAAAGTCTAAAATAAATCACTGGCTTCGACATTAATAGGAAAAGAAGTTTCTCTTTTGATTCACTGGGAGAAGATATTGGTTTAGGCAAAGAATTTCAGTCAGAACAGAAAAAATCACAGGTTTGCAAAGTCTGCTTCATTGCTGACATGTTTCCTCTTGTGAAAAAAATGTCCGATTATTTTTTGCACACCACTTTCATCTGTAAAAGCAACAATTCAATGATAACACTTTGGAGAAATAAGAGCAAATCTTTAAGAAAAGAGATCTGTCTATACTTACCACTGCTCTTAGTTAACTTGGAAGCATGCTGAGATAAGGCACGAGCAAGAGCCTTAAATAAGTCCCTTGAAGATATTTTCTTCTTTTTGTAGTAGGGCATCAGTAATCGCACAACTAACTCTGCCATACGCTTCAACTCCATATCACTTGCAGATGGTTTTTTACTTTTGACTACAGTTTTCTTAGCGTTCTGATCTTTCTTTTGATTAAAGTCCTGTTTACTCACTTTATGAATTTCTCCATTTTCTTCATCTTCATCACTATCTCCAAATAACACTGTGAGTTTCCTTTTTTTGTCCTTGGCAGTTGGATTTTGCTCTTCATAGTGTTCAACTATTGACTGTTCAGGTTGTTTTTTGTCAGAATTGAGTTTCTGTTGTTCCCACAAGTCTAAGAGAGAGCAAGCCACTTTAGGAGATTCACTTTTAAATTCCTCCTTACTTAAGTGGGAAACACGTTTTTTAGCTAATAGGTCTTTACAACCACCAGATGCTGTTGTGGAGGTATGGTTACTGTTATACAAGCCACTTTCTAACAAACCTTCTGCATCACATGATTCAGATTCATCAATTACTAAAGCTCCCTTAAACTCATGTTTTAACTTGTTGCTGTCATTGCTGCTTTCATTTGCCTTAAATTCTGATTGTGATGAGTTGGGGGACTCATCATCAATTATTCTTCTATCACTATCTACATTAAAGGATTCTGAATTCTCTTCAAGGTTACATTCAGAATCCTCCATCACAGACCGATCTGATTCTATTTCAAGACCCTTATCATTATCGTCATCACTTTCAGACGAACTGATAGTATCTGGGCCGGGAGGCTTCCTTGTGAAAAATGAATCTACTGATGTCTGATGAAGAGGATCTTTTTTCAATGAAAATTTCTTGAATTTCGGTTTGATAGATGAAGGCTTTTCAGTGGATGACTTTTCTGCTGAACTTTCTGGGCCGTTTTCAAACTGGGTGATGAGCTGGGATGCAGTGACAAAGCCTCCACTTTTCTTTTGTGCCTCAATAGTGTCTTGAATTTCTTTGGCTAAATGAGAAAGAGAGCCAGTCACATTTGAATTCTTCACAATATTAGTATCTGGAGTGAAGTTATGTAAATGTTCATGGACTTTCATTAGTTCTGAACTCTTCTTTATGGAGGATATCTAAATTTGAGAGATTGAAAGTTAATTAAAAATATTAAAGCAGAGATCAGATAATTAGAAGAAAAGTTAACATGCAAAGGGTAACAAATGGAGTGCAATTACCAACCTCTTTCACAATGGCTCTTTTGTACAGGCTTACTATTTTATTGGTAGTAAATGCCTGGTATTCTATCTGCCTTGCACACATTTCAACATCATCCTTACTTAAGCTTCTACTAGGGGGATCTATGTCTCCACATTTGTTGAGGTTTTTGGTGAGCTCTCCCTCAATGAGAGACATGTAACTCTCTCTTACCTTAAAAGAAAATCATAAAACAAGATCATAAATTATAATATTTAAAATTGTAAAAATAAACTGTAACTAGAAATGTTATCAACTAACAGGCACAGTAAGGCCATTTATCTTTCTTCCTGTACTGTCAGCAGACAGCACACGAGAACTTTTGGCTAAAGCAGCGAAATCCTCTTCAGTTGGTTGAGGCCCTTGACCTGAACGCCGCAGAGCAAATTGCTTTTGAATCAAAGAATTCAAAACTTTCTTTTCTTGATCTCTCTGTCGAGCAGCATCCCCTTCACCACCACTGTCATCGTTATAATAATCACTGCAATCACAAAGTAAATCACAATTTTAATGGATGTATGAGGTTAACGAAACCAGTATGGTACTTAATGAGCTTCTTCTACCTTTTCCCACCAAGTTTTCCACCTCCATAGAGATCAGAAGAATCACCCGTCACAGAAAATGTAAGCTTAGATCCTAAATGAGATATAAATTCTTCAATCTGTTTCTCGACAGCATTTTTGTCCTGACACACATCACAAACTTTCAACATCTTGCAGGAGGGGGGATCATCATTGAAGTACTCTGCAAATACAGAGTGGCGGCACCTGATGGGTAACAAACAGATTGATTAAAATTTGTTCTTGAGGGAAAAAGGCCAAACTTTTTTTTTAAAAAATAGGCAAGACCAAGTGTCATGAAATGATAACTTACTTGGCTTCCTGACAATAATTAACAACTTTTTCGAAGCTCTGATAGGAAACTTTAGCTTTTTCTTTTTTGCCCTCAGTCTTAGCATGACTAACATCTTTACGAAGCAAGAAATCAACAGCATTCCTTTCCTGCTTGGAATAGTAGATACGACATCGAGACATTTTGCCATCTCTTCCAGCTCGACCAGATTCTTGATAGTACCCAGCTATGCTCTGAGGGACACCCCAATGGGCAACCAACCTAAATGAAAAGACACAATCAGTGACTTTTTGATTGGAATCACACATGCAATGCTGTTGTGACTGCTACCCACCTCACAGAGCCTTTGTCAACCCCCATTCCAAAACTGACAGTGGCACTAATAACTGGAAAAATTCCTTTCATCCAATCCTCTTGAACTTGCACTCGGTCTCGGTCATTCAAACCAGCATGATATGCAGCAGCCGGTATTCCTTTAGCAATAAGGGATTTTGCCACAGAATCAGTCATCTCTCTTGTTCTGCAGTAAATTATACCAGAATCTCGCTCACTCTGCAAATGAAATTGCATGAAAATGGTACAAGAATAGATGACAATAAAAAAGATGAAGAAATACTTACAGGCTTTTTAGAAGTATCTTCTAGTTTCAGTGTGTCTTTGATGAATTCAGCAAGATGACTGAAAGGATCCCGCATATTATCTTGAAACACAACATCATAAAACAGGTTCTTCCGGAAGCAAGGCGTTTTGAATGTCTCCACGGGCTGCCTCAAACTCAGCTGCTTCATGATGTCTTTAGCTACCTATAGTAAAAGTCACAAATATAAAAAAAATTATTTACAGCCAAAAATTATGCTAATGAAAGGATAAACATGACAGCTTGACTTACCTGTTTACTTGCTGTTGCTGTCAATGCTATCCAGGGAATATCCGGGTAAGCCTGCCGCAGTCTCCCTAGTTTTAAGTAGTCAGGTCTAAAATCGTGTCCCCATTGGCTAACACAGTGTGCCTCATCTACAACTATATATGAAACTTTCTTTTGACGGTGGAGATCTTGCAGAAGAGACTGCAGACAAGAAACTTTGGTAACATTGTGTCAACATCTTTAATAGGAAAAATAATTCTCTGCACATACCTGAAAGAATTCAGTGCTGGCTTGTTCTGGAGTAATGTACAATAAGCGAGTGTCTGGTCGGATGCTACGCAAATCTTGAACTACAGTCTTTCGATCTCCCCCTGACATTTTGGAATTTATTGAGTTTGCTACAATTTTTAATTTTGTCAAATGGTCAATTTGATCCTGAAATGTTGAAAAAAATGCCTTAAAATGCCTGCTGTTAGTTTGAATCCTGATTCCACAAAAATTGGGACAAGCAACTTACTTTCATTAAAGCCAGCAAGGGAGAAAATACCAAGGCCACTTTATCCTTGCATACAACAGCGGGAAGCTGAAAACATAATGACTTGCCCGATCCCGTGGGCATTGAAACGAATACATCTCCTTTTCCTGAGAAAGAATAAACCAGATCAGTATGAGCCAAAGAGTCATGACTCCTTGAACCAAACAAAATAGCACCAGAATAAACGTATTGCAAAAAATGGCGACCGAAAGGGATGTAAAAGAACAACATTGAGTGTTGGAAGTGTTAAATAGAATGGTAAAATAAAGATGACAGGCGACCACATAGAATCTAAGTCAACTTAAATAAGGAACATGTAGCAGAGGTTAGAGAAACAAAGGCAACTACTTTTCACTATAGCACGTATTGCTTGTTCTTGAAGCTTGCTCTTGAATTGATTGTGACCGAAGTGATCCTTCAATTGTGTAAATAGAAGATCTGGTTCTTTAGACATTTTATTCTCCTCTGAAGACCATGAAGTAGGACTCTGGAGTGGTGTCTGGTCGGCGTTTACACGGGGCTCGAGGGGTGGGGGAGTGGAGGGGAGACACCACAGCTGCGCGGGGCGCGGGGTAGCGACGCGCCGCCAGACACCTGCCGTGGGCGGCGCAGGGAGTAGTGACGGAAAAGTTGTGTAACGTTTTATTCTCTTTTATATGATTTTACTTTCTGTTTCATTTCTGGCTCTTACTACTGATCACCTCTTTGGATTTGGAGGAGGGAGGAGGCGCGAGGCGGTGCGAGGCGGCGCGGGGCGCGAGGCGCAAGGCGGCGCGAGGCGCGAGGCGAGGCAAGCCGTCAAACTGGCATCATAAGTCCGCAGGCAGGAGCCGCCACGCGGAGCAGGCAGAGCACCAGCACCAGCAGCACGGGGACCACGCGGCGAGCTGGACGGCACCTCCCGCTCAAGCTGAACCGCGAAGCCCTCGGCGCAGCCTAGCGCAGTCTGACGCAGCCGCTGGACGAGCTGGGCAGCTTGGAGCGGACCGACTGTAGTCTGGGTCGACGCCTCCGCGCGGTCGTCAGCTGTCCCGGCAGGATCGGCAGGACCCCCGTCATGACGAGCTCCTCGGGTGAGTGTGGTTCACGCCGCTGTGGAAACGGCCGCCAATGAGTTGGCGCCGCCCGGCGCCGCCTCGTTGTTACTTTTGGACCATGTAGCGAAATTGACGGACAGGTTTCTGTGCGATTACCACAATCGTTGTGTTTCGTTCTTGAAGGAAACGGCGAGCGCGTGTTTGTGTGTGCTCGTGACGCTGTGTGTGGTTAATTGGAGCTTCGCGAAAGCCCACTAGGCCCACTGTCACTAGGCCCACTAGGCGGGCGGGTCAGGGGCGGCTGGCGGCCGTGCTGTGCTGCCCTGTGTTGCCCCACCCTCGCACCGCCCTGTGTCACTGCTTGAGGATGCCGTGATGAAACAATCCGTACGGACGACGACGGCGACGTGAAGAAAGAGGACGCGCGCAAGGACACCGACGTCGCGCGTCGCGTCGACGTGGGGACGGTTCCGAATGCGTTTTGGGCGTATGCATGAGTGCTGTGGCGCTATGGCGTACCCACCGCGGAGTGCGTACGTGCGTACGCCACATGCGTAGTGCGAGCGACACCGGCACAGAGTAGCCCAAGAGCACGCACGCTTCGGGCCGCGCCGTCGTAGAGCTCGCGGCTGGACCGACCGGTTTCTTGTAATTGCGTCACTCTTCCCCTCCGCACCCCGCCACGCCCCGCCCCGCCACGCCACGCCCCGCCACGCCCGCCACGCCCCACTAGGCGCACGGGGGGCAGGGCCGCGGGTGCGCTGGCCGGGGCTGCAGAATGCACGGCGTCGGGAGCCGACGGGGAGCCGACGCCGCGCTGGCCGGCCGGCCCTCCATGTTCACGGCGTTCACGACGCCGTTGAGCTGCAGAGGGAAGGACCGGAGGGGCCCCGCGAAGGACGCCAAGGGCTTGGAGGGCCGGGCTCGCCATCCTGCCGTGTCCTGCCGCCGCGCCGCTCGCCGGAAGAGCGGGGAAGGCGCCAAGTGCGCAGAGCGGCGCAGAGCGGCAGCGCAAGGCACGCCGGCAGATGCCGCAACTCCCCTCATAACCCGGAGCGTTTGGGTATCGTCCGCTTTCAAGTTTCCATTCCACATCGTGTGATTCAGGGGTTGGGGCGGACCGGACCGGTAGGCCGAGGAAAGGGCGAGGGCGAGTCAAATCTTACGCGGCTGAGGACGGGAGGCAGTGACCGCCCGCAGCCCCGCAGCCGTTGCGTCCGCGCGGCGGCGTGTGCCCGACACGCGACGACACGCGACGACACGCGACGCCCATGACACCTCCTGGCTCCCGCGCCAGGCGACAGGCAAGGCGACAGGCGTCCTGCCCCGTGAGCACAGAGAAAGCCGTGAAGCCGCGGCATGAGATGAGTTTATTAATCTTCGCCCCGCCCCGCCCTGCCGCGCCCCGCTACCACTCTGACGGCATTGTTTGTGTTCCGGTGTCGCAGCGCGCCGCGTCGTCGCGGTGCTGCCGCTGCTGCTGCTTCTGGGTGCGCACCGCGCCCTGGCTGCCGACAACGAGGGCCCCGAGATCGGCACCGCGGTGGCGCTCGTGACCAACAGCAGCAACAACTTGGTGCCCGTGCTGTTCAAGGCGAGTACCCAGTCAGCAGGCTTCAATTTTTGTCACGCTGTTGTGGCTCGCCTCCGTTCACAAAGTTCATTCACCTGTCTGTGCTCAGGAGCTGGCCGTGCCCGGCGAGAACCTGGTGCTGGCTCCGTTCGGCGTGGCCACCAACCTGGGCATGGTCCTGGAGGGCGCCAGGGGCCAGGCCGCGGCGGAGCTTCGCGCCGCCCTGGGCGTCAACGAGACACACGCCGAGCTGCTGCGGACCGGCTTCAGGGCCGTGCTGGCCCGCTTCCAGGTAACGACACGGGGGACTCTGAGAACGCGACGTGGGCGACGTCTCCATTCACGGCCTCTCTCCATGCGGCAGGCGACGGCGGACCACGAGGACGTGTCGGGCGCCTTCACCGAGGCCACGCTGCACAGCTCGCGCCGCCTGCCCGACGCGTACCGCGCCCTGCTCGAGGACTACTACCTCGCCACCCTGTCTGCCGAGGCCGAGAAGCAGGCCGAGCAGGCCGTCTCCGACAACGACCTGGCACCCAACGGTAAGCAGCGACGCGGATAGTGAGGGACCTTGAAGCCCAATGGTGCTACTTATCTCGAACGCTTGCTGCCAATCGTAATACCGAGGCAGGTCTTATGACCACCCCCTTGGCGTCCACCCCACTGTGATAAATCCAAGAAAACTTGCTCCCGCAGACACGCTGGTGCTGTCGCTGTCCTCCGACACGGGGGTCATGTCGCACTGGCGCGACTTCCACCTGCTGCCCGTGTACGTGCTGCTGTCGCACCAGGCCGCCGCGCCCTTCACCCGCGGCCCCAAGGACGTCGTGACGGTGCCCATGGTGCCGCTGGTGGGCGTGTTCCGCTTCGGCCGGGTGGCCGTCGGCGCCGGCAAGGACGCCAGCGGGGCGTACGTCGTGGAGGTGCCGCTGGAGGTGAGGCTCGCCGCGAGGCAGCTCCAGTAGTCCCAAGCCATGCTGGGGAGACTCCACCGTGCCCTTCTTGCCCTGCAGGCGCGAGGCACCAGCCTGGTGCTGGTGCTCCCCGAGGCGACGGGCGCTGCCGCCGTGTCCGAGACCGTGGCCGCGCTGTCGGCGCGCATCCCCCGCCTCGTCAACAAGCTGGCCCCGACCGAGATGGAGGTGCTGCTGCCCCAGCTGGCCGCCGTGTCGCGCGGCAAGGACCTGCGGCCCGCGCTCCGCGCCATGGGCATCAACGCCGTGCTCGACCCCAGGATGCGGCAGCACGTGGGCAGCGTCACCCAGGACGCCTTCGTGTCCACGTCCTTCGTCGCCATCAACTCCGTTAGCTCGGTGGGCGCGCGGCTCGGTGAGTTGGTGTGACGTTCCTGCCACTGCGGGAACCACGGCGCCGGCCTCGCGAGCGCCGAGTCCGCAGCGCGGCAGCGCGGCCAGTTTGGCGGTCAACGACCAACCAAAACAAAACGGGGTCAGAGGACAACACGCACGCCGCCACGCCGCGGGGGTTGCCTTCTTTTTGGTTTCTCCAGGCCAGACGCCGGGCGCGCCACGCTTCGCGCACGCCAGCCGCGCCGGATGGGTTGCCTGCCGCCCGGGCGCGGCAGTGCAGTGTACCGCCTCCTCCTTGTCGCTGACGCCATCCCCCTTGTTGCAGCCGAGCGCGCGCACCGCAGTCGCCGGGAGTCGGCGCGGGTGGAGCCGACGCCGCGCCTCGTGCTGAACCGGCCCTTCGCGTTCTACGTGGTGCACGACGCCGAGCTCATCCTGCTGGCCGGCGCCGTGCACTCCCCCGCGCAAGTGCCGACCGCCACCGCCACCGAGGCCGCGTCGCCGGCAGCAGCGCGTTGATTGATAGCGCGGGGCCGGAGGGCTGCAGGCTTGTCAGCGGAGCAGGCAAGCAGGCACAGGATCGACGCCGCGCGCCGCGCGCCGCGGAAGGGGTGGCATGCCGCCCGGCCCAGCCGCCCACCGGCCCGGCGTGCGAGTGCGAGAGAGACAGTCAGTGCAACAAGTTGCGCTCGCACGCGTCATCGCCAGGACAGCAGCACAGCAGCGACGCGTGAGTGAATGAGGCTAACAGGTTCTCGCTGTGCCGACAGTGCCGTGTCTTCGGTCTTCGCCTCCTGCGCCTCTTTGGCTCGTGCCGGCTTTGCCGGCTTTGCCTGGCCTAACCTTGCCGCCCAGAATGGAAAACAGCGCGAAAGCACCAACTGGCAGCGGGAAAAAAAATCACAGACACGGACACCTACTAGACTACTGCAGAAGATGCAAACTCGGAAGCCAGGTGTACCAACTTTTATGCTAGTCGAGCGAAGCGGGTCTGATGTTGCCTCCGCGAGAATGCTCGTCACTTAACCACAGAGGAGTGACAATTCGGCTTTCCCGGCCTGGGAATGTGGCTGCTGCTTCCAGTTGGCAGTGCAGTGGGACCGAGGGGAATAATCAGCCGTACGCAGAGGAGCACAGACGTTCATCACATGACTTAATTTATTTCATCGACTCATATCACATTTTGTAGGTACAAAAAAAGAGAAAAAGGCTTTAAATTAAACTTCTGACAACATGACGCGCGTCAATCACCATTCCTCATTTACAAAACAAACATCAGTTCTAGAAGTCACCGCCGAATCATTTGTAAAGTGAGGCAGCAATCATCAAACTAATTTAGCGTTTTAATAATCACAGTTGAGTTGTCTCCGCGTTGCAGGGAGTGATGGGCGATGAGCAAAGTACGGATGCCCCCGATTTACACAATTAAAACTTACGACGAGCTGGCGCGGCGGCCGGTCACCGCGCCAGAGTCCTCTAGAAGCCCTCGATGGGCTCGGCCACGCGGCCGATGAACAGCGGCACCTTGGAGTTGCGGTCCACGATGAGGGCCAGGAACGGGTGGTCGGCGAAGAACTTCATGTCCTCCGTGAACGAGATGAGGCTCAGCGTGTTCACCAGGACGGCTGTCGACAACGAACGTTCATTACATTCTCTCCTCAAGCGACGCCGGGCGTGCTGAACCCAGTGCAGGCTTACCGGACGCGGCCGAGGCGGTGGCGCCCTGCTCGTCCACCTTCATCTCGGCCTTGTGGATCACGTCGGACACGGACAGCGCGTTGTCGGAGACGCCCCGCAGCTTGGCGTCGCGGGCGAACAGCGCTTTCATGCCCAGCTGCGGAGACAAAACACAATTTCCGATCAGCGGTTCGAATCCCAGCCGGGTGGCGCGCGTTTGTTCAACTTACGGTCTTGAGGGTGCGGCCCAGGGAGGCGTCGGTGCTGAGGGTGAAGCGCGGCAGCGTGATGAGCGTCCTCCGCGCGGGCGAGTCCGTCAGCATGGCGGCCACGTGTCGGGGCGTCAGGCGCTGCAGCAACTCGCCGAGGCCGTGGCGGCGGTCGGGCAGCACCAGCACCAGCGAGAAGTGGTCACCCTGCAACCAGTGAACCGGGTTCCGGCTTGAGCCTCGGCTTGAGCACGCCGCCAGCAACAGCACGACACGGCAGCACGCAGCACACGCAGCACACGCACGTCGAAGGGCAGCTCCAGCCACTGCGCCTCCAGGTCGGGCAGCTCGCCCACGCGGAAGTCGCCCAGCTGCTGCATCATGAAGACGGTGGCGTTGCGGCTCGGCGACGTGGAGAACGTCTTCTGCACGTTCTTGCTCGCGTCGAACATGTACTTCCACACGCCGCGGAAGTACATGGCCGAGGCCAGCACCAGGGACGTGCGCGGGGTCACGGCGCCTGCAGCACGGAACCACAAACAGTCAGTTTCAATGACAAGAGGAACTCACCCCGCGAGGGCGGCGCCGAGCGGTCCGCGACAGACGTACCCGGAGACACGAGCGACGGGATGCGCGAGTGCGTGGCGTCCGACGCCCACTTGTTGATGGCGGCCACGGCGGCCTCGGGCTGCTTGAAGTCCAGCGACGAGACGTTCATGCCGTAGTCGTACTGCGCCAGCTGCAGGAACGGCTTCTTGAGCGTCCACTGCTCGTTCACGAACAGCGTGTTGGCGTTCTCCAGGACGGACTTGGCGTTGCGCTTCTGTGGGGCCAAGGCCAAGGGGAAGGGTCAGTGGGAGTTCGAGTCACTCCGCTGCGAAGAGACAGGCAGAGGCACCCTCACCGTGACGGCGTTCTGCAGCAGGCGCGGCACGCCCAGGCGCGACGTCTCCCTGTCCAGGTAGAGGCGGTCCTCGAGCTGGGCGCTCGTGTCGGAGAGCCTGTCGGCGCCCTGGTGCAGCAGCGACAGCAGGTTGGCCACGCCGATCGGCGACACCACGGCGTTGCCGGGGACCCTCGCCAGCACGTCCTGCAACAACGTCCACGTGGAGTCCGACATCCCTCCGCAGGCGGCAAGGAGGCCAAAGGACCGGGTGGACGCGTTTTGAGCTCCAGAGTCGCTAAGTGGCACTTGAACAGAACGTGTGACCCCATCAACGAATTGCTCTCCGAACGAAGAATCCATTGGGGCGGGGTCACACGCCCGGTTCGAGTCCTGTTTCGCGACTATGGACATCAAAACGCGTCTAGAGTTTTGGCCGCCGGCGCCGGTTCTCTGGCCCACCGTGCTTCAGGGACCGCGCCGTGGTCTTACCTTGGCGACGTCCAGCGAGAAGTGCGTGACGGCCTCGGAGACGGCGTGCTCGGGGCGGGCGGCGGCGGGCGCTGGGTGGTGCGCATGGTGTCCGGGGGCGTGAGCCGCGGGGCCTGGGGCGGGGCCCGGTGCTGGGGCGGGGCCCTGAGGCTGAGGCTGGCCGCTGTAGGGGCTGACGGACGGCTTGTACTTGCCCGAGAGCACGTCGGCGTAGGAGGGCCCCCCGGCGTACGACGGGGCGGTGTAGTCGGCGGCCTGCGCGGCGCACGCCAGCACCACGAGGAGCAGCAGCGGGCCTGGGAACAGGATCAACAACGACATGCAAAGTGTGGCTTTATTTTTGCATCACCGGTCGAGCCACCGCAGTGACGGCAGAGCCATGGCAGTGCCGCGTCTGCCGTGGCGGCCACGCCAGTCCGGTTCGGGGTAATTGCGGGCCGGGCCTGGCCGCGCCTTCCCAATGCTTGGCCGCGCGGGGCACGCTGCGCGCCTCCGAGCCCCGCGCCCCGTCATCGGGGATTCAATAACGCTATCGTGCGGATCGCCAACGCGGAAACTCCCCGACCGCGTTCAGCGCAGCGCCAGATAAAAACAAACCGCTGCAGCGCGGCCGCTTCGGGGACAGGGTCACCGGGGTCTCTTCTCATCACACTGGCGGCCGTCTTCGTCTTGGACCGGACCAACATTCGGCGCCAAGACTGTGAAGCAGTGTGCGACAACACCGTCCAAGCGCCTTGGCGGCAGGCAACCCGCGCGCGGCTGTGTGTGGCGGCGGCGCGTTGCCTACCGCGCAGGCGCTCCGGCCCGGGAAACTGGGAAACCCGACTGCGGTTCCGCGGCCGCGGACTAGGTCGGCGGTGAACGGCGCGTGTGGCGGCGTGGGACGCGACGGGCCGGGCCCTGTTCCGGGCCTTCTCCAGTGGCGAGGCCACGGCCTTGGCCGAGAGCGGTGCACGATGCACGAAGCGGTGTCGTCCAGAAAGCCCAAAGTCTGCTGCTCGCGAACACGCCGCGCACCCTTCCGGTAATGCACTGCAATTGGACTCTCGGACTCAGTCTGCAGTCGCGCCACGCCGACTTCCCTCGCCGGGTACTTTTCCGCTGCCTGGACACTGGACGCGCCCCTGGCCGCCCTGCCCCAGCCCAGCGCTGTTTGACGGGCCGTTTAACACAGCAGCGGCTGCAGATTGATTCCGCACAGTCTCTCTCGCACCCGCGGCGTCTTGTATGAGGGCGAGAGAGACGGGGTGACGTGCAGAATGAGTGAGCGCCTGGCTGGGCCCTGGCCCTGGGCCACGGCGATGCCCCGCGTCGTGGTCGCGGTGGTCGCGTCTCGCGCCTTTGTCCGCCAAGGTCTCCGGCGCGCGCTCTCGCGGCCGAGTGCGGCACCGACACCGCTCCGGACTCTGGTCGCCGGCGAGTCGCAGCAAAAACGCAGAGCTCACCTAGGGCCCGAGCGAGGGCGGTCATGTTGTCGTTGGCGGCCTGTTCGGTGTCGTCGGCCACGTCAGGTGCACTGCTCGCGCTGCGCTGCGCTACGCGGTCCGTCCGGTCCGTCCGTGCCGGCCGAGAGTCGTTCTATCACTTGCACGGCCGAATCGCAGGTCGCGGGCTCGCGCAGCATGCCGGCGGAACATGCGGGCGGGGCGAGACTGCTGCAAAGAAAACAGAAGAGAAGACACAAGGCGAGTCGGACCTGGTCGGACCGCCGCGTTGTGCGAAGCTTGCGAAGCGCGGAGCCGAGCGGACGGAGCGAGTCGCCGAGGCTTGAGCGCCGCGAGACGCGAGAGGGAAGGCGGGGCGCGGCGGCGGAGGCGCTCTCTGGCGGGGTCGCCGCCAACCTCGCCTCGCCGTGCCTCGCCGCTCGGAGGCCCGGCCAGGGCCCGGCCGCCAGCAGAGGCAGCCAGAGGCAGAGGCTGCCGGAGTGCGACGGGCGGGCCAAGGGGCGGGCAGGGCCGTGGTGGCAGGGAGCCCAGGAACACGAAGAGAAGACGTCAGCGTGTGTGCGTGCCAGGCTCCAGGGGGACATCGGCCCCAGGCCACAGCTGACAGCTGACAATACTAGCTCCCCCATGTCGATAAAAATATTCTAAGGCCATGTAGAGTTATTTCAGTGTAAATTTCGTATGCTTGAAACACTTTTGCAACGAGTGGCCCGCACTAAATTTGCGATCGGACTGTAACCACTGTAACTTCTCTGTCCGTTCGTGGGTTCTGCTCCGGGCACTGCCTCGCTTGCTTCGCTGCCTCGGCGCCTCGGCGCCTGGGCCGGTTGGCGGCTCCTTGGGCGTGCCGGGCCAGGATGGCCGGGACGGCAGGATCAACAACCCGAGAGGGTGTTATTCCACGCGGCCCTGCGCCGCCCTCCTCGTCCGGGCTTCGGTTCGGGCAGGTCGCGGGTCGCTCTGTCCCTCTCGCTCCCCCACGGAACGCCCCATGAATGAGAGAGACAGAGCGACTGTCGGATTCAGCGTGTAGTGCCCGCGCACGGCGCACAGCCTCCAGCGGTGCAGGCGGTCTTCTGGTCGTGACGTCACATGCCTCGGACCCCCTCTTTGATACCCGTGGGTGATTCCCATCACGTTGACGTCAGCGCGCGCCTCTTAAAGACCGCCGTGTTTTGCTTCTCTCTCTCGGTGATTGGTGAGATTACATGCGAACCACGGCGACGTGGTCAGAACCATCCACCGGCTCGCTCACTGTGTAGAACGCATCTTCTTGGTGTGGTTGAATTTGCGGCGTGTAAGCGTGTAGGTGTGCGCGAAGGTGTGTACGCGCAGAGACGCGTTTTTCTGAATTTCGTTGCTCCGCGTGTGGATTAATGACGGGAGACGCAAACAGGTCTCGCGGCGGGTCGCGGTCGGCGAGCAGCGCGTCCCGTCTGCGTCACAGAGAGCCAGCGGGTGAGAGAGTGAGAAAGCCGCTGTAGGCAGTGTAGGCGCTCGCGGGCATCCCATCCGCCCCGGCCGAGCGCCGGGCTGCCAGCCTCCCGGGCGCACGGCGCAGCTCATGAGTGGTTCCAACTTCCTCGATTTTCCTCTGGCTCCTCTGGCTCCTCCGAGTCCAATCCAGCCCCCGGCTTTTGTGGAGGGATACGCCTGTTTGTGAGGCGCTGGGAAATGACGACGAGGTACAAACGTTTTAATAAGTAGGTATCATTTATTAATATCATTTTAACAGAGGAGGAATCTCATTTTACGAAATAAATATGTACAGTATTTAAAACAGAGTTAAATGTAGGGCAGAAAACATTTCCTGTTTGAAAGTTGTATGACCATTTTTGCCATCACACATACATTGCCTGTGTCACACAAAAATAATTTTCAAATATACTTTCCTCTCATAAATATTAGATAACTATGTAATATTTACAATACATCTCACAGCATGCTTACTCTTTTTTTCTGTATCCGTCAAAATACATAACTAGGAAAAATAATCTCACATGATAGATTTCACCTTCTACTCTATTCTGCTGCCTTTTCAACAACGAGCACTAAACAATTTCCGAAAGCAACTACGAGATAAAAACAACAAAAAGGTAGTTTCCATTTACGATCAACAATAAATATTCATATTTATCAAATACACACACCCACGCCATACTTGCGACCCAATGCAAAAAGAAATATTTTTAATGACTCGAAACTTAAAATCTAAATAATCGTTAAACCGTTTCTCAGCGTTCTTTAGTGTTCTTATCACGTACCCGGCGTGGGTACCTATACACAGCAATATCACATGTCAGGAGGTACAAAAATGGCGCCATTACCTTTTTGCATAGGGTCCTTAAGTCCAACATTTTCCGGCAGAAACAAGAATTGAACCAACTTTCTCTCCGCCCACTGGTGTTTCCAACACCGTGGGCTCAATACTCTCGTTGAGGCGTACGACATCGGGAACTTTGTAAAAGTACAAATATTTTTAGTGCGGCTAATACCAGTTTTCGTATACTAGCTTCCTTTACAATAGGAATCGTGTGGCGTCAAAACAAGGCAGACCTCGTCCGAGCTGAGGGCGGCTCCTGCGGTTCTTTCTTTAAAAAATGCAAAATGCCCATATCCTACTCAGTCAGTGTTGGGGCTTGCCTAGAAAAGTGTCAAAGTCGAATTTAATTTGGTGCACCGCATGTGGACCCGCTGGCTCAGAGACGGACGAGCGTCTGCCTCCCTGTGACTTGCTTCCGGCCTCACAGAACTACTTTCCCGCCCTCGTACAGTACAAAGTGCAAATAGGCAATGCGAAGCCCCCCTCATGGCGTGGCCCGTCTTAACGACGCTTCCCAATTGAGCAAAATGGTGGAAGTAGGAGAATTCCTCTGCGCTAAGGACGGCCAGAGACGACGCGCAGAGAGATGCCCTGCAGCAGGGACTGCGTCGCCGTCCTGCTCATCATGAGGGGGCGGGCTGCCCGCTGCCCGGCGGGGCACCCAAGCGAGTCCCGGCGTCACAGTCAAGCAGACCGATCCCGAAAGCCGTCTCTCTCGCACTCATAGGCCTCTATAGGTGTGAGAGAGACAGCGCGGCGCCTCTCGGAATGAGCCTACAGGGGGCAGCGCGCGGCGGTGCGGGGACGTGGCGCTACGACGAAGCGTGCGAGCCGCTCTACAAAAAGGGAAAAATGGTGTTTTCGTTTTCTTGACCGCGATTGCTTCACGGCAAAAGCCGATGCCTAAATAAGTCAGGATATATGAACTACGAATATGAGCGAGAAAACCAATCGATATTTTTAATTTTACTTTGTAGTCGAACAAAATGAAAAAGTTGACTACCGCACCCGGTGTGCGTGGGTGTGGCCGTTCGTCGTGTACACTGACTCGCACCTCCAGGAGGGCCTCCAGGAGGGCGGTCAGGCACAGGGTGGGAAACGCGGCGCACGAACGGGCAACGAAGAACGAGTTCTCCAGAGAGTGTTGGAACGGCGTGGCCACGGAGCGACTGCATGGTCGGGCTCCGACAAGTATAAAAATTGAATGACGCCTGGGTGGTCATTTGGCAACAATTTGGATGAGCGCACTCCTCGCGAAGGAGTGGCGATGGTACGATTACGTTGTGACGATTTGAAATCGTCGGGCGAAACGAACAACAAAAACAACAGATTGAACAGAAAAAAAATCGAAAGAAACGATGATAAAGAGTAAGAACGAGAAACATATTTAAAATGAATATGGACTTAACCTAGCTACATACTAACACAGCCATTATGACTTTGAATGCTTGCACAATGTTGCAAAACGTAAGAGTAAAAATACTGAAATAAATCAGACGCCCTTAAAACAACCAAAATAAAAAGGTCTATCAATTATTAAGCGCGAGAAAAACGAAACAAGACCTATAACAAAACAACAGCAATAATGTGGCAAAACAAATTGGTTGATGCTATTTTGCTTCTGCTTTCCCCCGCGGCCTTTGCCTACATCACAGCAAACGGAATGTGCGACGGCCGCTGCGCTACCGAAGTTCAGAACGATCAACTGCGAGAGATCACCTGATCAAAAATAGCTTTCCTCTTTTTTCCACCTATATCGTGTTTTAGATTTACATGGGGCTTGTTTAGGTATAAAATAGCATTTACATACCTTTTTTTTCGATTTATTACTATTTTTTGAGGGGTTCAGTCTTATGTGTAACGACTAGAGCTACAGAAATGAGGAAAAAAGGGTTTGCCCCACAACTCTCCACGAATTTGCGAATTTGTCGCCACGTGTTTCGTTCTGACGCATCATAACATCACACCCACCAAGGTTTTCCCGTTCCCAGCATAGCATCAACCTAACGCAACAACCGAAAACAATATCGGATCACAATCACACACGGCATTGTACAAAAAAGAACGGGGAACCGTCTCGGATTCCGACCGTATAAGACACAGAGAAAAAGAAACCAAACGCCGAAAAAGCGTTCCTTTTTTTTTTTTTTTTTTCTTGTTTTTTTTTACGACAGGAGTAAAGGGAGTCGGCTTGAACCAAAGCCGGTGGCTTCCACTACTCCGTCACGTCGCGGGACGGGGCCCCACGAGGGGCGCCCCGACGGGCGGCCTGAGCCGCGTCAGCGTCGGCGGCCTGGCGGTAGAATAGCTAGCCGCCAGGAGGGCGTGGTGGCCGCCCGAGCCGGAAAATAAATCAAAGGAGGAAATGAGGGTTGTCGTTTTGTCGCGGCGCCCCGCGCTGCACCAGCACGGCGTCCAGGATGGCGTCCCGGATGGCGGCCAGGATGGCGTCAGCCCCGCCGCGCCCCGAGGCCTCCAAGGCCGCGGCGGCTTGCGGTGGCACGCGCTGCCCCTCGCGGACGGCCCCCGCGCAAAGGGGCGGCGGACCCTCGCGGCGAGGCAGGGCGTGGTGGGGCGCGGCGGGGCGCGGCGGGGCGCGGCGGGGCGGGGTGGCCGCCTCTTCAGGGCGTGGCGATGCCGTTCTGCTGCTCGGGCGCGGCGGCCGGCGGCACGTCCATCACCGCCTTGCCCGCCACCAGCTGCTCCAGCGTCTCCTGCGTGGCGTGCGCCTTCAGGATCGAGTTCTCCAGCTCCAGCTGGTTGATGCGGTCCATCAGCTCGGCGATCTTGTCCTTGAGCACCTCCACCTCCTCGCGGACGGCGAACATGAGGTGGCTCTTGACGAGGTCCTGCGCAGCGGAAACAGAGATTGTGAGACACAGCTCCCGCGAGGACGATTGAGAGGCTAGCCCCCAGCTCGATCTGCCACTGTGAGAAAAAAGTACGGAAAAAGTACGGAACATGTCTGGTCAATAATTTGCCTGGACCGTCCGTACTTGCCAACTACGGAACGTTCCGTACTTTTTTCCGTGCCCATTTACATGGGTTCATATGGAGCAAGTACGGAACGATCCGTACCTTTCTCCGTACCTCCGTACTATATTTTTCTGTACCATTTCCGTACAAAAGTACGGAATTTTTTACAGTGGCTGCAGCAGTCCAACCCCGGTATTCTTCCAAACTACTGTTTCATGAAGATACTTGAGTGTAATCAGTACTTTGTGTCCGGCTGGCGGACCGCGCCATCCCGGCTCCACTCACCATGGCCTGCTCGATCTTGTTGTCGATGGCGACAGCGCTGGCACCCGAGGCACTGCAACACACAAGCAAGGCGAGGGTCAGAGACGGCTGTACACCATTACCATTACCATGGCGACGCCGCGCGATGCTGTGGGAGGGTGCCGACAGCCAGCAGCCAGCCAGCAGCCAGCCAGCAGCCAGCTCGCTTGCCATCCCATTCCCCCACGCCAGCCTGCCAAATGCCAGCGATCCCAGCGCACCTGCCCTGCCGTGCCCTGCACCCTCGCCGTGAGTGCGAGAGAGACAGAGCGAAGGCATCGCCCGGCTGGCCCAGCGCAGCTGCGCGCCCTCTCCGGGCAGGGGGAAGGGGGAGGGGAGGGGGCCGCACCGGTGCAGTTGCGGTTGCCTAGGCCTCCGTTGACAGGGGCTCTGCAGGCGGCGGCAGGGGTCAGGGGTGGCCAGGGTTCCCACACCGATGGCAACCCGGCTGGCGGCCGCTAGCCGCAAGGAACCTGTTCCCCAGGACGAGGAGAGGGTGTCTGACCTTGGCGCTCACCTCCAGCGAGGGCCTCTCGGCCTCGACGCGGTCGTCAACCCAAAACAATAACAAGGCAATCCGAGCGAAACGACCCGCCGACGCGTCCCGTCCCGTCGTGGCGCGGCGCGGCGAGGCCCTGAGAAGCCCATCCGACAGCCGAATCGTCGACTCATCGATACGTCAAGCTCGAGGCGACCGACAAGAGGCCAGTGGGTGAGGACGACGCGACCCGTCACGCCGGCACAACAAGGACAGCGGGGCCCCGCCCTCGGAACGGAAGGGTCCGTGACCCTAGCCGGCGGCGTTGGACGTCCCCGACGTGAAGGCCCGCCCCGCACGCCCCGCCCGGCCCCGCCCGCCAGAAATTGAGTTTCTCCAACAACGTTTGCGAGATTAATCGGCCGGCGAAGGCGAAACCCACGCGGCATTCCCCGGCCGAACAGCGATTTCGTCGCTCTGTCTCTCTCGCACTCGTGGGGCGTGCCGCAGGGCTGCGAGGGAGACAGAGCATTCGGAATCCCGTCCTCGGCGGAGGTGAAGGAGAACCCGAGCCTGCTCACACACGGCCTGGCCAGGGCAAGCAGGGCAGGCAGGGCAGGCAGGGCCAAGGGCGTGCCGGCCGTGTTGTTGTGCTTTCTGGCCTCCAATTTCAGCTCGCGGGTGGAATCCCGCGGCGTTTCTGGTTTCCGCGACGGAATGCAGAGCCGGCCGCGCGGGCGGCGCGTGGCGGGAGTGGCTGGGCGGGGCGGGCTGGACAGTGACACTCGCCAGGCGGACCGGACCGCCGGCCGGCAGGGCCTTCTGTCTATTTACACGGCAGTCCCGTTCTTCCGTCCACATCGCGGCGCGGCGCGGTGCGGCCCGCGGCCTCCCACTCCCACTCCCAGGGCGTTGCCAGGCACTGCTTTATTTTCCTCGGCTGGCCGGGGGACGGAGAGGGGTGCTTCGGGGCGGCGGGGCGCGTGACGTCATCGCGAGGCACTTAGTACGACGCGAAAACAAAGGCTTGCCGGCGACGTCTTCGGCTCGAGGGTCCTGGGGAAGCTCCGTTGGCCAGCCGGATCCTTGGGCAGGCGAGGCACCGGGCCGGCCGGGCCGCCGCCGCGGGCGCCACACCTCCGCGTCGCGGCGCGGCGTGCCTGATGAAGCCGCGGCTGGCCGTCCGCCAGGACCAGGACGTCGTCAAACCGCGGCGGGGCGGCAATAACCGCCACCAGGACGCCGCCAGTAACTCGGCACCCTGTTACAGAGTCCCGGCGGCGACGCGGCGACGCCCCGCCGCGGGTAACGGCCACTAAAGAGGTGCCGCGGCGCGGGGGCGGCGACGGGGCGGCGACGCGGACACGCTACCGCCACCGGGTGCCGCGGCCTTGGAGAAAGTAATGAAATAAATAGACGCGTTGGGCAGGCAGGCCCGGGCAGGGCCCACCTGCTGGGGCGCGGCGCGCGGCGAGCCCACTGCACTGCAAGGCACTGCCAAGGCCGCGGCGTGCAGCGCGGTGCACTGCATGCGGCGGACGCTCCACACGTGCAGCACGCCACGCCACGCTGTAGACTGATTCCTAGAGTCGTTCTCGTCGCTCTGTCTCTCTCGCACCTACGCGGGGCGCCCTATGAGTGCGAGAGAGACAGAGCGACGAGAACGGCTCTCGGAATCAGTCTGCCAGGCCCCACATTCGTCATTACAGTGTACAGTAGGCCGGCAGGCGCGTCCAGCCGCTGCAGCACATGTCGAATGGCGTTACGAGGCGAGGCATGATTAGCATTCCGTAATGAAACTGCGGGCCGGGATGATCGGCTGCCGGGTGGCATGTGCGCCAGCAGCACACTGAGAGTCGTCTACGTCGCTCTGTCTCTCTCGCACCTATACGGGGCGCTCCATGAGTGCGAGAGAGACATGTCGCCGAAAACGACTCTCAGTCTGCGGCGCCAGCGCGCCGCGTGAACTCGTGCACAATGAAAAGCCAAGGATGGATGAACGGATGAGCGGGCGGATGACTGCCGTACTGACTTGGCCCAGGTGCCCCTGCGGACGAGGACGTGCGTCGGTGCGGGGCTGAGCACGCCGTGGTGGCTCAGGGACCGGCTTCGCGCCCCGCGCCCCATGGCCGACATAGCAGGAGGTCCAGCACGGTCGGAGGCGTCGCGGCCCTCACACTCACGCGCGCACACTGGGACGGGGAAGACGCTCACACACCCACACACGCGCGCGCACGGTGTCGAGTCGAGTCCGCGAACACGGGCTGCGAGTTCTACACGCGTCGCGCTACTGACTGACTCCGCGCCCGCGAGGCGGCGCGGCGTTGGTGGCGTCGGGACGCCCCTGCCCCCCCCCCCTCTCCCCCGCGCCGCCCCCTCCTCCGCCCCGGCCGACACAAGACGGCAAGACACAGATCCAGGCGAGGGAGGGGGTGCGGGCACGTGGCGGGGCCGGCGAGATTATAATAATTGTTTCGTTTCCCCGCGATTGCGCCGCGTCCCGCCGCGTCCCGCCGCGTCCCGCCTCGGCTCTGCCGGCACCGCCACATCGACGGCAACCTGTCGAGCCTCTCGAGAGAAATTGCCGCCGCTGCCGCTTGTGGGTCAGCGAGGCGGCGTGGCGGCGGGTCCATGGGCGGGCCTAGGGCGGGCCGGCCAGCAGGACGTACAGCACGGCCGGACAAAATCTGTGCCGCGGACGGCGCGGCGTGGCGTGCTGCGGCCTGCAGAGGCCGCCAAGACACGCCACCTCCTCGGCGGTGTTGTTGTTGTCGTCCAGGAGTCAGGAGGCCCTTGCTGGCCCGCACTCGGTCGTCGCGGCGCCAGCGGCCTCATTATCGCCTCGCGCGCTAATTCGCGCATATTCACGACACTCCGTCTCTGTCGCGCCCCGAAGGGACGCCCCGTGCGTGCGAGAAGGACGGAGTGCCTCGGAATCAGTCGCCACCGCGAACGGCGCGAACCGGCCGCCGCTGACCAGGCCAGGCCGGCGGTTCCGACCGACAAGGCAAGGCAGACGCAGCGACGCGGCGGCGACATGATTCTTGATTGAGTGCGAGGCAGCTGCAGAGGAGCGCCTCCTCGTCGCGGCGGCTATTCGATATCTCGATGTCAAGGTCGAGGAGGGACAATCGCATGGAGGAAAGGGAGCGGTCGCATTCCGCACTTTTTGCCTTTGCCGCCACGTCGGTGAGCAAGGCGAGCATTGTCAGCGGTCCGCCCATTGGCCGTCCTGGAGCCTGCTCGCGCTTCCTCTCGCATTTTTACGGTACGCGCCATGAGTGCGAGAGAGACAGAGAGACGAAAACGACTCAGTCTGCAGCCGCCAGGCAAGACCGCCGGCAGGCGTGCCCTCTGTTGTAATCCACGCCTAATCCTACCATAAACCACGTAAACAATTGCGGCGGGGGGACAGGGGTCCTTATTTGGCCCCGTGTGGTGGGTCGCGGATGGTCCTTAGGGCGACGACACTCCGGCGGCGCCGTTTTTGACACGGCCATTTAACCCGACTCTGTAATCCGACAATCACTCTGAGCGCGCCGTGTGCTGGCAGCAGGTGAGCCGGATCATGAACTACTGCTGCTGCTGCTGACACACTGCCAGTGCGGCTCAAGGTGAAGATGCAGCACACCGGTGGCGGCTCTGTGTGTTGGCACACCGTCATCTAGGCCTCCATTTACCACCGGAGATAAACCCAGCCACCGCGTTACAGCATCATCCACGCGACTGCTCGTTGACGTGTAGCGAGTGTACCCTGCAAAAAATTTAGCCCCTCGAACCCGCGCCGCTCGCGTGCTTTCAGAGCTTTCAGTGGCTTTTCAGCGAAGTGCCGGGCCCACGCACGACCGGCATGACCTTAGCGCGGAGTCCGCCGCCGGAACACGTCCACCGTAAAACCCGCGAGCGAGCCCATAAGGACGCGGCTTAAAAAACAAAAGACACTGACACAAACGTCGCAGTGAACGCAACACTGCTCTAAAATTACAGCGTCTTATCATTTAACGCCTGAACAATTAACCGTCCCGAAGCGAACAGCGCGCATCCAGCCGACCGTACGGCGACTGAGTGTTGCTGTGTGTGTTTTGCGTCGGTCCCGTTTTTGTTTGCGAGTTGTTCTTTTTCTCGCCGCTGTTTTCGCCGTCATGCGAGACGGAGGCGAGGCTTCCCGGCTGCGGACTGCAGACGCGGGACGAGACGGCGCAGACAGACGCAGCGGCGCGACGCTGCACCGCGATCACAATAACTCAATCAGTTCGCGGAGCGTCCGTCAATTCATTATCGGTCTAGGACATGAAGAAGTAGAGTCGGACCGTTCTGTCTGTCTGTCCGTCTGCCTGTCCGTCCGTCCGTCCGACCGCCAGTCCGCCGTCCTGGTGGTGTCCGTGATGCAACGGGCCATGGCAACAAGTGCGGCGTCCGCGCCAGTCCGCGCCGCCAGCAGCGCGATCCAGTGCGGAAAACAAGAATGCTGGCCTGCCACTTAATGAGCGTCCCACGCGGGTCAAACAGCACTTCCGAAAATACGCCGGGTGGAGAGGTTATTGCCGCTAGGGCGGCCCAGCCGCGGTGACGTCGGCGTCCTCGGGAATAAATAGGCGACACGCCGAAACAGGGGCGGGGCGCGGGAAAATAGAAAGAAATTTATTGCACGGTGGCGGAGCAAACGGATGGGCAGTGGAAGCCAACTCTCGAAAACGCAGTGACGAATTAGTGGCGCGGACTGCCAGGCCGTTCTTTCGCGAAACGAGACAGGCCGAATGCCGCGCCCCGCGGCCCCGCCCTCCGAGGTGCGCGGCAGCGCGGCGTGCCAGCCAGACTCAGGCAGAGCCCCGGTGGCCGCCTCGCCTAGCCGCCAGGCGGAGGCGCGGAATTCGTAAAATCCGAAGCTGCGCGGTGGAGTGGACGCTGGCGTGCGCCCTTGGGTGGCGAGTGATGCTCCCGAGTTCCCGAACCTGAATCAACTTCTCGCGCCGCGCCGCCACGCACTGCCTCGCCTCGAAGCCCCCAGCCGAAGGGCCGAGCCCAAGGAAGGGCCCCGTCGTCGCCTCGCCGCCGTCACGGCTGGCGGCAGCAGAAGAGGCAGCAGCCTCCCAAGGCCCAAGGCTGCCCATGGCGGCCCATGGCCTGCGCAACGATGAGTGACCAGTCGGTCGGTTGCTGACCAGGCCGCGGCCGGCAGCGAGAAGCAGGGCGTCGCAGAGTCCCAGAGGCCACGGTGCCGCCACACTGCCACCGCTCGCTGCTCGCTGGCACCGCTGGCGCGGCCACAATGGGGCCGGAACGGAGTATTCTCGGCCGCTGATGCCTTGTCGCGTCTTCCCGGTCTACCGCGCCACCTGGGCACTGGGCAGGCCGGGCAGGTGCCGCCGTGTGCCAGGGGCGTTCGAGGAAGGACCCGCTTGTGAGTGTGATTCACGTGAGCGCGCGAGCTCGGATTTTGGCAAGCCCCCGGTGACAGACATGAGCACCAATCACTCGAGGGGCGGCACCGCGGGCTTGACAGCCCGTCACACCGCGACACTCTATTTAAACTCTCGGGCCGCGCCACACGCAAACACAATCACGCTTCGTACACGTGAAAACTTGCGTCAATTTGGTGGCATCATTGAACATGTAACATTCATGTCGGTACGCCCACGGTGCCACTCTTTACGTCCCGTACTACGAGGAAGCTGTGCAGGCGTCCTCTGAGGCCTCTTGGCACTTGGCGGACCACAGCCACCGCCACGCCAGCACGCGGACGCAGCGCGCACGCGCCGCCCCGCGTAGCGCAGCGCGCCTGCCACCCGGCGGCCTGCAGCGCGCCTCGCCGCCGCGTCGGATGGGCTGCCTACCCTGGGCGGCGCCAGGCGCTGTCCGAGCGGAGCAAGCGGAGCGGAGAGCACGTCGACGTCGACGCGACGCCCGCGACGCACATGCGGCGTCTAGGCTTGGCGTCAACTTGACGGCGTGCTGCCGCGCGCCGCCCGCCCGCCCGGCCGTGTACTGTGTCATGTTGTACACTCACACACACACATTCAATCTCGCACTCACACTCGCGGAGCAAGACTCGCCTAATTGCCCTCCATTTCCTAGCCGGCGCGACGCTGCGCGACGCTGCACGACGCTCGCTCCGCTCTCCGCTCGCGCTTGCGTCAGACCCGCGGCCGGCCGCGGCCGCGCCATGCATCAACAACGGGAGTCTGATTCAGGACACTCTGTCCCTCTCGCCGACGCAAGGGGCGTGGGGCGTGCTGAGAGTGCGGGAGAGAAAGAAGAGGGTGTTAAAACTCCGAGTTTTCACCTTTGGAGCACTGATCACAACACGTGCTCATTTACGCCACGTCACGCGTCAGAGGAACCCCCGGGAACCCCTTCGTTCGAAAGTGTAGGAGGTCGGCCTTCAGGAAGACGCTGAACTCGCCCAGCGGCCGGCATAATTAATACCAATGGCCACCGTGCTGTTGGCGACGGCCCGCGACCCGCCCCGCGACCGCGACGCCGAGATGTCATGTCGCTTTGGAAAAGCCCCGTCCTTGTTCCTCGTTCTGAGAGGAAAGTTTGTGTGCAGCGAGCGAGGGGGCTGGGCCGGGCTGGGCGCGCTGCCTTGGGTTGGGACACCCACCCGGTCGGGGCGGGGCGGCGTGCGAGGTCGCGCTCACCGAGTGCAGCATGCAGTCCTGGCAAACAAGTCCACTTCGACTGGCCCACTGTCACATTGGCCCGCATGGCTGTGTCGTGCCCGCCGGGTGGGTTTGTCGGTGAGGAAAATTAAAAATAAATCGGCAAGCTTCGGAAGAAGAGAATGTAGTGCGCCTGCCGCTTCTCGAAGCCAGGGTGCAAATCAGTGGCTTCGCCGAATTCTCTCTTCTCGCAGAAGGCGGCGTACTTGTTGGCTGTCTTTCACTGTGGCGGCCGGCTGGGCTCTGTTTGACTAGAAGCAGCCGTCGCGACGCGCCGGCGCGCCAACGTCTTTAGGTGCACGCTGAATGGGATTCAAACCAAACGTGTGACCCCACCCACCAATGGATTGCTCTCCGAACGATGAATCCATTGGTGGGTTCACACGTTTGGTTCGACTCCTGTTTAGCGAGTCTAGAGCTGAAAACGCGTCTTTTGGCTGCCTGCAGCCCACGGTGCATCCACGCCTTCCTCGCCTTTCGGCACCGGGGACGAGGACCGAGGGAAGGGTGCGGTGGACACAACCGATGCAGTGTCGCACCGCGTGTCTTCGCCGCGCCGCGCCGCGCCAAGCGCCACGCCACTTCGACCTTCAATTCAACCCTCCCCCTCCCGAGCTTGACCGCGCGGCGTGGCGGCCCCCCACGGCACGGCCGGGACGGCCCAGACGGCGCGGACCTGTTTTTCGTTAGCGGTTCGGTTTGAGGTAGGCGCCCGCGGACGCGACTCGCGGTACGCGACGCACGACTCCTTGAAACATGTTGGAGGCACGCCGGGGCGGACACGACGCCGGCCCAGAATTAGCTCGGGAAAAATTGGACGGAAAATTGGGAAAGCGTCAGCAGACTGATTCCGCCAGTCGTTTCGTCGCTCTGTCTCCCTCGCTCCTCTACGGGACGCCCTATGAGTGCGAGAGAGACAGAGCGACGGACCGACTGGCGGAATCAGTCCGCAGGTCACCCACTACGCCCCGAACGACGGGGATTGGTCGAAGGGGAACCCGTCGTTTCGGAAACGGCTGCACTAAGAATAGCGCCAACGGTTTGTACAGAGCCAGGCGACCGATCAGGTTCGGGAGCGCCTCGGCGACGCCACGGCCATTTCAAATGCGTGGCTGTCTAGGGCGGTGTGTGTGTGTCTGTGTGTGTGTGCGAGGATCAGTGTGTGCGAGCGAGTGTGAGTCAGCCATCGGCTCGCGGCGAACGGGCCAACACAATGGTCCCAATGCAGAGGGGAGTGACGAGTGTCATTTCTCATGCCCTTGAAGGAGGCGCTGCCAGGTGCTGCCAGCAGAGCCGGTTGGCCGGGAGACACGGCCCTGCCGCGGCCAAGAAAAAGAGGAAAAAGAAGAAAAACGAAGAAGAGGGAGTGGCAAACACGGTTCCATCCACCGCCCGACGAGCGTCTCGGTGTGGGTGTGTTTTGTGCCGCGAACGAAAGTGCGCCGTCGACAGATGTAGTAGTGCAATGTTGTGAGTTGCGGTGTCACGACTTTCGTGTTGTTTCCGTAGCAGGCTTCCCAACTGACTAAGCTCGAATTCACACCGATACGCCCAGGGGGTGGAGCGTATAAGGCTGTGTTTCGTCTCAGGGAGAGGCAGGCAATCAGCCACCAGTCTATTAATTGTCTCTAACCCCCGGCGCAACAAGCAGCTTGGCGCTCGCGGTGCCGCCACCCGCGCCAAGGAGGTGGCCGTCAGCAAACTGCAACTGCTTGGCGCCTCGCGGCGTTGGCGGCGCTGGCGGCCAGGGGCAGGAGGTGGGCTTATGCCTTGGCTTATGCCGCCGTCCGTTCATGTCGCTGGCAACGCGGGACGGGAATGGGATCTTCGCGGGGACCAGCCTCAGCCTCGCCGGCTCGTCAGATTGTTTGTCCCGAATTTAATGGGCCTGTGGAATAATCATCGCGCCATCGGCCAGCAGACTGATTCAGAGAGTCGCGCTGTCTCTGTCGCACTCATGGGGCGCCCCGTATAGGTGCGAGAGAGACAGGGCTACGAAAACGAGTCTCGGAATCAGTCTTCAGCCTCTTCCGCGCCCCACCGCGCGCCGGCCGGCCCGGCAGGCGAGGCAGCAAGCAGCAGCGAGCCGCGGGCAGCGAGGCAGGTCAGTGCCGGCCTGAGAGGCGTCCGCTCCGCCATGGCTCCGCGCTGCTCCCAGTGTTGTCACAGAGCGGAGCAGCGGATGCAGCGAGACCAGCGGGACTCCGACAAGCGCGTGGGCTGCTGCCCCGGACTCGGCGGCGCGGTGGCGGAGTGGCGGTCCTCGCCTCGCCCTTGGCCCTTGGCCCGGCCGGCCCCGGCCCGGCGGTCCACGCGTGCCTACAATGTATCTCGAGGGGCGCCGCGGCACCTGTTTGCGCCCGCAGATAGCGACAGTTATTTTCGGCGGGCAAAGTCGCGCACTTTAGTCTTTTCGCACTTAGTCTGTGTACGGGGAAGGGAAGGCCGCCGCGCCGTTTGTAGCCGCTGCCGCGCTCCTTGTCGCCGTCGCGCTGCTGCTGCAGGCCGATCCCGCTCACTGCGGTCTCTCTCGCACTCATGGGGCGCCCCGTAAGGGTGTGAGAGAGACAGAGCGACGCGAACGAATCTCGGAATCAGTCTGCTGGCTCGGCGGAAAGGGCGCCGAATGCCACCACACTGCTGAATCCGATTCGTGCCGTCGCCTAGGCATTCCAGGGCGGGAAGTCTATGCGTCGGAAAGCGACTAAACGAGGCGGAGAAGCGAGCGGCGAGGCAAGGGAAGCCGGGAGCCGCGAGCCGATGCAGCGCGATGCGCGGGAATCCGAGCGGCTCAGCAGCGCGGCCCGGCCGGCCTGCCTGCCCAAATGTCGCGAAGCGCGAAGCGAGGCGTGGCGATGGCTTCTCGAGGAGCACCAGGGTCGAGCCCTCACTGCGTAGAAGGCAGCCTGCCGGCCATTTCTGTAACGCCATCCCTTTGGTTCCTCCGAAACCTGCTCCAATAATGGAAGCGCGCTGTCTCTCTCGTTGTACCCCTGTGGCCTGCGGGGCGCCCCACGAGTGCGAGAGAGAGAGAGAGCGTCGAGGCGCCGGTCGGAGTCAGCCTGCATGCTGCTGGGCGGCGTGACGCAAATTGACCGTAATGCCCGGCATTATTGGCGGTCCGGTGTCACCCCGCCGACCGATCCAGAACAGTGCTTCGACCCTCCGTCTCTCTCGCACCCGCACGGCACGCCCCATGAGTGCGAGAGAGACAGAGTGCGCCTCTGCTGACGTGCATGGCCCGTCGCTTGCATGCATGCACGCCGCGGGCCGCGCCGCCGCGTCTCGTGCTGCGTGATGCGACGTCGCCGACGAGGAAGCCCGCCGCGTCCCCACACTGTGGGCCACAGCCCCGCAGTCCCGGCCTGGCTGCATGGCTGCCTAGCCGCTATCGCACTCTCAACCTCAACAGGCGAGGAGGATTTCGGCGTGACAACATCTTCGACAACGCATAGGTAGATAAGCTTGAACCGGCAGCGAGCACCAATGAGAGCCTCGGCCTCAAAGGGCCGGCCCAGAGGCATGCGGATGGTGACGCACAGCGCGCAGCGCTTCGCTGCCTGACATAAGCCGGCTCGAGAGGGACAACCAACTACTCAATTCTTCCTACTCGTCTCCGAAATGTTTCGCTCCTGGGAACAGTCTTGGAACAGCCTTCCTCAGACTGGCCGACTTCCTCGTGCGGCGATCCGTGCGAACAAACTTGTCCACTCGGTGTCCTCCGAGAAATCCCTTCAAATCTACCACGACCCACGCGCGCACTGCAGACTGCAGTGTCGTGAACAAAGCTGAACTAGCTATCGATGCCAACCCCTTGCTCCCGGCCCTCGAGCGCAGTCAACACGGCGCCAAGAACAAGGAGATGGCGGTGGATGTCGCTCCGACCACGGCCATTCCTCCGGCAGGACGTGATGACGTGCAGCACTTGGTCGCCCCAGCGGGTGCCGAGGGCTGGCCCCGACCCCGTCTTGCACCCCGTCTTGCACCCCGTCTCCGACTTACGTGTCCAGGAAGCAGGGCGAGTCCCCGGTGGGGCTGCCCTGGGGGCTGTCCAGGCACTGCGCGATGGAGCCCTGCAGGCCCTGCAGGTGTCGCAGCATCATGGGGCTGCGGCGGCGGACCGCGCCGACCATGGCAAGGCTTGCGGGCACGACGGGGGGTTGGGACGCGGCGGGCGCGCGGCACTGTCAGGAACGCGTCGTCGGCGACCTCCCACTAGGCAGGCGTAGGCAGCTTCACCGCGCTCCGCCGTGTTTTGTCTGAAGCTCTCGAGTCGTCAGCCCGGTCGCCGCGTCGCCGCCACACTGAGGGAGCGAGGGAGTGTGGCGGGCTGGCGGGCGGACGCGGCGCGGGCCGGCCTCTGTGGCCGCGGCGGGAGGGGGACGGGGCTCCTGTACACTGTACGCCGCCGGGGGCGGGGAGGGGCCGGGGCCGCGGGCGCGGGCCGCGCGGGTGGACGGACGCTGCCGCCTCTAGACGCCACGGCGCCGCCATCTGATACCCCCACCCGACCCCGCCGCACCCCGCCGGGCGGGGGCAGGCCGGGGCGCCGCCATGGACGGATGCACCGCGACTGCACGCCTGCACTGGACGCACGCGGCGACGCGGCCTTGACCCACTGCGCACCTGCACTGCAGGGCCCGGCCCGGGGCATGCGGTGGGGGTCGACGGGCACCCCGTCGTGGCGGACGCCCTGCGTGGCGCGCCATCATGCTCGCCGTCAGTGTGGTGGCCAGCCAGGAAGCAGTTCGCTATCCTGGCTGAATCTGGCGGCAGCCGTGCGGTGCTTCGCGACGCGCTCCTCGACGCGCTTCTCGGGCAATTAGGAACACGCGGCCCAAAGCCGAAGCAGAGGGCGAAGCCCAGGGCGGCCCGTTCTCGTTCCCGCCTCGAAGCAGGGCTCCCGGGCCTCGGCCTGCCAGTCAGTCGCCCAGGTCGATACATCTCTTGGAGGCCGACGAACCCCTGAGCCAGCACGACCGCCACGTCGGCACGTCCGGATGGGGTGCGGGTGGGCGGGGCGGGGCGGGGCGGGGCGGGGCGGGGCGGGGCGGGGCGGGGCGGGGGGGGCGGCGGAACGGCCTCTCGAACGGCCGGCGGCAGCAGCAGCAGCATTGGGCCGCCCGCCAGCTTCCTCATCCCAGAAACTTATCTCGCGTTTCACAACTTTGTGTGTTCCTCGGGCGAGCCGACCTGCCGCCGACGGCTGCCCTAGAAAGTGCTTCCTTTGTCTCGAGGACGCCGCCGTGCCAGCGGCAGCCCGCGGCAGCCAGCAGCGAGGGCGGCGCAGGTGGGGCGGCGGGGCGAGCGCCCGCGGAGCCCGAGGTAGGCCACCAGGCCCTGCACGCGGAGCGCGGCGCGGCCTACCCTCCAGGCGCTCCGGCCAGCACGCCCTACAGCAGATGACCTGGCGCCGCCGCCGCCATCCGGGTCCGGGACTGGTTTCCGGCTGCCGCGGCTGCCGGGGCTGGCCGAGTGCAGTGTGCCGCGCGGCCACGCGTGCGGAGTGCGAGTGTGGAGGCGGGTCGCTGAGTCGCAGCGCGCGTGCCTTCCTGCAGCGAGAGAAGCGCGCGTCGCCGCGTCGTGGTGTGGCAGGCGGACGAAAAAAATAAAAAGACGCACAGGAATCAGTGCCCTATTTGCGGGGCAGTGCCGGGGCAGGCGGGGTGGGGCGGGGCGGGGCGGGCCCTTCTATTCTGGTCCGCGACTGCTGATGGGCAGTGGGAGTTTCGCTGGCTGTTGGTGGCCGCGCGTTGATGGTGGCCAATGTGGGCATGGGGCTGCAAAATGAAGACGGACGCCGTCATCTGCAGCGAGGGCCCGCCCGCCCGGCAGCCCCGCTCCAGCTCCAACCACGAGCACGCCCGATCACGGTACGAACACGTGGGCCGAGGCGGCTTGCGAACCAGTGAACCGACGCGGTTGTGACCGCGCCACCTTGTAAAGGCACTCGACACCGCGATGGCTGTTGTTGTTCCACCGCGACTTGCAAGCGGGCTGAGCCTCGCTGGACTGACTTGCAAAAGACGGAGCCGCCTCCGCCCGACGCCGGGCGGGCAGGCCGCGCAGTCGGACGGACGGACACCCACTTCCCCGGACACGGGGACGGACACTCACCTGCAACAGACAAACAGAGGGCACCGTGAGCACAAGGCCTCCACGTTTTCATACTTGACACTTCTGCCGTAATCTGTTCGTCACAACATGGATTTCGGCTTGCGGCAGTGCGGCGCGTCGACCGCGGCGTCGCATCACGTCGCGTCCCGCCGAAGTGTCACGCAGTGCGAACCGAACCGGTCTCCAGCCACTCCTTCGCGGGCTCGCTCCTTCTCCGCCACTCCGGCTGGCCGGCCGGGCCGGGCCGGGCCGGGGGAGCGATGTTAAACAGTCAACACACCTACTTCTTTTTCGTCCGCGCCCGCCGCAATGTTTGGACGCGGCGTTTCCTTTTATCTCGCGGGTTCGTTCAGGAGAGATAAGTCTAAATCCGTGGAGCCGGCCGGTGAGCCAAGCCGCCAACCGAACGGCCGGGCTGCGTACAGTCCGCGCGGTGAGAACAGGTAGAGAGGGAAGGGGCATACCGCGGACCAGACGACCCGGACGCCGGACGGGTGTTCGACACCACGCGTCGCGCGCGTGGCGGCGTGGCGGCGTGGTGGCGGAGGACAGGACGTCCGCGGCCACGCCAGCGCACCGCGCGCGGCCCGACTGGCTGCTTAAGCACCGACCAATTATTTTCCCCGATGCGACAGACACGCGTCCATCAATGTGGCCGTTCCCTCATGGGCTAACGACCCCCTCCTCCCCGCGCTAGGCGTTGTTTTCGTCTTCCTCACGGCGTCCGCGCGCGTCGGCCGCGTCCTGATGCACCCCGCGATCGTGGCGTTCGCCCCCACTCCCCTTCTTGCCTGCAGACTGAGAGCCGCTTTCGTCGCTCTCTCTCTCGCACTCGTGGGGCGTCCCGTGTAGATGCGAGAGAGACAGAGTGACGGGCAGCCTGCTGCCCCCGTTCTTTGGCAACAAAACACTGCTGCCGCTTGACAACAAGATGCGCCTGGCGCGCCACGCCGCGCCTCGCGCTGCACAGTGCACTGCACAGTGCACTGCACCCCGTGAACGCTGCAGGCGGTCGCCACGCCGCCGCCGGCTGATAGGTCCGGCTGCTATTTCTATCAGTGCCCAACCGCCGTTGCACTAATCCTCGGTTAGCAGCAGCAGCCGATGCGTGCGAAACGATCAACCCAGGACGCCCGCAGGTGCATTTAAGGTGGCTGCATGAATCGCCCGGAGTGGCTGGTCACAGCATTTCGTGCAGTGTGGCGTCTCGCGTTTTTTTTTCTGCTCGATGATTGATGAGTGATTGTATGTTGGGCCTCCCAATCTCGCTAGGCCCCCGGTCCCAGTACAACAGCTCTCCACGTGGCAGAGAACACAACCGACAACAACTTGGGCTGGGAATAATTTAGTTGAGTTGGCTGTCAGCAGGCAGCACCACGCCGGCCGGCCGGCCGCGAGAGCCGGGTCGTAAGAAAGCAAGGAAAATAAAATGAAACTTGAAGGGGAGACGCCAAACTTGTCGCCGGGCTTAAATGCCGCAGCGCTTCGCTCGGCGTCCAAACACCTAGGCGGTGGTATGCGGGGCCCGGAGCCGGGCGGCGGCCGGGTCGCCTGGCCGCTCCGCTCGCCACGAAGCAGAGGCGTGAGTTCGGGCACACCACGGCACACAGTACACACAGCCACGTCACGCGGGGACTCGGTGCCGCCGGCGTGGTCGGCGTGGCCGCGGTGAAGCAGTGCCCCGGCGCCATCATTGGTGGTGTGACGCTTCGATGAAACGCTAAGTAGGCGCGCAAGGCCGGCGCCCTGGCCGCGCGTCCCCGCCGGTCCCCGAGCCCCGCGCACGCCATGCACAGTGTCTCGCACACTGTCTCGCACAGTGTCTCGCACGCTGCCGCCGTGGCCGGCCGGCCGGGCATTGCGTCAGAGCCGCCAAGTGCCCGCACGGCCCTCACCAATAACGCGCGATATATCGAGGAGCCCGACGAGGAGTTCGACGCGCCTCCCGTCCCAGTGGGCGGATTTGAAACCACTCACGTGAGCATCATTGGTCGAGTGTGGCGGCGCCGCAAGGTCACGGAGAGCGCCAAGGTCACGGAGCTCCCAATCCGGGCCGAGATCATCGGGGCTATGGCCAGCGCTTCGCGGGTCGTCTGCAGCCAGTCAACAATTGGTGCATCTCTCCACAAATTAGCGCCGTTTCCGCGTTGCTCGTGGCGAAATGATCGAGTCATGCCATTCGGTGGACGCGATAGATAACTCGATTATCTCGAAGTCTATGGCGCTTCTCTTTTCTTTCTTTTTTTTTTCGGCCGATGGCTCCGATGGCTGGTCGGTGTTATGGCAGACGATAGTGGAAAGGGCACACACCACCATGTGTTTGTGGGATTTGCCTTGCAACGATAAGCCCCGCGCGCCGCGTGCACAGCGAAAAATGAAAAACGTCAAAACAACCCGAAGCCTAGAAAAACATTCGGCGTAAGGCCCTACGTAAATGGCGATTGCGTCCTTTCTTCGTTTTTGAGTCAAGTTCTCTCATAAGTTGGGGCCTTTTTCTGTCCTATTCTGGCCCTTGCTTGCTTGCTACAGCTTGCCGCACGACCCCATTGGGTGACAGCGTCGCTAGGAAACACCACTGACATTTCACGGATCGCTGGAAACGACTGCAGGAGCCTCGCCTCGGGGCACTGCGAGGGGCACTTGGTGTGCGCTGGAGTGGGGCCTTGGCCAGGCCTTGGCCGTCGCGAACAATGCGGCCGAACCGGCGACGTAACGGGGCAACTGCGTAATTGTTTCCCGAATCGCTGCGTGTCGCTGTGCATCGTTGTGCGCGGGACAGGTGGCGCCCCAACTGCCCCTCCCCCAAAGCCAGGCCCGGCTGGCGGAACAATGACATCAGCTCTATTTATTTGTCGTCGGCCTCCCCCACCCCTTGCCCTTCTCACGAGTAGAACGGTGAGCCCTTCTGCCTCTGCAATAGCTTCGCGGCACCCCTGGCACGCGAGCCGAGCCGAGCCGAGCCGAGGCGAGTCCTGGCAGCGTGCGCGGCAAATGCAGGCTCACTGTACTCTGTCACTTCCTCCTGTTCTTTCATTTGTTGCAACCCGAGCCAGGGGAGTGACAGAGCCAGACCAGAGGCAGCTCCCGGACGCACCTCGGGGCTGTACTGCTTGGCGTCGAGCAGGAAGGACGCAGGACCCACACACACAGACGCGGGGCTGCTCAATGAATGCACGACACGCAACACGGCACTTGGCGCCATTTGCCGCGCGGAAAACTAATTAAAATTTGGCAAGCGCCGTCTTTCTGCCTCTCTCCCCTGCGCCCTGACGGACAAAGCCGCACGGAGCACCTTTACCGCCTGAGGCCGAGGGCTGGCGGAGGGTGGGGAGGGGCGGCGGGAAGACTTCCGCCTCTGGAAAAGCCCGCGGCGGCTCGTGTAGTGCTCGCACCGCCACGTGGAAGGGGAGGGGGAGGGGAGGGGGTTGCCGAGTCGCGTGTGTAGTGGAGCTGGGGGTACCGCCAGGGGGAGGGGGAGGGGGGAGGGGGCTGATGACCATTCGAAGGGGGTGGCTCGCCGGGATGACCTTGCCTCGTGCGGCGTGTAGGCCAGTGTAGGCCCAACCACCAGCCTGGCTCCCCCCTCCCCCACCCTCTCCCCGTAAGGGTGGTGGCGCCACAATTCAAATGCAAATGGCTGCGACTCTGCTGGCTAACTCGGTCCGAAGCGCAACACGTAGCCATAAGTAAGGAGGCGCATCCGTCTCAGTCGGCGGAGGTGTCGGACCGTTGGAGCCCCTTCCCCTTCCCCTGCCGCTCTCCCCGCCCCTCGCCACCCGGCACCGCTGCACTGGAGCCCGTCCGGGAGCGCGGCGAGGTCGGCAGTCCCGCGTGCAGCGCCGTGGCGGGATTGCATCCGGCAGAGCTCGGTGCTACATTGTGTACATCCAAAGAACGATTCAACTCGTTCCACAACCTCTCTCTCTCTTTCCCACAGACGGCCGACTGGCCCTGCTGTTTGGCTGTTTAGTCAAGCTGGCAGTTCATCAATCCGTTGATCGTAATGGATCCGCCCGGCCGGATAACCAAACTGCGGTGTCAGTGAACCGATCACAGCGTTCATGATGCGGTTGGCCGGCGTAAGCTGTAAGTCTGACTGCCATAGCCGCGAGCCAAGCCGGCCGTTCCTCAGGGGCGGACTGTCCGCCAGGTCGTTAGCCAGGCCGTTAGCCAGGGCAGGAGCCACGGCGTTAGCCACGCTGTTACGCTGTTTGTCAGGCTGGTTTAGCCAGAGTGTATAACCGAGCCGTTTATTAAGCCAGGCTGCCTAGCGAAGCTTTGTGGCCAAGCTTGGTGGCCACACTGCAAGCCCCGCCGTGCACGCCGCCGCGCTGGCGCCACGCACCCCGCCAACCCCGACGCCCGTCCGCATTCCTGGCGGTGCACGGCGGCCTCTGAGGTCCCCGTCGTCCCCGCGGAATGGCCCTGAGCACCGCGAGGAAGGCGCGCTAATGGACGGAGGCTGGCGGCAGTGCGAACGGGGAGGACGGGGAGGACGGGGAGCACCGCGACGACGACGGCGACGTGCAAGAGTGCACCTCGGTGACCCAGTGACCCAGTGCGGCAGCGCGGCCAATCCAAAGCAGCCGCTCCTGGAGTGAAGCCTGGCCGCCCCTGGCTTTTCCTCGTGCGCTGCGCTGGATTTCCTCTGAAGGGTGGGAGCGAATGCTCTCGAGCGAAAACTTCTGAAAGGCCTGTTCCGTTCCATGCCCGGTCGGAGTGGTCGGGGGTGGGAATAAGTGTCTGGCCGACCACCCCGTCCGCAGGACTACCCTTCGAAGCTGCGAGGGGGAGAGGAGGAGGGGGTAAAAGCCTGTCCGCGCGGACGGCGTGCTTGGCCTGTTCGCGAGGCCCAATCTGCGTGCGGCCTGCATCGTGCGAGTAGTGCCACTCGATTTATTGGCAGCTGCGCTTCGCGCTTCGCGCCTCGCGCTGTCGGGCTGGTTCAAGGGGCGTGTATCGATCCGCTGGCCTGCCGGGGCATGCCGGGGCCGGGGCGGCCGGGGCAGCCGGGGGCAGCCAGGGCGCGTATGACGCTGCGACCCTGACCAGCAAGAAGCTGGCCGGGCAGGCCGTGCTGGCCGTGCTGCACTCACCCTGCCGGCTCGGCACTGCTGGCTGTGCTGGCCCCCGATGGGCCCGATGGGCCCGACGCCGAGGCAGCCCCGCCGTTAACGGGCTGCCACCACTCCGCGTTGGCCGCCAGCGCGGTGGGGGGTGGCGGCGCGTGGCGGGCAGGGCGCGCGGCGGCGCGCGGGGCGCGGGGGGCCGACGGGGACGTGGCGGCGGCCGGAGCGGCGTGCGCGTCGCAGCTCTTCCTTGCTTGGCGGGCGCGGGGCCACTGCCTGGGCTGGGGCCTGGGCCGCGGGGGCTGCCGCGCTGCGCGCTCCGCCTGGGCGCCGCCGCCGCCACTACTCGGCCTGGCCGGGCAAGCGTCCCCGGCCCCAGCCCGCCCTGCGCCGGGAGGGCTGCGCCGTAGAGCCTAGGGCAGGGCGCCGCTCCGCCGCTCCGCCGCGCGCACCCCTACCCCTCCGTGGCCTAGTCTGCCCCCACCCCCGCGCCCAGCCCCAGCGGCGCGGCACGTGCGTCTCGGCCGCGGCGTCGCTGCGCTGAAGGCGAGGCGAGGCGGGGCCAGCCCGGGATATTAGTGTTTGCCATTTTAATGCATTTCTGAGCAGGTAGGCCGGTGCCGCCGGCCCCTGATTTAAATACTGATTGCTTTTCGGCGTGCTCGCCGAGGAAGTCCCTTCCGCTCCCGCCGACCAGCGCGTGCCAGCGCGTGCCGGTGGTGGAGGTGGTTCCGGTCCACTCGCCGCACCCGAAATGAGGCAGTGGCGGCGCGCGGCCGCGCGTTTCCGCGGGGATGTTTGAAGGGCGCCTCGGACTCTGTTCGGTGTTTTGGGGCTTCCTGTCCGTGTTCCCTGTTTCCGCCTCGGCGAGCCACGGCCAGCCTGGGCGCCGCGCAGTCTTACAGTGTGCGCACTGTGCAGGCAGCGGGGGCCTCCTGCTCCGTCCTGGTGATTCAATTAACTCCTACAATGTGTCAGTGGGGCCAGGGCCCGGCCCGGTCCCCGGTCGGGTTGGGGGCTTTGACCTACCGTCGCGCGCTCCACGCTTCTGGCGGGAGTTTTTAAATGCCTCTCCTGTCGTCAGCGCGCGGTGCGGTGCGATGCGCGGGGTGGCTAGATCAAGGCCGACTGCCTGATAGACGGCTTCGGCGTGCTCCTCGTCCCTCGGATTGCGTGAGCGACTCGGTGAGCGGCGGCAGCTACTCCACTCCACTCCGGCCGGGCGTCCCTCCTCGGCCTCCTCGCGGTGTCGCCCTCGCGCCTCGCGTGTCTCAGCGCCGCGCCGCCGCGTTGTTGTTTGGAAGTAAACAAAGATCTGCGCAGGCCCCGCCCGCCGATCCTCCCATCCACCCCCACCCTCCCCCACCCCACCGACCGCAGCGCGAGAGGCGCGCGCGGCTCGATAGAGGCACCCCAGCCGCACCCCGCCGCGCCCCGCCGCGCCCCGCCGCCCCTCCGCGCACTCCAAGGTTACGCAAGGTTCGAATGGGAGAGGGCGGGAAGGCGGGAAAAGGGATGCAGCCGCCCGCTGGTCCTCCCGAAGGACCTTCCCGAAGGACCTTCCCGAAGGACCGCCCGAAGGGCGAAGGGCCGGCCCCCTGGAGGACCTACCAGCCGGCATCCGAGCAGCAGCGGCCAGAGTTGGCTCTCTGCACTGTGCTGCAAACTTCATCTCCGTTTTGTGCAATCAATCGTGAATCAAACGCTTTTCCACTTTGCGCCGCGTTTGCGTTGCGCCATGTCGATTGATATTCCTCGCACTCACTACACGCAAACACCAACACACTCACACACACACACACACACACACACACACAGAATGCGTAGCGCAGCGACGGCGAGTTGTGACGAGTTCCCACGGTGTCATAATGTGTTTGCTCTCCGCTGTGTGTGCATGCCTCGCATCGCACGCCCCCTCCCACTGCACGCGTTCGCCCCGTCGACCCTGCCGGCTGCCGGGGGCGGAGGAACTTGTTTCCTTTTATTTGCATTTTAGCGCCCCCCGTCGGCCGTTCCGAGAATTGGCGGCACTGGGTGTGAATAACGCCGCAGCCATGGCGGACGAAAGGAGTGTGGCACGCGGAAGGCGTGGCAGGCTGGCCGGCGACCCGGAGGGGCTGCACGCCGTGCGACGCCGCGACGCCGCGCACGCCACCGCCGCCACAGCCTTGCTTCTAAAACGGCACCCCCGGCGGCCGCCCCGAGGCCGTGACCGTGTTACCGCGTGTTCCTGGAGCACGCCGAGAATGTCATTGACTCGCCGGGCGCGGCGTCGGCATACCGCCGTGGCGGCCCGCGTGACGGCCCGGCGGCGCGGCAGGGACGCGCTATCAGCACCTTATCGCCTCGCTGCCTTTTGGGCCGGCACTGCTAGCGCTGCTAGCTGCACTACACAGCTGCCGGACGTCAAGGCCGCAGCTGTGGTTCGCGGAGCCAGTGACAGGGTAACCCTCATCGGGGTGCCGGAGAGACAACCGTGGACAACGAAGCCTCTGTCAAACACATACGTAAACAGAGATCTAAAATGCGTGCCCTATGCATTCTGCATGCGCCTCTGCATTCTGGACTACCCTCTGAATCTTTTACCACCATCCGACCACCTTTATCGCTGTGAGGAAAGAAGTAGGAACCTTGACCACGACCGCCCTGGCGGTGCAGCCCTCGGCTGGAAGTACCTTGCTGGGGTGGGTGCCCGCTGGCCATCCGCACCAGTCCACCTGACCCACATCGCGAACCCCGCCCCGCCCCGCCCCGCCCCTGCTAGAGCGATGGGCGAGGCGGCCTTGAACCCCCGGGCCAAGGCATTGGCGACGGCCATCTACTGCCTCCAAGGCCGAGGCGATGCATTGGCCGAGGCTTTGACCGGTTAAGGCAGCGGTTCTCAACCTTTCTCGGCTCGCGACCCCAAATTTGAAGCCAAAAATTTCCGCGACCCCCAGGAAAAATTTCGCGACCCCACGGGACCCCTCCTTTAACATGCCACGGCGTCTGATCCGAGGCGGGCATTTTGCTCCCTCAACGGGCAACTGGTCTTTGGACCTTCCTTTAGCATGCCTTTGTTACGGAGTGCAATTATCAGTCTTAGTTTGGGAGCAGTATTGTCTCAAAGTTGGCCGAAACGCTCAGAAATGTCTATGAAAAATCGTGTTTTGGGCTGATTTTAAGCAGCCACAGCGTCTGATCCGAGGCGGGCATTTTGCTCCCTCAACGGGCAAGTTGGTCTTTGGACCTTCCTTTAGCATGCCTCTGTTACGGAGTGCGATTATCAGTCTTAGTTTGGGAGCAGTATTGTCTCAAAGTTGGCCGGAAACGGTCAGCAGTGTCTTGAAAAATCGTGTTTGGGCCGTTTTTAAGCAGCCACTGCGTCTGATCCGAGGCGGGCATTTTGCTCCTCAACGGGCAGTTGGTCTTTGGACCTTCCTTTAGCATGCCTTTGTTACGGAGTGCAATTATCAGTCTTAGTTTGAGAGCAGTATTGTCTCAAAGTTGGCCGAAACGCTCAGAAATGTCTATGAAAAATCGTGTTTTGGGCCGATTTTAAGCAGCCACTGCGTCTGATCCGAGGCGGGCATTTTGCTCCCTCAACGGGCAATTGTTTCCTGGACCTTCCTTTAGCATGCCTCTGTTACGGAATGCGATTATCAGTCTTAGTTCGGGAGCAGTATTGTCTCAAAGTTGACCAAAACAGCACAACGAGATTTCAAAGACATTTCTGAGCGTTTCGGCAACTTTGAGACAATACTGCTCCCAAACTAAGACTGACAATCGCACTCCGTAACAAAGGCATGCTAAAGGAAGGTCCAAAGAACAATTGCCCGTTGAGGGAGCAAAATGCCCGCCTCGGATCAGACGCAGTGGCTGCTTAAAATCGGCCCAAAACACGATTTTTCATAGACATTTCTGAGCGTTTCGGCCAACTTTGAGACAATACTGCTCTCAAACTAAGACTGATAATTGCACTCCGTAACAAAGGCATGCTAAAGGAAGGTCCAAAGACCGATTGCCCGTTGAGGGAGCAAAATGCCCGCCTCGGATCAGACGCAGTGGCTGCTTAAAATCGGCCTAAAACACGACCCCAGCATCGCCGCGACCCCTTAAAAAAATTTCGCGACCCCGCTTGGGGTACACTAGGATCGTGTTTTTATTTTCGAAAAATGTTTAGTCGAGCAGGTGGACGGCACCGCCATAGGTTGGAGTCCGTGCGCAAGAAGGAGGGAGAGAGAGCGCCTCGCTGGCCGCCCTGCGTCTGCCGCGTGCTACTGCTTATCGCCGTGACATTCTGCTTTATCTACAACCTCTCAGCGTCCTCCAGACAAGTCAAAACAGTTTTTTCTTGATCCGCGGCTCCCGAAAAAACGCGTTCCGAGTGGAGTGTGAAGTGTGCGCTGCGCGCGTGCGAATTATCGAGAAAAATAATTGGCTCCGGTTCGGGTTCATAGTGCTTTGTTGGCCTCGGGTTGGTCTCGCTCTGGCCGTTGCCGTGCGCTTTGTTTTTCCACGGCCGCTGAGTTTCAACTCGAGCTCTTGCAGCGCGCCGCGACCGAGCGGCAGCGTTGCGCCACAGTTCGACTCTCGATACCGCATTTCGCATTTCGCACACAATACCGGCGTGTTCCGCGTCGCTTCGCGTTTCGTCATTTGTTTGGCTCGGCCTCCATCGGTATATCGGTGCGACGATAACCCTCCGCCCTGCCTCCTTCTCCTCCTTGGCGTCCGCGCGCTGTCACGGCGGGTGGCGCCGACGCTGTAGGGCCGTCTTTCGTCTTGGCCGTCACGTGACTCAAGCAGGCAAGCGGCCGGTGGCGAGGGTAGAAGTGGCGCCCCGCCCTGCCGCGTCAGCCGCGGTGTAGGGATTCCCTCCCAATTCCCGACACGTGAAAATGACGGCAGCAATCTGCAGCAGGTGGCAGAGGCAACAATCCACTTAGCCGTGTGGCTGTGTGGCTGTGAGGCTGTGCCTGTGTGGGTGGGTACAGTGGGTACAGTAGGTCCGCGCGGTACAGTCCGCAGTCGCCAGGCCCACCCACGCGACGGAGTGGAGAGCTACCTCCGCTTGTGGCTAGTAGACTGCCTCCGAGAGTCGTTTCCATCGCTCTCGCACCTACACGAGACGCTCCATGAGTGCGAGAGAGACAGAGCAACGAGAGCGACTCTGCAGTGTGCAGGTCAGGCGTAGCCCCCGGCGGGTAGGCAACCGTCCAGCCGGCCGCGCAGGGCTGTGCCCGCGGTGCCTACCCGCCGGGCGCTCCCCACCCCGAGCTCCCCGTGCTCCGTGCTCCCCGTGCCGCCGACCCGACCCCGCCTCGAGGACTGCCGCGCCGCGCCCGTCGGCCGCTCCCCGCGACTGACATTTAGCGGTGCCCTCGCTAATGTCCTCGCCCCGTGCTTCATCCTGCCGCGCAGCCGCGCAGGCAGAGGCAGGCGGCGGCTCCCCTTCCGCGACAACCCGGCCGGATCGTCCTCGCCCTCCCTCGCGCCCTCCGCGGCGGCTAAACACGCCGTAAATCGCGTCGGGGCGAAATGGACTGCGAGAAGGCAGCAGGCGGGCAGGCGTGGCGGCAGCGCGGCGGCCTTCTCCAAGGACTCCACGCTCCACGCCCCAGCTACGACGGCCGCGGCGTAGCGTGGCGACGCAGTGCGTCGCCCGCAGCCCTTAGGCCGCCCCGCCCTCCGCGCCCCGCCCCGCCCCGCTGCCGCAGTGGCCCGGTCCAAGGACATCTCGCCAGCACGTGTCTGCCCCGTGGGGGTGGGGCGGCGGCCCGGTTCGGGGGTGGGCACACGGAAAAAAAGAATTTGTTGTGACAACGAAAATGTATGTTGATTTTGGGATAGCAAAAAAAAAGTTGTTAGACGTACTATAAATTTGTTGTGAGAACGAACACTTTGCTCTCACGACAAATTATTCGTCAGGAGTACAAACATTCATTTTTATTGTGTTTAGTACTCCTGACGATATAGTTCGTTGTCAGAACGAAATGTTCGTTCAGACAACGAATTGGTAGTACGCCGAACAACTTTTTTTAGCTATCCCAAAATCAACATACATTTTCGTTGCCACAACAAATTCTTTTTTTACGTGCAGGCCGGGCAGGCCGGGCAGGCCGGCAGACGCGAATGCCCCGGCACTAGGCCTGCGTACTGCGTACTGCGTACTGCGTGCGCGTGGAGGAGGCTGAGGAACCCCGAAGGGCCGAGGCAGCCGAGGCAGGGCGGCAGGGCGGCAGGGCAAGGCCACCGCCTGCCTGCTGGCCACGTGGCACGCGCCCTTTCGCGCCTTGTTGGTTTTTGTTGCTGCCACTGCTGTTGTTTGTTATTGTTTTCGCTCTCGTGCCCGCGTCCGCGGCCGAGTCCGCGGCGCAGGACGATGGACGTGCGCGATAAAGGGTTGCCTGTGCCCCAGACACAAAGAGGGGCGGGCGGACGAGGCGGGGGAGTGCGCCCTTGGCGGGTCAAAGGCAGAACCGGGGGCCGGGCATTGTGGGCACGTGGCGGGATCACCACAGCGCTCTCTCCACCGGCAGCGCCCTTCCGCCAAGGCGGTCCAGCGTGGCGGTAGTGGCAGCCAGAGGCAGCCAGAGGCAGCGCGCGGCCTTGGTGGAGGCCTTGCGCGGTTTGTCTGTTGGGAGCGGGCGGCGGTGGCGGGGAGGGGGATTTGTAGGGAGAAGAGTATTGGCGGAGGGGGCAGAGGGGGCGGGGGCGGTCGGCCCCCCGGGGGCGCAATTGGGGTGTCCGCCCATGCGACGCGGCGGCCGCTCCCCCGGCCAGGCGGACGAGGCCCTGTTGGACGCCAGCCAGACGCCCACGTCGTCCTTTTCATTTATTTTTAAAAGCACAAAAGGGATTGCTCGGATATCTGTATCTGTGCGCGCGACCGAGCGACCGAGCGATCGCACGCACGGGACGCCGGGCGTGATCATGAACGTGACCTTGGCGAAGTGGCTGGTGGCGTTGTGGCGCGGGGCGAAGGCGCGTAACCACTACCGCCCACGTGCTGCCTGGGCCTTCCCGCCCGCCGCGCCTGTGAGAGGATGCACAGTGCCGCCCCGGGTTCAAACACCGGTGCCGCAAAACTTTTCCTCACTCGCGATGCCGACTTTTAATTTTTCAGTGCGCGCGCAGTTGCGGATGTGACGCAGCGGTTCGGCTCGCGTCAACCAACCCGGTCGCTGTATTGACTGGCAACGCCACGCCACGCCACGGTCTATAAATAGCTGTGCTGGAGCCACCGCTCCCCCAGCTGCCCTGGAGGACCAGCCAGCACCAATCAGGACCCAGCCGGCTGCCGGCGGGTGGGTGATGAGCACAGAGAGAGCCTCGTTAGCCGCACACAAAACATCATTAGCAGCATCATCACCATCATCATCATCATCAGCAGCAGCAGCAACAGCAACAGCGCAGTAAGGCCTCATCGCACGTACACCACACGCGAAAGCCGACTTCGCCCAGACTTCCACTTGCATAGCCACGCAAAACGCGCCACCGAACACCTTCCGACTTCTTGTCCCCGGTGTCCGGTACTAATTATTCTGGCAGTGTCCGCGGTATCATTGACTGGCGACTACGCGCGGCGCGTAAGGGAGCGGGGAATGCGCGGTGCACTTGTTTGTCGGGCCGACTAGGCATGAATGGGAGCCACAGCGACACGGATGTGGCCGCCGGTTGTTCACCCTGCCACGCCTCAAGATGCCACCGGCTGCCACTGCCACGCGGCCGCGCGTCCACGCGCCACAACAGAGAGAGAGAGAGAGACAGACAGAGAGAGGCTCTCACGACGGCGACCTTGGAGGGGCGGCTCGGCTGGGCCGACACACGTGTCACGGAGGTGCGAACGAGGGCCCGCCCCACCCCGCCGCGCCCCGCCTGCCTAGGGCACTGCTTGGCGGTGATGACGCCGCCTGGCATTGGCAAATGAGGCCCGCCGGACAGACAAGCTGGCAGCGCGTATCGCTGGACAAAAGCCCGGCGGCCTTATCGAGCGTGTAGTGCAGGCCCTGAAGGCCCAAGGCCTGTCTGTAGGGTGTCCAACAGCGGCGCCGGTTCACACGGTGCCAGCGGCCCCAGCCAGCCCGGCCCGGGGCCCCCGCGGGCCCCGCGGGCCGCGCCGGGTCGGCAACCCTACACACTATGCAGATCCCCCGGCCACGCAGGCCAGCGGCAGGTGCTCCAACAACAACATCAACAACAAAAGCGTCATTACAGGCTCGGCGCCCTAACTGCTCCGCGTCTGACCGGGCGCCGGCAGACTGATTCCGAGGGTCGTTTTCGTCGCTCTGTCTCTCTCGTGCCTATACGGAACTCCTCATGAGTGCGAGAGACACAGAGCGACGGAAACGACTCTCGGAGTCAACCTACTGGTGCGCGGCATCGCCGACAACAACAAGAAGCGACCCAAGCCGCCGACGCGCACCGCGCACCGCGCCGCCGAACGCAAGTTCGTTCACTTGGCTGGCTCGAGTCAACCGCAACGACGGCAGCGCACGCAACAGCCGAAAAGGGGGGGGGGGGCAGGGCCCCGGAGGGGTGCCGATTTCAGGCGGGCCTATCACGCGCAGCCAGGCGGCCAGCAGGCTCATTCCGGAAGGGTGCGTTGCTGTCTTTGTCCCGCTCCTGCGGCACGCCCACGAGTGCGAGAGAGACGACAGCACAGTTAGTTCGGAATCAGCCTGCCAGCCCCCCTGCCAGCCCCCCTGCCTGAATCAGCACCGCCTTTGTTTGTGCCGAAGCGCGACGTCGGGCCGTGGCGGGCCGTGGCGGGCCGTGGGGCTGCGTCGGCCGTCGGGGCGCAAAGCCGCTTAGGCAGGCCAGGACGGCGGCGTCGCCTGGCGTTGCCACTCACCCCGAAGGCCCGGACTCCGTTCGTTGGGCCAGGTGCTCGGTTTTGGGGAAGTGGTTGGGTGGGGGGTCCACGCCGGGAGCCCTATTTTAAAAACATGGGAAAGTTAAGATACCCAGGGCACGCGAGGGGAGGGGTGGCCTGGTCAAAAGCAGGGCACTGGCACTACTGGACGGCTTCTCGCATTTTCCTCCTACGGATGTTGTGACCTCACGCGTTAACCGCGTTTTGCAGCCTGCCCACGGTCTCGAGCTCCACACGTTGGATGCTTGCAGCCACGCCAGTCGACAGTCCGCGAGACAGTCCGCGTGGAGCACGCACTACACTGCTCGCGTGCGGCCGCCCCGTCGAGCTGTCGCCGCCCGGGACCGACTGCCAGTCACCGCACTGCCAGGCCTCGCTTCCGGGTGGTGGCCAGCAGACACAAGTCGTCTTCGTCGCTCTGCCCCTCTCTCTCGCACTCACGGAGCGTGCCGTGTGGGTGCGAGAGAGACAGAGCGACGAAACGGCTCTCGGAGTCAGTCTTCAGGATGCCGGTCTACTTCGGGCCCTGGGGCTTGGGGCGGCGCGGCGCGGCGCCTGCTGCCGCTGCTGACCCAGTGCGGCGCAGTGCGGCCGGACTAACGACGTGGGTGAGTGAGGGCCGCGGACAGCTCGGCGGACGTCGCGCAGGCCGTCTGGTGTCCGTCGGGCTGGCCGTGTAGGCCCCGCTGCATCTAGCCGACCGCGACAACCGATCCTGACCCGCCCCATGTTGTGCGGGCTGGTCCGGGGCGGGCAGCGCGCCAAGGCGGCACGGTGCAGCAGGAGGCTGGTTACGAGCGGTGCTTCGCCGCTCTGTCTCTCTCGCACCTTATGGGACGAGCCACGGGAGCGAGAGAGACAGAGCGGCGAAAACGCGGCTCGGTGCAGGCGGCCGCGGATATTTCGGTGCGCCGCGGGCGCCGTGTTTGACGGACTTTGATTGAGCGGTGGGACGGTTTCCCGGATAGTGTTGTTGTGCGCCACCCTAGACGCAGAGCAACGCCGAGTCACAGAGTTTGTTGCACCGAGCGTCGCCACGCGCCAGCCACCCCGACGGACGCCTGCGAGTTCCGTGGGCAGGCCGTCCCGTCGAACAGGGCTGCGTCCGGGACTGCCTGCGCGCCAGGCGCCCGGCAGAGCTTCAACTCAGCCCTGTTCGACAGGTTTTCCTGCGTCTGCCACAAACAATGCAGCCTTTTGCGTAAGCCAGTGGCGGCGATACCCCGCGCCCGGTGTTTGTCCATGAGAAGCTTCTCGCGCCCGGGGTATCGACGGGGTAAGTTGGCGGCGCTCGGCCGCTTCAAACAGCAGACGCAGCGGGTCGGATATGCTGAACCGACACGGTGATAGAATTCACACACACCGGAAAATATTTCCACCAAACACCCCAAATCACTGAGAGCTCCATTTCGGGGGCACCTTGTCCCTTTTCCCGCGAGTAAGAAAATATTTTGCGTTCTCCGTCCCTAGACCAACTCCGAGAAACGTTTTCGTCGCTCTGTCTCTCTCGCACCTAAACGGGACGGCCCGTGAGTGCGAGAGAGACAGAGCGACGAAAACGACTCAGTCTGCTGCGGCCCAAACACGGGGAAATGGCGCGACACGCGCGCGCCGCGAAAACAAGGCGAAACAGTGAGGAAGGCGAATGTTTGTGGAGCGGCCGTGGGGGTTGGCAGTGTGGCGGCACGGCGCGGCGCGTTCGAATCCAACGACGCCACCAACGCCAACCACGTCGCGGGCCCGGCTGACTCTGCGCAGTGCAGCGGCCTGCATCGCCGCGCCTGGCCGCGCCCCGCCGCGCCCCGATGCTGACACCGAGGTTCTAACGGGGTGCCGGGGGAGGGGGTCGGGGTCGTATAGTGTTTACGCCGCGTCCGCCTCGCCGCCAAACACCGCGGCACGGCCAGGCACGGCCAGGCACGGCCAGGCACGGCGCCGCACAGCTCAGCGGCGGATCAAAATCACCGCCCCTTCGCGTCGCCGCCTCGCGAAATCCGAATTATCGCCGCGTTGACCGCAGCAGACTGAGTCCGAGAGTCGTTTTCTTCGCTCTGCCTCTCTCGCACTCATGGGGCGTCCCGTATAGGAGAGAGCGGCGCGAGAGAGGAATCGCGGACCGCGCGCCGAATTCGCTGGCGCGGCTTTGCGTCACCCGCGAACTGGGACCTGGGACCTATCTCGGACGAGCGGGGACAAAAAGAAGAGGAAACGGAGACTCAGCGAGGGAAACAACAATAGAAAAGGCGACGAGAACGACCACGCGATGAGTTCACCGCGGCGGTTTGAATTTCGGATCGGACCGCGTGATTTGAGAAAGTGATGCGCGAGCACGCGTCACTCTGTCTCTCTCGCACTCATGTGGAATCCCGTTGGGGTGCGAGAGAGGCAGCGCGACGAAGCTCTTCTCGGAATCGCACTGTTTGTTCGAACTGCGTCGTCCAGCCGCATGTGTGACGCCAACGCCGCGCGAGCAGAGGGGGAGAGAGAGAGGGCCGCGGACTCGCGGACGCAGCATCGGCTCATTAATGGTTTATTTCGGGTCCTGCGTGTTGTTGTTGTGGTGTCCTCGGTGTCCTGCCCCCAGCAGACGAGGTCCGGGTCGGGTGACGCACAGGGGCAGGGTCCGCTGGAGCGCACAGGGCTACACAGGACGGCCGAAGAGTGTCGAAGCAGCGAAGCCTCGTCGTCCTGTTCGGAGGGACTCGCCGAATTTTGAGACGGGTCACCGGACCGGACGCGAAACGCGAACATGATGCGCCCTTCCGGTGTCGGGGCGAGCCAGCCAAACGAAATTCTACTCACGAAAATTTTGAGGAAACTTTTAAAGACAAAGAAGGTAATTTTCATACTTAAACAATTTTCAATTTTGTGTGCGAATAGCCTGACTCTTTCTTCAGAATAATATGCACAAAAATATGCCTAGAAATTAAGTGTGCCGTGAGCAAAGCGACAAGTCTAGGTTAATCCCTATTGTCTTTCGACGCTGATCCGAGTCGACCCTGTTCAGTGTTTTGACGAAGGGTGGCTCGATAAGCAGAACACTCCACTCCAGCGCCCCTGCGAACGGTTCCATCTCCAGCACTGGAAATCTGTGAGCGGTATCGACTCGCCCCGCCATCTTGGCCGCTGCTGCTGCTGTGCCACGGGCATGCGTCCCGCTGCGCCAAAGCAGGCGCTGGAGGCCCTTGCGGGCGCCGGGCGCTTTCGGGCGCCGCCACGCCGCCACGCCGCCACGCACTGCGTCCGGACTCGGCACCGCGACCCGCAGCAGCCCCCGCAGGACCCACAGCTCCAGCAGGGCTCTAGGACGGAGTCCTGGGCCCGCGTCGCGCCGCGGTGGAGCTGCGGGACGCATGGGATCAATACCAGCCCGACGCCCAGCTTGGAGCCCTGCTTGGCGGAGACCAGGAGCCGGCAGCCGACAAAGCCGCGCCGACATGTTTGGCGTGTTTGGACAAAGGCTGCCGCCGCGGAGGGTGCTCGCCGGACGAGCGGCAGGGTGCCTGGGGCGGCAAGGTGCGGGGCACCCTCGCCCACTGCCACGCACAGGTGTGCTGCCACCGCCGCCGTGCGTTGTTAGATTGCCTTACGATTTGCCTTGCCTCCGCCGAGGCTGGTCCGGCCAGTCGGGCCGCAGCCTCCATGCGCGGCCAGAGACACCAGCGAGGGTCGCGAGCCACCCCCAGCCCAGCCCAGGCCAGGCCGGGCCTGGAGCGGCCTGGAGCGGCCTGGAGCCTGGAGTGGAGCCACGCGCCAACGTAAACAAAGAGCCACCCACTGGGCGGCACTGCGGCGGAGCGAGGCGGAGGCGGAGCGGGGAGGCGGGGCGGGCATGTAGGATTGGTGCGTGCAGGCCGCACTAGACTCACCCGATGAAGTTCTTGATGAAGCAGTACACGGCGAACAGCGTGCGGTCGTTGTTGGGGTCCAGGGACTCGATGTGGCCCTGCAGGGGCCCAGGCCCGGCCAGTGGCACGGGCAGGGGGGCCGCCTGAACCGGCACCGCACCCACCCCCACCCCTATCCTGACGCGGACGTCGGCGGTCGTCATGGTCTTGGTGCGGTGCGTGTAGAGTGTACGCGGAGTGTTCGCTCGCGGCAGTGCTCGCCGAGGAACTGAACGGCAGGAGGCAGACGCGACGCGCGAGGCGAGCGGCGAGCGCCACGGGGAACCAACACGGTCTGGCCTAGGCGAGCCGAGTCGAGCACGGCCGTCCGGAGCGCAGCCGGGGCGTGCCGAGCCGAGCACTCGCGACGCCCACGCCGCGCCGCCGCGACACACCCCGCCCCGCCACGCCCCACCCCACCCCACCGCGGCCCGCCCATGGGCCCGCCGCCCGCCCTGCCGCTACCTGCCCAACCTCTCCGCGCACGCGCCCTGCGATCGATGCCGCGCCGCGGACGCCGCGGACGCCGCGCATGCCCCGAGGACACCAAGAGCCCCGAGATGCTGGCCGGTCCTCGCCCAGCATCAGCATCTTCGCTCTCCCCATTGATGGCATGGCGAAACGCGTCCGGCCTGCGGTTCCGGCCTGCGGCCTGCGGGTGCAGTGCGCAAGGACGCCGTTGTGCACGCCGCTGGCCTGGCTGGCCTGGCCCCGCCTGGCCCCGCCACGGCAGGCACCCCACGCACCCCACTCGGGCCCCGCAGGGACACACGCACGGCGGCGTGGTTGCGGGCGCGCGGAGACTCGCTGTCTGCAGCCTACAGGGCGGCGCGGGGAGCGGCGACACCACAGGGAGGGCCTTAGTCACTGTGTGCTGCGTCGTCCGGCATGCCCTAGCGTTGCCGTTTGCGTAGCGATACCACTGTTTGGACTGTCCCCCGCATCCAATGCACACACGCACACGCACGCCGTGCTTTCTCACGTGACCGAAAGCCACTCGTCGTCGAGGCCACTGTGCAGGAAAAGCCGATTCCGAGCACTGCTTCCGACGCTGTCTCCCCTTGAGTGCGAGAGAGACAGTGCTCAGCCTGCAGAAGAAGTGCGTCGCGGAGTGGTCGCTTTGTGGGTCGCGCGGTCAGCCACTGTGAGAGGAGAGACGACGGGGACAGGAAGGCCGGCAGGCAGGGCCGGCCAGAAATAAGCCTTCCCTTGTTTGACCCGAAATAAATCTCAAAAAACAAAGTGGACGGAAAGTAGGTCTTGTCCGCCGCGACGGCTGCGACCGGGCTGCGACGGGCTGCGACCGGGCTGCGACACGGGGTTGTCAAGGGCCGACGAGGGCGCGCGCGACGTGGTGGCCGGGACTGTGCCTCCCCCTCCCCTCCCGCTAAAAATACAAATGAGTACAGCACACGCCCTATGCACACGATGGCCGGTCACGATGCCCGCGACACGACAGAGGCGGGGGCGGACGATTAGAAAAAATAATGTGGAAATTGAGCGAGATTCCCTTGAAGAGGCCGCCGTCCCAGGACACGGCCGTGACCCGCGCGCCGCGCGGCCGTTGGCCGTTCACAGTGTTTATGACCGCGGTGAGGCGACTGCACTGCATTTTGGCGATGGGTAAACAGAAACGGCGGGCCGCCCGATGGCTCGTCTGCCCCGGCTGCCCGTCGGCGGCGCTAACCGCCACGAGACGAGGTCAACAACGCCAGGCCGCAGTGCCGGAGGCGGGCGAGCTAAGACGGCGGCAGGGCAGGGCAGGCAACCCGAAGACAAAGCAGCCACGACGCTCCACCCGCCAGTACAAAATCCTTTCCCACGGCCAATTCTTATTCCTCCATGTAAAATACCGGTGTAGAAACGGCGTCTTTACAGCCTTACAGCAATACTTTAATGTATTATGCGTTTAATGTGCCCATGTTTTTCGCACATGACGGAAATGTGTGGGAATGAGCGGTCAAAGGGATTTGGGGCGGCCTCGGGAAACGCAGCCAAGGAAGACAAGACCTCCACCCACGGGCGCTTGTGGGGTGTACGCTGTGCTACGCTGTGCGTGCTCCCAGGCGGCGCGTCGTCGTCGTCGTCACTCGGAAGCTCTCACTCAGTGGGGGCAGGCAGCCCTGTGTGCTCCCACCACGCCGCCACCGCACCACGCCACGCCCTCTGGCGGCGTGCCACGGCGTTACACCCGCATGCAGGCTCTCGGCCTTGGCCCGACGAATAATTGCAATTACTTGATAAGTCCACCCATCTCGACACGCGTCAAAATTAACCGCATCAGAAGTTAATTTGCTATCGGCCGGTCTTTGTGCAGGCGGTGCAGGGCTGCCAACTCCCGAGCGGCTCCACGGTCCGCGACTCCACTTCTACCGTGCATCGTTAATCATCATCAGCGCACTGCCGCCAGCCGCCAGACACCGCACCGCCCGAAACCACGACAAAAAGCGAATCTTTTTCTTTCCTGTCTGTTTGCATGGGCCTAAAAAGGCTTTGTTTTCTGTTGGTTCAGTTGGCTTGTCTGTCTGAGCCGGTGCGCACTCATTTTCAGAATTCGGATACGAGTCGCGCTGAAAAAATCGTGTGCCAACTATATTCGGATACCTGCACACCCAGCGCGCACGTGGATCAACAACTGAACAAGCCCACCATTGGCCAGCCGCAGACGGAGAGGCCTTTCCCACCCATTTTTCGTTCGCGGCTCGGAATGTTTGTACACCTGTCCACTTCGCACGACACCGTCGGGCCCGGCCGGGCGGCCTCCCCTACCATTCACCATTCTACGTTCGCCGAGCGACGACAACTGAAAAGGAAAAACAAAAAAGAAACACCCACCCTTAAAAAGCAGAAACAAATAAAAAGCGTAACTAATTGGACGCGCGTTGTGGTGCGTCCTCGCGAACACGAACCCCGTCGCGATGGCGACGTGCACCCCAAATTAAAAATAACGGACTTACAGGTGGGGTAAAATCATGACAGTGTGTGTGTGTGTGCTGGTTCCTCGGAACGGTAAAAGTTCACGAGACGTCCTGCGGCCTTTGCCCTGCCACTGTGAGTGCGGTGTGCGGTGCCCAGGGGCCTAAGTGCACCGAAAGCGTCGATAATGACCGGCCGGCCGCCTCGAGCCGCGGACAGTCACGGACAGTCACGGACGCAGAGGTGAGTCACTCACACCCGCCGCGGTGCCTCGTGGCGGCCAGGCGCCGCTGGCCCGATTTTCTGCTGGCTACGCCTCCCCAGCTACCGCAACAACATTTCTGACCTGCTCATTGACACAGACCCCGGAGCCCCCGCCCCATTGTGCGGGTGGAGAGCGACCCTCACAGTCGCGACAAAAGGCCGTCGAATAGTGATGGGCTTTTAACTCTGGCACCAATTCAAAACATTAATTATTAGAAATTTTTAGAAATAGATCGGTGTTTTGAAATGACTCTAAAATTTTATGAACTTTTGTGAAAACGGCGTGTTTCTACGACAATTTTGTCCTGTTGAACCGGTTTATCACACTGGCAAATAATAATGACTCAAACCTCCAATTTTTTTTTAATTGCTCAGATTTTTCTTGTGGTTTCAAATCTGCATTGACTTCATACCAATTCTAGAATCTTGAAGTAATACTAAGAGATTTTAAATTGCTCATTATAAATGCAAGGAGACAAAAGGACTCCAGCCGGGCCCCGACCCGGACCCACCCCCACACCAGGGCGGAGTCAGGTAGTCGACCGTCATCTACCACCGCGCTACTCAGCGGCGCCTTCCATCCTGAATCTTAGTATAGAATCGGCTAGCGCTCGCGTCGCGAAGAAAGGAGACAACAACGGAGCGTTGCGTTTCCTCGTTTCCTCACGCCGCGCCGCGTCCATTTTGAATCGGGCCTCGTCACCAGCACGGCCAGCAGGCTGATCCCGAGAGTCGCTATCGTCGCTCTGTCTCTCTCGCACTCGTGGGGCGTCCCATATGGGTGTGAGAGAGACAGAGCGACGAAAACGAGTGCTGGTAGCCCGGTCCGGCAGGTGCAGCGTCGCCACCATGGTCGCCACCCTCGCGGGACAAACAACGACGTCACGAGTGCGGCCGACGGCCTGGCGACGTCGTCTTCGTCGTCGCCGAGTCGCTGCCGAGGGCCTCGGTCTTCTTGACGGCGAGCAAAAGTCGCCACCGCCCCGACCGCAAACTCTGGCCGGCGTTTCCAGTCGTAAAGACGCGGGAAAGACTGCCGTTTTTTGGCGGGAAAAGTCCGCCACGCGACGCTAGCGGCGGAGGAGTTACCGCGCGCGAGCGCGGCACGGCCCGGCCAGGCTGGCGACAGGGTGTCTGTCGGAGGAATAAAACAGTTTGAGTCGCCATGAAAAATAGAGCAGGCAGACGGGGCGGTCGAGGCGGCCGAGCAACCAGGCCAGGGTGCCGTCGTGCCGACTGTCTGTGGCGTGGCGTGGCGGTGCGCCGCGTGGGGCGGTGGGTGGAGTCGAGTGGAGTGACTCTGCAGGGGTGGCCAGGGAAAGCCAGGCAAAGCAGAGGCAGGCAAAGTCTGCCAAGGGACGTTGGTGCCGCCCCGTCTGGCGGGTGTAGCGAAGCGAGTCTGTCTGCCTGCCTGCCTGCCTGCCTGCCTGTCGTGATGAGTGGCGTGTCTGCCTGCCCGCCTGCCTGCCTGGTTCGCGTGCCGGGGCTTTGGGGGCAGAGTAGGCCGCCGGCCCCGGCTGGATTAAGTGAATTTTACATGTGATGTGACTCCATTCCACCCTTTCCATCGGATCGGACGTCGATGGAGGAGTCCAACTAGGCCAGCATGAGCCCCGCCGGCGCCGCCAGCCGTCTAGGCAGGGCTGTCAGCTCAGGCAACGCCGACGAGGACTAAACAAACAACGCGGATCGGAATCATGGCGCGGGGTGCGCGCCGAGCGCCGAGCCGGCCGGGCCTCCAAATAGGGCAAACAGCCGTCGGAAGTGGCGAACCGAACCGAACCGAACCACACCGAGCCTTTCCATGGCGGCTAGCGTAGCTCGCGTAGCTCGCGTGCCGAAGAGCGGAGAGCCCTGGGAAATGGGGTGGCCGCCTGGCTCGGCCTGGCCGGTGTCAGTCTGTCCGGCAGCGAGGCCGCCGAGTTCGAGAACGTTCCAAACCCCGCACGGCAATAGCCTCAGGTGACCGTCGAGAACCGAACCGTCCCCCCCCCCCAAAAAAAAACTTCTCCTCCGGGAGTGACAGCCCGACCCTGCTTGGATTCCTTGTAAGCTGTCATGGCACTGCCAACGCTGGCCAAATTAGATTAGCACCAACTACATCGGCGCGCCCGACCGGACCTGGCCGACGCCGACGACGGATGGAGTGTTGCAGAGCTGCAGCGTTGCACCACAGCAGGGCTCGCGCGGCCTCCGCAAAACAAACTATGCCCCTGTTCGGATCGCCCCCCCCTCCAAAGCATTGCCCTCTTTAATCCTGCCCTCGATTCTCCCCGTGGCGCCGTGGTGCGCAACACGCAGCGATAGAATGGGGATGCGGCCGACACGCGACGCGGCGGACGCGGCCGATGATTGGGGCTGCAGGCCGGTTCTGTCTCTCTCGCGCTCGGGGGCGTCCCGCAAGTCCCGCAGGGGTGCGAGAGAGAGGCACTGTCGGCGCACCACTGGGACTGGGTAGTGGGTAGGCGCACTGCGATGCCTCGCGCGCCTCGCGCACCTCGCGCACCGCGGTCTCACCATCGTGCGCCATCGCCGCCCTTCCTTATGGCTGCGGCGAAGGCAAGGCAGGCAAAGGGGTGGCGGAGTAGGCGTGGCGCCGCAGCGGGGAACCGCGGGAAACGCGAACCGGAAGTGGGGAACGCCCCGCGCGCCGCGGCGAACGCGCTTCCTCGTCCGGGCCGCCAAGGCCGCGATAGACGGGGCCGCCAAATTAGCCACCGGTGGCGAGCCAACCACGGGGCGAGGGCGGGGCGGGGCGGGGCGACCCCGAATGACCTGGACCTCGTTCCATATCGCGATCTCAACTACCTATCGTGCCGGATTGGCCCTGTTTCATTGACTAAGTCCCCTCCCCCTCCTCCTTTCACTCACTCACTCTCACACACAGGCACACACTCTCTTTTCGGGTCAGGGGTGACTGCCCCCTCAGCAGGCCCCCTGACTGCTCCACCCCCGCGTGGCGCGCGAGCAACAGTCTCCCCTGCCATGCTGCCGGTCAATTTTCATTTCACGTGCAGCAGTAACGACTTGAACAACAACCGACGGCAACGTCCCATTTGCATAAGTGGCAACTTTCACCTCGCGCACCCCTGCGGCCCTGCGGTGTCCCGCCAGCCGCCCGCGCGCACCCGCGCCACGCCGCGCCACGCCGGGCCTAGCACGCGCGTCCAAGTGGATCGCGCTGGACGGACGGGGAGGACACGCCAGTGAACGGCGGGCGGACTTTACGGCGAACTAGGCCAAACGTGACTCCCCCTCCCCTCCCCCTCTCGCCTCCCCCGCGTGGCGCGGCGGGGGTTGCAGGTACACGCCGCCCCCCTTCCCCCTCACAACGAGCTGTAGTGTACTCTCCTTGGGCCAGTTTCCCGCATCAAAGCGTAACATATAATCATTCAATTATACGTCGGTGCCGTGCGTGGGCTCGGCCAGGGCTCCGCCAGAGGTCGCGCTGTCAATCAGCAACCCAAATCTCAAACCATCTGTCGATCAAATCCAGTTTTTGATTACGCCCAGACAGAGCCTGTAGCTTCAGTTTGTGTTCTAGTTTTCTTCTAGCGAGCGTTTATTTTACAGTTTCTTTTTGTTTCATTTATCTTGGCTTTAGTAGAGTATAGTAAAATTGTGCCAGCAAGTTATCATTGATTTATTTATCCAATAACTATCAGGCTTCTCAATTGCAAAGTTCGAAAAGTTAGGACAGGTGAAGCCGAAACGTAGGTATGGACCTGAAGAAAGGCAAGAACCCCCACCCCCGTGCCACCGATAGCAGATAGCACTGAGAAGTCATTGCTCTTGTCCCCGACACTCTCGCTACTCGCGGTGAACGGCAGACCGGAATTCGAGGTCCGCCCTTATCGCCCTCTCTGCGTCTGACGGTCTGACCAACGGATGGAACGACGGAACCAACCCCTCGGCTCGGCAGCCCTCGGTGTTCCTGCGCTCTCTCACTCAGTGGAATGCAGCAGGCTGCGTGATCTTCGGGCGTCAACTTACAACGACCACGTCGGCAGCTACGACAACCTTCTAAACGCACTTCTCTCTTCCTACTACGCTGAAAAGGCAGCGATAAGAAAGTAAACTGGTACCCCGCGCCTCACGCGGACGGGGCCCGGGGCCCGCTCCCTCAAGCATTTGGGCGTAGCCCCTACTGTCCCGCAGCACAGGTGTGCATGCCGGCGGAAATAATCCCTACCTTGCAGGCTGACATCACAAGGAACAATGAAACAGGACAAAGAATGGAGTTACTGTTGTATTGCATAATATATTATAATATTCCTCATTATTTACACATATACAATTAAAATATCCATAGAAACTCTAATGGGCTCTCGACAAAGTATTTTCCATAATTGTATGCACATAGATGAGTGAACACAGCTGTGAGAACGCACTATCACATAATACAAATGTTTATTTCCACTTTATACAATAAATACAAAAAAAAAGCTCTAATGCTTGTCTGTTACGCTCTTCCAAGTAGTGTATTCTGCTCATAACCAAACCAAACAACCAGTCTTCACATTAAAACATGGTAAAATCTGTTAAACCTTCCACACCTCTCACTCTCAGTGTTCATAGCTTTACTTCTCTTTCAATTGATGTCAAACAACTTGAGTTGAAGAAATCAATGGTATACTGGCAGGTAAAGGAACCTTTTCCACCTCTTCTAGTGTTCTCTGAGTGGGATTTGTGGTCACAGGCACCTGCGAAAAACACATTGGTCTGAATAAAACAACACCTTAAAATAGCCAAAGGCAACACGTGAAACAAAACTCTTTCAAAACAAATGGCATGACAAACAGAATGAGAGGTAGTAGCAGGAAGTAGATCGGAAATCAGTCATGCCGATTTATAGAACACAGACACAGAAGTAGAGAGGTGTGATAAATGAATGACTTGCAGTTATTTGACTTTGTATCAGTTTCATAGTGATTATTGTTAATTGGCATGGCTGGTTGGAACCAGATGAAGACCTTCCAACGCACACTATTATTTGTGTATTTATACTACACAAATGAGAAACTTAGTTAATACTGGTTGGTTGGTCAGACATGATCAAAGTGAGTTGCTACTTCTACCATGAAAACCGATAACCATCTCTCTCAGTCACAGCAGAAAGAGTTGCTTTTGGTTAAAAAAAAAAAGAAAAAGAAAACAGTAATAAAGAACAAAAGAGCAGTGTGTTCTATGAAACGGACAAGGACAGGTAGAGATTGAAGAAAACTGAGCGATGGGCAAACAGTGGCTGTAATGCTTTTCTGTAAAATTGATTATAAATTATACACAATCATATGCAGAAATGATAGAGTGAAAGCCTCCCCAAAACATTCTGTTCTGATTTCTCTTCGTCAGTGTTTGGACTAAACTATGGTATAACAAGATGGGAAACTAGGCCAAGAAACTGTCAAGGGAGAGACAAATGATAATATTGACATATACAAAAGAAAATTATAGAAATTCCTTTACTGACTAGATCACTTGGTCACCTCATTAGAAGCTCTATGCACAGTTTCTTAAATTATTATTACAGTGTTAGTTTGCAGTCCTAGCAAAGGGGGGCAAAGGGCCAAAATTTTGTAATACACTACCTCAGCCAGATTCATCATACAAACTTAAGCTTAATGCGGTTCCTAGAAACCATAATGAAAGATGAAGACCATATTCGAGCTGTTAAGGAAAAAACAGAATTGGATGAAGTGAGTTTTTGACCACGCACTTTGAGATATTTAAGAAAGTTTAATGACACACCAGCATTTACCGTAACAATATCTTGTTATGCTTTTAAAATGAAAAATGTCAATTCTGAGGGGAAAAGTGGTCCAAAATAAGAAGTATGTGGTTTGCCATCATTGACATTTTATTCAAAATTATAAGGTAACACTTTCAAATATTTCTTTAAATTAAGAAAGGTGTCTGAAGGACTAAACAGACACATGCAAAGATTATATTCTGCGCTTTAAGACAAGCTGGTCAATGATCAAAGAATGAAACAACACCTAACATTCCATTTCCAAACATAACTCTTCCTGGCCTACGTTGACAACTTTTGACTGCAAGACATGGAACATTTTGAACAGGAATTGGGATAATGTTAAGAAAAACTAGTAGCAATAATGAAACAACAAAATTAGTTTAAAACAACAACAACAATTTATAAATGCAGACAAGAAACTTTCTCTGAAGAAAAGTTCCAATTGAACTAGTTAATTTTAACAATTCAAAATTTCTAACAGAAATATTGGATTCAAAAGTACAAGAAGTTTCATATTCAGCCATGGACAGACACAAAAGAATGTTAATACTGAAAAATACAGTAAACATGTTTAGAACAAATCCTTTCTTCTTCTTTTTTCTGGTGGTATGTATGTAACAATCAACAACAATGGATGAAAATGATTATGATCAATGATGGTATTTACCACACAAGGCTATGGAATGCTTGACTGAAATAAGGACAAGATGAAGTCTGGCTGAGAGAAAAACTACTAAAATTTAAAAGAAACTAATAATAAATAAAGATTTCTGCAGCTTCTCTTCAAATTACAAGAATTATGCACAGTAGTGGATTGGTCAAGCCAAATAGCCTCCAGGTATTCACGTAACAGATAGATAATAATTTTTTGGCATGAGTTAAGAAATGGTTCACTATACTCCCTGTCAATATGACGACTTTAACACCAAGAGATTATGATGATCTCTTGTCAACACTTTACAGGAACTTTTCAACATAATTCCTACTGTATTCAACAATCTACTATATCTAACTCCAAATGATCACTCATAAGAAAAAGAAAAGAAGAGAACACACTGAAATTGAACATCCATCTCACGATCATAGTATAGTGCTAAGATCAGGATGTTACTAATAAAAAACAAATGGAAACAAATGTCACAATGTAATGTTCAGTTCAAAGGGGTACATCTCTCTTACTGTCCAAACAATCTGTCCAGTTCAAGTTAGAAAACCCTTAAATTTTTCACCAACATTTTTATTTTATATTTTCAGTATCAAAATGCTCTCCTTAAGAAAGTAACAAAATGTCAAGGACGGGTTAACTTGAAAATAATATACTAAAGCTAACATGACCTCTGACAATACCAATAATTTTCTATTCAGTGCTTGTGACTCCATTAGACAAAAAATTGCTTTGGGGCACCTCCATACTAAGCAAGAATTTCCTATGAATACGATGACATAAGAAAAACTACCTTACCAAAACCTCCAATGAATTCACACAAGGCATATACATTCATTGATTTACCCTTTGTTACTGGAGTCTTAAAACTCTTTCTCATTAAGTTTTACCACAGAGTGATTCAAGGCACACAGAAAACTCAGAAATGCAAGGAGGCAAGACACAGTCCCAAACAGAAAAGAGATTAAAATAAAGGTTCAGGTACCAAGTATACTATCACTTAGAGTTATTCACCTTTCCTGGTTCTTCATGGCCTTGATATTTTGGCTTCCCATGAGTGAATGGTAGATACCGGTACTTGATCATGTGCTGTAACAAAGAAGATTTTCCTTAGCTACCACATAAGCGGCACAAAAAAAATCCTCATCACTTGGAATGTCAAAATAGGAATGTAAAATCACTTGAACTCACCTTGATTTGCCTCTTCATGGTAATTCCAAACAAGGTGAAGAAATACATCACAAGAATTGGCCAGAAGACAGGAACATTGAAAACTTCAAAAAATGTACAAAATACTGCAATCAATGTTGATTTAGTGACCGAGTACCAAAATTTAAATTCTGGTAAGCGCCGAATGAAGGGGCGGAACTCTTCATTAGCCCGGGTTGGCAACTCTGGACCAGCATCATCTGAAAAAAAATAGCAATGTAATACATTACAGTGCATTATATAGCTGTGAATGGGTTGTCATTGTAACTAACTATACATCCATACCATCAAACTCCAGAGCGGGATCTATTCTTGGTGTGATGAATCCAACAAACAGATTAAGGTAATAGATTCCCAATGCATACGTCACAATATACCAGCCCTAAAAATATATTTTTAAGAAAAGGAGAGAAAGATCATATTACCAACTTATAATAGACACACATCCAAACATTTTTTTATTCTTCTAAAATACAGACCTGCATTATAAGCACTCTGCCCAGGAAGAAGAACAGCAAAAAAATTGCAAATGCCCATCGTCCAATGGTATGTGGAGTAGAATCATCCAGTAATTTTTGATATCTCTAAAAGGAAGAATGGGACATAGATAAAGGCAAATGGTTTAACCCTGTTTTTCAAAAGTTTTGTCAAGTGGAAATGACAGTTTTCAAAACATGTACAGACCTGCTGTAACCTTCTGAATATAATAGTTGATTTCCTTTCAGACTGTGCTGCTCCACTATCTATGTCGTCCATCATTTTACAAAATTTCTATTCGGGACCACTTTGACAAGAAAGAAAAATCTGAAATACAGAGAAAACAATGATGTAATAATTTAAATTACAATTAGTCAATATCGCAACAAGTGCATCACTCAGTGGCGTTCAACCAGAGAAGCGTTCGAAACAGAGAAGAGAATTGAACACAAAATACTTCATTCCAGACACACAGACATTTCAAAAAGAAAGTAGAAAGGAACATGTCGAGAGGATTGAAAAAAGAATCCTGACTCACACAAACAAAAAATTCAGAAAATGAGGAAGTAACAGAGGAAGAAACTGAATATATGAGGTTGAAAATAAAATGTTTACAACTCTTTGATGGGCGAGGTAAAATGATTAGATAAATAGAGCAGTACTAAATTTGATACCCTTACTGTGGCAAGAGACAATGTTGAAAGAAACAAACTCAAATTTTAGAACTGATAGAGAAAACCTGTCAGTTTTTGGGAATGAACTTATAGTTTTAAGTTCAGTGTTTCCGTCTAATTCTCCCAAAACTAGCACAAAATAACAAAATAGAATCCTAACCAAGAATACTAGTAATGACTGTCACGGGTTGTTCAACAAGTCAAGCAAATTAATTCTCGGACACGGATACAATGCGTCTGGGCCTTAACTAATTACCTCAGTAATTAAGCTCCTGTATAATTTGGTGAAATGACTAAAAGTTGTCTGAAATCATGACTGAATGAATTATTTCACATCCACGTCAATCGGATCGGATTTCTGCACTGGAAAATGAATGCCAACACTACTCCAACACTTTCAGAGGGCTGTGTATGGTATAGCCAACTAACGATTGAAGCTTAACTTACTCATAGAGGTCAAGACTTTGTAAAAACAGTATTTTTTCAAAATAAATTAACATATTGAGCTACAGTTAAAAAGTCTACACAGCTCTCAAATAAATGGTCAAAGATTCATTCCAAAGCGGTATTCACTATCATATTTGCAATGTTGTCTACTGTCTCATGCCTGTCAAGTTAAGAGTCCGATGCATTCCTCCATTATGAGTGTCGGAAACGTCGCGCTCTATCAAACATACTCTTCACAACGAAAAAAAATACTTTCAATAATATTCCTTGAATTTCACGTCATTAACTCACAGCTCATGGCATTTTCGTCAAATTTGAGACAGTGGCGCCGGCGGTGAATACTTATGTCTAACTTGAGCCCCCCTCCCCCCCCCTCCGCCGTCTGCTGTTATGTACTGTGTCAGTGTCAACTGGAGAACCTGAGCCTGAGACTTCATGTTAATCTCGCACTGACATCGGGCTGTGAGAATTTAGTTCATTATAACATCAATGTACAACGGAATACTGCCCTTCGGCGAGATACCAGTTAGAACCTGAAGAAGAACAGGAAAAAATGGGACATCAACTCTACAACATTCCTGTCATCTCCTTGAACCTTCGCCAGGAAGAAACTGTTCATCAGATTGCTGATGCTCTAGATTATTTAAGTGATGTTGTCAATGATGTTTTTGGTAGGATTGATAGTCGCATTGCAGAGAACAGAAACAAGCTACAGCAGCTCAGCCGAAGAACTTCCGTTGCTAAGGCGAAAATTGAGAAACTAACAGGAAGTAACAAAGCGACCAAGGTCTTTTCCAGTGCAAAATACCCAGCTAGTGATGCTCGCAAAGATTACCAATCAACCTTCAACCCACCAGCCACCACACAGTTCAGGCACCATGACAATATAATTAAAAGCAAGCAGGAGCCTGTGGATGGCAAGGTACCTCAAGAAAAATTGCAGTTTTATCATGTTAAAGTGGGTTCGAAGGTTCGCCGTAACTTGGAGGTTGCTGTTGAGGAAGGACTGGGTAGTCTTCCCCCTGATATAGATTCAGTTTCTTCTCTTTTGTTGTTCAATACATCTGAAAACCCCTACAAACGTTATGTGCTACTGGATCCGCTTGGAGCTGTCACCAAAACGCGCCAGTCTTTGGAGGAAGAAGGGGACAGTGCCATGGATGATGCTCCGATGTCCATTGCTCATCAAGAGCACCTGGAGGCAAGGTCTGGGGAAAACTTTTTCTATTCCCCTGGAATGGGAGATGTACCTGACATTGATGTTCCACTTGACCTTCCTGACCTCCCTGGCATCGCTGATGACCTTCGTTACAATATGGACTTTGGGCTGTCTATTGCACCATCAGTCACTACGACACCTGCTATTCCAGAATTGCCAAGTCTAGTCCCTGAAAGCCCTACAACTCCTTCGAGTTCTGGCTTGTTCTCAGGAGAAGCAGCTCCACATCTAAGTCATTCATCGATAACAGAGTCTGCACCTGCAGCAAGCGCTCCACCTCCTCCACCTCCCACAAGTGCACCTCCTTTACCTCCTCATATGCCGCCGCCACCGCCACCGCCTCCTCCACCTCCACCTCCACCCCCACCCCCACCCCCACCCCCAACCACTGAACCCTCAAGTGCACCACCAGCTGAAGAATCAGCAGTTTGCAAACAAGTCCCAGCTCCAGCAATGGACTCTCGAGCAACGCTTATGGACGCAATCCGTAAGGCTGGCGGAAAGACCAAGCGGTCGGTGGAAGACAGAAAAGTGGAAGCCAAGAAGAAAAAGCAAGAAGAGAAAGCTCAGGGTGGTGGTGACCTCATGGCTGATCTTCATTTGAAGCTGGCATTGCGGAGAAAAGGCATATCTGGTGCCAACAAATTGCCAGAAGGGTCAGCAATGGACAAAATCTCATCAATGATACCTCCACCTCCAATCAAGGAAAGTGCAACATCTACTTCTGCTACTGAAGAGGAGGATGATTGGGATTAATGAGACAGTTTTTGCAAGAATTGTGTGTTTGGTGCTTTCTTTTGCATTCCATAGGCCAATAGGATTCTGTCCTCTGTAATTATTGAGACTTATTTCTTGTTTGTAACTTAATATTCCATATATCATTGGTGTTTTCATCTACATGCAATCAGTGGATGTTGTTCTTTGATTTTAAAAAAGTACTCGGTAATTAGATTAATCACTGTTTATTGTACAAATATAAGCTTATATTTTTTTAAAGAGAAAAATAAAGTGATATAGATGAAATACATTTGTTTTTTTCAGTTCTTTCAAAAAATAATCCTACTTAAGTAGTGAACTACCTAGTATAATACTTAGATAAAAACTTGTTCACAACAGGAGCTACAGCTTCTACATTTTCTAAATGAAGGTGATGCTTTCCTGGCAAATATACAAGTTCAGCATTTTTAGCAGCTTTAGTAACATTCTCCCACGATTGATCAAAAAATTCCTTTGTAGAAAAATAAGGTGAGCCCTCTGCTTTGATACATAAAATATTAGTCTTCAGTTCAAGACAGTATTTAAGTATGTCGTCCGCTGACCATCCTGAAGTTGAATTGCCTTTCAATCTGGTATCTCGCGTTAATCGGTATTTACCTTCTTCAGTTTTTACACTTCCCCTGTCCATCAAAATTTTTGCTCCTTCTACAGTATCTGGTGAAATTGGAGATTTAAGAACCATTTTCACAAGATCTTCATATGGATGCGATGGAGCAGTTGCCTCAGTTTGAAGATCTCTTCTGATAAACTCATCAATTGTCTTACCACCATGCTTTATGTACTTCTGAGGATTCAAAGGAATAGGAGCTAAAATGTCAATCGTAATCAAGCTGTCCACTTCCCCTGGATAGATAGCTGCATACATGAAACAGGTCTGGCCGCCTAGGGAATGGCCCATTAATGTAACACTTTTCCATCCAAAGTGCTCCACTATTCGTCGCAAGGTCATAACAGCTGACATGCGGTGGTAAGGAAATCCATGAGGAAAATGTGAAGAATGGCCATGCCCAGGTAGATCGATTGCAAGAACTGATGCCTTGGGCGAAATCGAAGGTACTAAGCGATCAAACGAATTGGCATTATCCTGCCAGCCATGAAGAGCAATGATAGGCTTCCCTTCATCTTTGTTCCACCACTTTCCTGCAAAACATAATAACGAACAGTAATTTCAAAATATTAAACAGGCAGTGACAATTCGAAATAAGAAAATGATGCAACATTTACCTGCCACATGTCCCCAGGGTACAGGTACTTTCACCTCGGTGTGGACTCGCCTGAAAGATGCCACTACAGGTAACTGCACACTCGCAGAGGAGAAGAGACTTTTGGCGGTGCGATACATCTGCGTTTATGAAGAAAACAACAAAGGCCATCCATCAGCTTCAACTACACTGACTCCACTAACGCACCAACGCACTGTGCCCTGGGCACCTTGTGCACCGCATCGAACCACGTTGCGCACCTTGTACCTCGCTGATAAGGATATTTACTTCTTATTAAAAAGTTTCATTGTCATCTTATCTCTCCGGATCTAATTTTGAATAAAGTCCTCGGAAGTTCGTCTGCTTCCCTTCGTCTGCTGGTCGTATAATTCGCAGTAAAGTTTCTACCTGCGAATAAGGAATTTGCCATTCATTCAATTCATTCATTCATTCATTCAACTGAACACAAACAAAAACAGTGTGAACATTCCTAAGTCACACTTCTGAGAAATATACTGAGTGTTTGGTTGTAAAAACGTACCAAACCTTTCAGTGGTCGGTTGTTACGTAATAAAATGTCTTCAGACGAGGATGACTACATGTCAGCTGCCTTCATTGTTGACAGGTGTGTATAGGTTAAACATTTGGTCCTTGGTTTCCATTGGTTTCTCTCCTCCAAACATCGAATACGAATTTTTTCTGGTTGTAGCCCAGCTCAAGATGTACGACCCGGTCTCCTACACAACCGTAATCAGCAACGCTCTCATGATAACTACAAGAAAAAGCAAGTTCAGGATGCTGAGTCGAGAGAGAAACAGCAGCCAGTCAGAGTGATCGAAGCACAGCGAAGAGAGCAAGGATTACAAGAAGCCTTAGGAGCTAGCAATAAAGGTTTTGCTTTGCTCCAGAAAATGGGGTACACACCAGGCACAGCTATTGGAAAGTCGGGTACGTCAAGTTAAGCACAAATTCCCTTCGCTGTGCACACCTTTGTTCATGGTTTTTTTTCTGATTTGTTTTAGGCACAGGAAATGTAGATCCTATTCCTTTGCAACTTAAAACTGATCGGCAAGGACTTGGTCGAGCTGCTGCCATTGAGGAACTTAAAGAGGCCAAACGCCTATTCAGAGCCAAGAAACAGAAATCAGCAAAAGGAGCAGAAGTCAGTATAGAGCAGTTTCGCGCTCGGATGAAGCAAAAATCTGATCAAAGATTGGTGGAGATCGATCTTTTCAAAAGCCAGAAATCTTGTCATCAACTTGACACAAATGAGGTAAATTTGTGTGTTGCAGCTTATATCATTTTGCATGAATATCTAAATGAAAAAAAAAATAATCTAAAAAGTGTTTGCTGTCTCCAATAATGTCTTTTGCATTACCTTTGTTCCCTAGGGTCTGAGTAAACCTGATGAATGTTGGTTTTGGCCAAAAATTAAAACTTCTAAAAGGAAAAAGGTTGACTGTGAAGGGTCTGAGGAGGAGAATTCTTCTGAACAAGGCACTTCACTACGAGGTGATTCCAAAGAAGAGGAAGAGGAGGAACAGGACGAGGATGGAGAAGAAGAGGAAGAGGATGACGAGTTTGAGGTAAGTGTTTTTAAAAAAAATATAATAGAAAATAATGGAATGTGAAAAATTGTATATATGTATTGTGTGTATTTTTGCAGGCATCTGAAAAGCTAGAAATGCTCACAAAGTACTTAAGAAGATCATATAATTATTGTGTATGGTGCTGCTTGAAATTTGATGATGAGAAAGACATGCAAAATGAGTGTCCAGGCCCAACACGGGATGATCATTAGTATTTTAAGTATTATCTTTCTCTCTAGAGATATTGTTCCAACAATATCATCTTTCGTACCTGAAGTTATTTATTTGTCAGAAATAAAAAATAGAACCAGTTGGAGTTTCTTTTATTCTGTTATTTACAAAACCCAAATTACCGACATATATTACTAATTTTCATCAAATAAGAACATCTCAACTGACTGACCGTAATCTGCTGATAATGTTGAACTAAGTTGATTGCGAGGAACCCATTTGAAATCTTTTAAAGCAGTACTTGATTTAACATCACCACCAGTTAAATATGCTTTATAAAAGAACACCTTGTCACCCTCCACACCCATCTTTTCTCTAATAGCTTTAGGATATTTAAACTTATAGTAGCCACATGGTGCATTACCATAAAATTGAGCTTTTAAGTTTGCTCCACAGCTTTCTCTCAGAACTCTTTCAGCTGCCTGTCGCATAGTCTCCCCTTCCAAACGACTACCATAGGGCAAAACCCAACGGTTACCACTGTCCTCACTTTGAACAACAAAAATTAATGTACTATCCAGGAGGCGATGCCATGATTTGACATTATTCTTCTTGTCTGCTTCTGTGACACGCGGTTGCAGCGAAAAATTTGAGAGTTCTGCTTTCCATTCATCTTCCCAATCTCTGCGAAGCTTGAGTCCAACTTTCAAAGTTCCATCAGAAGCCTTGGCATTCTTAGACTCTTTAATCTGTTGCAAATGTTTCAAATCCTTCTCAATCTCCAGCTCCCAATCACACTTCCAGGATGTTTCTTTTTCAACTTGAAATAGTAAGTTTTGCACCTGCTTCTCGATGTCTTTCATCTCTTTGTTAATAATGGGTTTCCGTTGCAGACAGACTGAAGAAACAAGGTTCCACTTGCCCCCTTTGGAAGAGGCAGTTGTGCTGTGAGTGCGACCAGGTATGCCCAGTACCTTGGATGAGAGATGACGAAACATTCTTGATCTGTCAGGAGAGATAAACTTGGAAATGTGACAATGTTGTTTATAAGATGAGCCGTGGGCCGTGAAGACTGCAGACGATGTTTGGACTTGAATATTTGAAGCAGGACGAGCGATGTGATTTTTCACGACAGATGATTCTTGATCAGCGAGTACGACTCATCGCGTGCACCTACGCGGAAATAAAGCAAGTTTTAGTAACTTTTACGATTCCAGTACAAAAACGCAGATGAAATTTAACTGGCCCTAACCTAATGACTCCTGTGGTTGGTTGGTTCCCTTGGTTCCCCTCCTGCGCCCCTCCCCTCTCTCCCCTTCCCCGCCTTTCACAGTGCGCTCGCTGCCCAAGAAAAAAGTCACTACTTGAATCCTTCCATACAAACAAAGAAAACTGACATTTTCTTTTGCTGCCTCATTAATCAATAACTTTACTATCATGGATGCCATCAACTGAAGACTAAACTAGAACGAAACGTGCAAATATCATGATCAAGACGAATCGAGTCAAATGGCGCGCGCTACACAGCTGATTTAGCAGAAAAAAAAGTTCCAACCGAAACAGTAGTAATAAGACGCTTTTTATTGCAAAAACTTCATTGTGAAACAATTAATTAGGAATTTTTAAGGTGAAGGCAGAAGTAAGAGGGATTAGAATAGACAAAACGGACGTGAAATGACTTTAGAAAAGTAGTCTTTCTCTGTTTCAAGGTTGGACAACTTTTTTTGGCCCTCTTCTGTCTTCGTGTTTAGGTGATGGTGGTGGCGGATTTGAACCTGATCACTGATCATATGGTTCGAGTTTGATTGCGAGGTTTTAGATCATAGTGTTCATTGCTCTGACGTAGGTAACGACTGAGAAAGTTGAGACACATATTGGTAAGTGTAAAATACGTTCCATGTATAATTTGAGTCGAGCATGTTGAGAAGTGTTTGAAACTACGTTTAACGATAACCTTAATCTTTGAAAATAAAAGTTTGGATATTTGACAATCGCGAGTTTTAACTCTTCGTCTTATATTCCAGGTATATCTTATCGACTGGTTTATCATCTTGTAAAATGGCTGAACCCCTTGACCAAGAAAATGTTTGCCAAAACACGAATCATGTGTATGCCATTAACAGTGGAGTGTTGTCATTCCACCTAGCCCTGTTACCCAAATTGAGAACACTGACTCATATGGATTTATCAAATTGTAAAATATCTACATTACCAGAGGCACTGAGTGATTTAGTTGCCCTGCAATGCTTACAAGCATCAAACAATCTGTTGACTTGCTTGCCCTCATCCATTGGCCAGCTGAAAAGTTTGTCCCGACTTGTCTTGCCTCAAAACTTGCTGACAACTTTGCCTGATTCCTTCGCTGAACTCCGATCATTGGAGTTTTTAAACTTATCGCACAATCAACTGCAAGCAGTTCCAACTTGCTTCCAGGTACCGTATCACAGAGGCAGGTTTTAATTTTCCCCTATGAAAGGATACTTATACCTTTTATTGGTTGCAGGAAGGTGTTGTCAGAATCTCTTATCTTGATGTGTCTCACAACCACATAGAAGACTGGAGCCTTGCGCCCATGTGTGGACATGCACTGAAAGTTTTGAATTGTTCCAACAATTGTCTTAAAGCAAATCCAGCTTGGCTTTGGAGTGACTTTTGCCACTCTTTAGAAGAACTAGACCTCAGTTTCAATCTGTTTTCCAATGCATCCCAAGTGGTGAAAACTTACAACTTGTGGCGGACTGGCGTAACTGTCAGATTGAAGAACCTCAGGTTATATCAGTGTGGCCTCTCTACGCCCCACATTAATCTGCTTCATCAGCTGAAAGTATTAGAAAGACTTGACATAGGAAATACCAAAGATGACAAGACTGTGGACATCAAGAGAAATAAGCGCTCTCTAAACAATTTTATTTGGGAAATTTCGTTCAAACCATTTCAATGCACTGGTGTGCTTACTGAGTTGATTTTATGTGGACTTGGTTTGTCTACATTACCAGATGACATCAATTGCCTAGAAGTTTTGGAGATCCTTAATTGTGATGGGAATAGACTTCAGTGGCTTCCTGATACATTTTGTGAATTATCTAAGTTAAGAGTTGCTGTGCTCTCAAATAATTCATTACTCTACTTACCTGATGAATTTGGAAATCTGTCTAATTTAGTAGAATTGCTGTTGGATAGTAATCAGGCAAGTCATAAGAATTTTCCTGAATATATTTGATTACTGCTTAAAGTTTGCTTTAACTCATTCAATATAATGTGTTTTTTCCTTTTTTTTTCCAAATCACTAACAAATTTTTTTGATGCAGATAGGAGAGCTGCCATCTTCCTGTTCCAAACTCCACAGTTTAAAATGGTTGGATCTGTACAAAAATAACTTAGAAGCTCTGCCATCTTTTCTTGAGGAGGGTCTCGGCAATCTTTCAGGGGTGGACTTGGAACTCAATTATTTCAATCCAAAGTCCTCTGTAAGTACTGTAAATATTAGCATCTTAAAAAACAATGTGTTGTTGGTTGGAAAGTTAATAACTCTTATCAATTTTTTACAGTTGAATTATTCTTCAAAGTTGTACACATCTTTAAAAGATGCAATGCACATTAAAGTGCAAGTAGGTGCTAAGAATGGACTGATTCGACGCAGTGGTCTCCAGAAACCTGACACACACAGTGATTATTCCAGTGATTCTCGTATGTTTGGCTCTTTTCTATATCCCATTATAAATTTTGTAATTTTCCTTGAATTAATGTTTAAATAATTGTCACACAGAAGCAGATAGACTTTGGCTTAGCGACAATGAGTCAACAGTATCTGACAATGACACAGAAGATCTTGTGTAAGTACAAAGCCTATGTAATAAAAGTTATTCTCTGTCAAACAAAAACTTCATAGACTCTTTAATGAAAAAGATTTTGTTTAACTCTGTTTCTTACAATTTTTTCAGAGAAAGTTCTTACAATTCTCTCAAAGAAAGTACTTTTAGTACTGATGTTTCCCGTGACGATGATGAAGATTGGGATTTGGATGAAGGACAGGATGATTATTTTGATCCAACAGGTATGTAAAATTTTCTGCAGCACTTTTCTGCTGAAGTTATGTTTTTCCATATGATTTTTCTCATTGTACATTAACTTTTTCTCTAGTCAAACAAACAAGAACTCATCTGACGATGCCAGCCAGAGCTTTAATCATACACGAAGTGGTTCTTCATTCTGGTTCTTTTTTACCTTCCGACATTCATCCATCTCCTTCAATCCGAGCCGACAAGAATCCCTTTGTTCCTGATGATGGGCAGTTTGAAGATGCTTGAATTAAAATCCTATTTTATACTCTTTGGAAATCCTCATTGAAGAACAATTTCAGATTTGTTTTCTCTTTAAACCATTTAAATTTTTCAGAAAATTTGATCCATTTGTATTAAGTTTGTGAGGGGTAATGGAGTGTTGGCGCAACAGCCGCTAATTTTGCTGTTTCAGAAAATTTGGGATCAAGATCTTATATTTTAGGTACAATGTGCGAAAACAGTATTATTATTTTACTGAACTACATGTCAAATCTGTTTTGTGTTTTTTTTATACTTGTACAGTTGTTGTTTATAAAACAGACATCTGTTCTGTTGAGTTTTGTTATAGGTGTGCTTGTAGAGAGTGATATTTTCATGAAATAAGTCTGTTTAATTGACGCATGTGTATGTGATATGGACTGTTTGTGGTGTTTGAATGAGGTTTGAAGACTCTCTTTGTTATCTTCAATAAGGAAAATTTTATAAATATAATTTAATAATTTTTTGATTGAAAGAAACTTTAATTTTGCCTGTGGGCAACAATTTATCAAATCATGTTTGATTTTACTTTTACTAAGAATTTCTAAATGGATGTCAATATGTGGGTATGATATGTTCTCACTGTTGTTATAATAAACTTTGATTCTGATTCCTTAATTATACATGTCTAGAGTGCCCCATTATTCCATGTCGCTTCCCTCAAACACCTCGATCTCAGAGACGCCTAAGGCGCGTCGAGGTATTTCTCTTCAGCCCCGAAATAAAAGTTGTCCAACACGGGAGGGTGGTGCTAGAACGCGTCGAGTCTGAACGCTATTTCAGTCCGAGTCATTTTCCGCCCTCTGGTCCGGTCCCACCCGGTCCCACCCCGCCTCTGCGTCCCCTGTGACTTTGTGACGTGCGCGTGGCCACGCGTGACGCCGTCCGTGACTTGGTGTTCCCGGGCGCACCCCGCCCCGCCCCGCCAGGCAGCCAAGGCCGCCTCGGCCGCTTCGCACGCCGTCCGTGACGCGGCACGCGTAGGCACGCGGAGCTTCTTTCATTTCTCTAAAACGGCCACCAGGTGCGCGGCGAGGCGACGTGAAGCCTTACCGCCCCTCCCCCACCCCTCGCTTCTCGGCGCCGAGCGGTGCGGAGGCTCTCCCACCAAACGGCACCTGTTGAGAAACACACAGTGCGAAGAAGACAACCCGCCTCAAACTGAACCTGCGGCCCGCGGCAGAGAGAAGCTCCAGACAAAAAAAACCACTTGGTCGGCGACATCCTAGGAGCGGGCGCTTGTGGTGTTTTATCGGTTCCTTGTATGTATACGAACTGCCGAAAAGACACTTGGACGAAATCCGACACCCCCTGTGGCTTTGGTACGGGTCTAAACACCCCAAAAACAGCTGTTTTCGAGGGTTTGGGACTAGATGGGTTCTCGCAAACCGAGATCCAAAAAAGTACCCAAATGGGTCTCAGATACTCAAAAAAATGCGCTCTTTCGAATGCCGTGTCGAACGAGGCTCTACGACGTCGGGTTTGGATGCTACGGGCTCTCAAAGTTGCTCAATTTCACTATTTTTACTGAAGATTTAAACATATCAGGGCCGTTTGAAGTAGAACATCGGCGATTTCGCTCCTCTTTGTCTTAAATGGTGCCAACCTATAGGTTAACACCCCCACAAAATTTCAGCCATGTCAGGCAATTATTAGAGGAACTGTGAACAATTTAAGTTTTGGGTCATTTTACCACTGGGCTTAGGTAGTTTTGGGTCCAGAAAAAATAATTTTTTTAGCTATCTACTTTTGATCAGCACCTCTTGAAACGCCTTTTTAACATGGTGCCTCAAAACTTTTTTTCAAGGACAAACTTGTCTTTTTCTAGCTGTAATTGGAACATTACTTTGAGATACGGCTTTTGGTCTGCCTCATACGGTTTTTGGTTTGCCGCATACGGTTTTTTGTTTGCCCTATACGGCTTTTGGTCTGCCTCATACGGTTTTTGGTTTGCCGCATACGGTTTTTTGTTTGCCCTATACGGCTTTTGGTCTGCCTCATACGGTTTTTGGTTTGCCGCATACGGTTTTTTGTTTGCCCTATACGGCTTTTGGTCTGCCTCATACGGTTTTTGATTTGCCGCATACGGTTTTTTGTTTGCCCTATACGGCTTTTGGTCTGCCTCATACGGTTTTTGATTTGCCGCATACGGTTTTTTGTTTGCCCTATACGGCTTTTGGTCTGCCTCATACGGTTTTTGATTTGCCGCATACGGTTTTTTGTTTGCCCTATACGGCTTTTGGTCTGCCTCATACGGTTTTTGATTTGCCGCATACGGTTTTTTGTTTGCCCTATACGGCTTTTGGTCTGCCTCATACGGTTTTTGATTTGCCGCATACGGTTTTTTGTTTGCCCTATACGGCTTTTGGTCTGCCTCATACGGTTTTTGATTTGCCGCATACGGTTTTTTGTTTGCCCTATACGGCTTTTGGTCTGCCTCATACGGTTTTTGAATTGCCGCATACGGTTTTTTGTTTGCCCTATACGGCTTTTGGTCTGCCTCATACGGTTTTTGATTTGCCGCATACGGTTTTTTGTTTGCCCTATACGGCTTTTGGTCTGCCTCATACGGTTTTTGATTTGCCGCATACGGTTTTTTGTTTGCCCTATACGGCTTTTGGTCTGCCTCATACGGTTTTTGATTTGCCGCATACGGTTTTTTGTTTGCCCTATACGGCTTTTGGTCTGCCTCATACGGTTTTTGGTTTGCCGCATACGGTTTTTTGTTTGCCCTATACGGCTTTTGGTCTGCCTCATACGGTTTTTGGTTTGCCGCATACGGTTTTTTGTTTGCCCTATACGGCTTTTGGTCTGCCTCATACGGTTTTTGATTTGCCGCATACGGTTTTTTGTTTGCCCTATACGGCTTTTGGTCTGCCTCATACGGTTTTTGATTTGCCGCATACGGTTTTTTGTTTGCCCTATACGGCTTTTGGTCTGCCTCATACGGTTTTTGATTTGCCGCATACGGTTTTTTGTTTGCCCTATACGGCTTTTGGTCTGCCTCATACGGTTTTTGGTTTGCCGCATACGGTTTTTTGTTTGCCCTATACGGCTTTTGGTCTGCCTCATACGGTTTTTGATTTGCCGCATACGGTTTTTTGTTTGCCCTATACGGCTTTTGGTCTGCCTCATACGGTTTTTTAATTGCCGCATACGGTTTTTTGTTTGCCCTATACGGCTTTTGGTCTGCCTCATACGGTTTTTGATTTGCCGCATACGGTTTTTTGTTTGCCCTATACGGCTTTTGGTCTGCCTCATACGGTTTTTGATTTGCCGCATACGGTTTTTTGTTTGCCCTATACGGCTTTTGGTCTGCCTCATACGGTTTTTGATTTGCCGCATACGGTTTTTTGTTTGCCCTATACGGCTTTTGGTCTGCCTCATACGGTTTTTGATTTGCCGCATACGGTTTTTTGTTTGCCCTATACGGCTTTTTGGGCTGCCTCATACGGTTTTTGATTTGCCGCATACGGTTTTTTGTTTGCCCTATACGGCTTTTGGTCTGCCTCATACGGTTTTTGATTTGCCGCATACGGTTTTTTGTTTGCCCTATACGGCTTTTGGTCTGCCTCATACGGTTTTTGATTTGCCGCATACGGTTTTTTGTTTGCCCTATACGGCTTTTGGTCTGCCTCATACGGTTTTTGATTTGCCGCATACGGTTTTTTGTTTGCCCTATACGGCTTTTGGTCTGCCTCATACGGTTTTTGATTTGCCGCATACGGTTTTTTGTTTGCCCTATACGGCTTTTGGTCTGCCTCATAAAAACCGTATGCGGCAAATCAAAAACCGTATGAGGCAGCCCTAAAAGCCGTATAGGGCAAACAAAACCGTATGCGGCAAATCAAAACCGTATGAGGCAGCCCAAAGCCGTATAGGGCAAACAAAACCGTATGCGGCAAATCAAAACCGTTGAGGCAGACCAAAAGCCGTATAGGGCAAACAAAAACCGTATGCGGCAAATCAAAAACCGTATGAGGCAGACCAAAAGCCGTATAGGCAAACAAAAACCGTATGCGGCAAATCAAAAACCGTATGAGGCAGACCAAAACCGTATAGGGCCAAACAAAAAACCGTATGCGGCAAATCAAAAACCGTATGAGGCAGACCAAAAGCCGTATAGGGCAAACAAAAACCGTATGCGGCAATTCAAAAACCGTATGAGGCAGACCAAAAGCCGTATAGGGCAAACAAAAAACCGTATGCGGCAAATCAAAAACCGTATGAGGCAGACCAAAAGCCGTATAGGGCAAACAAAAAACCGTATGCGGCAAACCAAAACCGTATGAGGCAGACCAAAAGCCGTATAGGGCAAACAAAAAACCGTATGCGGCAAATCAAAAACCGTATGAGGCAGACCAAAAGCCGTATAGGGCAAACAAAAAACCGTATGCGGCAAATCAAAAACCGTATGAGGCAGACCAAAAGCCGTATAGGGCAAACAAAAAACCGTATGCGGCAAATCAAAAACCGTATGAGGCAGACCAAAAGCCGTATAGGGCAAAAAAAAAACCGTATGCGGCAAACCAAAAACCGTATGAGGCAGACCAAAAGCCGTATAGGGCAAACAAAAAACCGTATGCGGCAAACCAAAAACCGTATGAGGCAGACCAAAAGCCGTATAGGGCAAACAAAAAACCGTATGCGGCAAATCAAAAACCGTATGAGGCAGACCAAAAGCCGTATAGGGCAAACAAAAAACCGTATGCGGCAAATCAAAAACCGTATGAGGCAGACCAAAAGCCGTATAGGGCAAAAAAAAAACCGTATGCGGCAAATCAAAAACCGTATGAGGCAGACCAAAAGCCGTATAGGGCAAACAAAAAACCGTATGCGGCAATTCAAAACCGTATGAGGCAGACCAAAAGCCGTATAGGGCAAACAAAAAACCGTATGCGGCAAATCAAAAACCGTATGAGGCAGACCAAAAGCCGTATAGGGCAAAAAAAAAACCGTATGCGGCAAATAAAAAACCGTATGAGGCAGACCAAAAGCCGTATAGGGCAAACAAAAAACCGTATGCGGCAAATAAAAAACCGTATGAGGCAGACCAAAAGCCGTATAGGGCAAACAAAAAACCGTATGCGGCAAATCAAAAACCGTATGAGGCAGACCAAAAGCCGTATAGGGCAAACAAAAAACCGTATGCGGCAAATAAAAAACCGTATGAGGCAGACCAAAAGCCGTATAGGGCAAACAAAAAACCGTATGCGGCAAATCAAAAACCGTATGAGGCAGACCAAAAGCCGTATAGGGCAAACAAAAACCGTATGCGGCAAACCAAAAACCGTATGAGGCAGACCAAAAGCCGTATAGGGCAAACAAAAAACCGTATGCGGCAAACCAAAAACCGTATGAGGCAGACCAAAAGCCGTATAGGGCAAACAAAAAACCGTATGCGGCAAACCAAAAACCGTATGAGGCAGACCAAAAGCCGTATCCCAAGTAATGTTCCAATTACAGCTAGAAAAAGACAAGTTTGTCCTTGAAAAAAAGTTTTGAGGCACCATTTTAAAAAAGGCGTTTCAAGAGGTGCTGATCAAAAGTAGATAGCTAAAAAAATTATTTTTTCTGGACCCAAAACTACCTAAGCCCAGTGGTAAAATGACCCAAAAATTAAATTGTTCACAGTTCCTCTAATAATTGCCTGACATGGCTGAAATTTTGTGGGGGTGTTAACCTATGGGTAGGCACCATTTAAGACAAAGAGGAGCGAAATCGCCGATGGTCTACTTCAAACGGCCCTGATATGCTCAAATCTTCAGTAAAAATAGTGAAATTGAGCAACTTTGAGAGCCCGTAGCATCCAAACCCGACGTCGTAGAGCCTCGTTCGACACGGCATTCGAAAGAGCGCATTTTTTTGAGTATCTGAGACCCATTTGGGTACTTTTTTGGATCTCGGTTTGCGAGAACCCATCTAGTCCCAAACCCTCGAAAACAGCTGTTTTTGGGGTGTTTAGACCCGTACCAAAGCCACAGGGGGTGTCGGATTTCGTCCAAGTGTCTTTTCGGCAGTTCGTATACATACAAGGAACCGATAAAACACCACAAGCGCCCGCTCCTAGGATGTCGCCGACCAAGTGGTTTTTTTTGTCTGGAGCTTCTCAAACTAAAAGGCCATGCCGCCGAGCACTTACTGTCACCCTTGGCAGGGGGCGGGGCGGGGCGCGACGTCGCTGCTGCTCTGCTGCAGAGCGGCGGCCGAAGCCCCTGCGAGCGGCGAGGTAGGCCAGCCCGCCGCGCTCGCGTGTGTTGCGGGCTGGCATTGGCCGTTCCGCGGCGCTCCAAGCCTCCAAGCCCACGGAACCACGGCGCAGCGTGATGCTGCGACTTGTCACCGGGGCTTCGTTTCAAGTTTGTTTTGTTTGGCTCGCGAAGACTCGTTTCTCTTCGATTTTATTTTTCAGGCGACCTCTCAGTCTCGCCTGCCTGGCCGAATGGAAGGTTTTCTCATAAGTAGGCAAACGGCGAGCGATTTTGTTCGAGGCTATTTATTTTTCTCAACCACCTTACGAACATACTACGATATGACTTTCACATACATAGTTAATTAACATTATAATAGTAAAATATACACATGTACAATATTCTCGAGGAGCATGCTCTCGAGTCTTAATGAATATCAGGCTTGATTGTAGTCAGAATCGAAGAAAAACGCCAACAAACGCCTACATCGTGTAGAAAACAACACTGTCCAGAGAAAGAAAATTGTAATGGAATGCACAAGGAGTATAACATGACGCCGCAGCAAGAGAACAAAATAACTTAGAAATAATGTAACAATTGAAATCAGGAACAAGTTACGCGCGGCTCCAATCGCACATCACCAGTATAATGTACACTCTACTCATAACAGTCATTGAATATACAGTTATCAACACAAATAACTAAGAAAAGTACAAAGTAACATCAATAGATCTTTAAGTTTAAAATTTGTTTTCAAACGTGATTTTTTACACTTGTGTTAGTTTATGTTTAAAAGAAAAATTCACAAAGTGCAAATGTGCAACACTAATAATTGTATAAGAATTAACAAGTGTGGCAGGATTTGATATCGTATCACAATGTTTGCAGTGCTGTTTTAAGTAGTCAACGTGCATATATAACGTTACAGCTAATGTGTGCTCTTAATATTAATATAAAAAAGATCTTTTATTAAAAAGATTTTGTGTTGGTGTGAATGTGTGTGTGTTTAGAGTGCAATGGATAGTTACTCTCAATATACATGTATAGGTGTTGGTGCAAAAGGGTTTGTTTCTAATAAGAATCCAAGGGAAACAAATGCAGTAAGTTACCGAGAAAAAAAATGAAGCGGCAATTTCAAACAATATTTTTGGCGTCGGCGAGTTACCACCTTAAATTAATGTTTTGTGCTGCTCCCAGAAAAGCAACCCTCAGCGGAAACTTCCCCAGTTGAGGTGGGAATATCCATTAACACTGTGTAGAGCAGAGGTACGGACCGATCAAAACAAAAAGAAATACATGTTTCTGAAATTGTAAATGAAAGAAAACAAGCGACATTAACTCCGAAGTATAATTTGTGAGACTCTAGCGAGGGAATACTAGGAACACTGAATGTTGCGAACGAGTTTTGCCACCAATTGATGTCATTCATTGCACATTGAACCACAGTTTCTTTTTAAATCCACACAGATCTCAAATAACATTACTGTCTATGAAAAATATTTCGACTTTGTCAACAACAATCTAGGCCTGATAAAGCTGAATTCTTCCTCGCAGTCTCGTTTTGTAATTTAGTAAACCTTGTTGGTTGCTTTAGGCCTTGTAGCGTGTAGTTAAGATTAACTAAGCCAAGATCGAGTTTGAAGTCACAAATAGAAAAAAAAGGAAAACATCTTTAGTTTTGGTCTCAGACGGTCCAAGCGACAAAAGTTTCAACAAATTTGTCACCTGGTGCGGCCACGAGTAGGGCATTTGGACGCGATGTCTATTCCTTCTTTCTTCAAATCGTTACACGACACTCATTACTCCTTAAAATATAGCCAAGCGGCCAAAGGAATATTTTATCCTCTATTCAGGTCCTTTTGAATATGAACAGGTTCTCTTGCACCAAGCAAAGCCTATCAGGATACGTTGAAGTTCGTGGGACTTCCCTCGTATACCACTTGCAAGCATCTTGTCCATGAAAGGTTTCCGAGACTCTGATCCTCTTTGTCCTTCAACACGAGACGGATATATTTGTGCGAGATCTCCTTTTCTCGCTCTTGTTTTGGCTAACAAATTGTGCTTTCTTTCCTCTTTGTCAATAAAGACACCCGGTGGCTCAGGATGGCACGAGTGTCATCTTCCGGGTGTCTTTCTTGAGAATCAAGCGACTGGTGCCTTACTTTATATTCGTGTCGTGGTTGAAGTCCAGCCTCCGGAGGAAAAGAACGACGGAAAAGCTTCATGTGACACTTAAACCAAAGCGACAAAAAGTACTCTCTCATAAATTTTGAAACCAGCTTTTCATAAACTGGTAGTTACATAAAAAATACTCTCCATGGTAAAGCCCATTTCCGCAGATTCAATCAAATTCTCCATAAATGTTTGAATTATCACTAACAGATAGTATGCGAAAAGAAAACTCTAGACTACAAAGACATATTTAAAATGTTAAATAATTTAATGACACTCATCAAACTCATCTAGGGAATCAGTTAGGGCACGCCGATTCCAATTATCTAGTTAAGCACACTTACTCTCTACAGCATGGCTACCAGCTTCTACGAATAACGATATAATTAACTAGTAATATAATATATTATGACATTAAATAATTGTAAATACGATATAGTAATTTAGCAACACGAGTTCTAACTTCATTGAATCTGCATCTTTGAACTGTACCACGCAATCTGTTTGTACTTTTCGCGCTGAACCGGATCCGAAATGATGAATACAAAGGGAGCACCATGTGCGAACCCCGAACGCAATGCCCAACGGCCTGATGGCAACACTTGCGAGGACACGAACACGGGGGACACGACACCAGAGCAACCGCGTGTCTCTGCGAGGATGCAGATTAAACAGGGCATTTATCGCGTAGACAGCTTACACAAACCTCCGCCTAGACCACAGCTAAAAAGTCTATTTTACTCAAAATAAAAGGGCAATGCATTTTTTACAGTTGTCTCAAAAATAAATTTTGTATCTCACAGAAAAATATATGTGAAGTATATGAGTGTTTCAAATCTACGTAGCTACTAAGTCTAAATTTCCCAGATTTTAAACGAGCGATTCAACCGCAGCTATGTTTGACTTTCTTTGTTGTAGCTCTTCCGACTCCGAGTTCAAAAATAGCAAGTTATGCAGTTAATGTCTTGGTAGACTCGCGGCATTGCAATATGGAACCAAAACAATGCGATGCTAATTTAAAGAAAGTCGCGCGCTCAAGGTATCTCTCTCCCTTCATATAGTGTTTTCTTTCGAGATACGTAGGCCGTATTATTACAACTTGCATTACAGAATATTAATTCAAAAAATTCACATTTCTCATTTATCACAAGAGCAAATTCAAAATCAACAAACGAGCTCGTGAAAAACACTCTAAGAACAGTGTAACAAAGCCAATAGTTCACTTACAAAAATTAAGCAACAGTGATAGCAAGAAAGTCTTGATATGATTAACAGTATTGCCATTGAATTTCCATCTTATGCAAAAAACAAGTACCACGTTTTTTTTTCACTAACTGTAAATCGCACAGGACGTTGCTTATTCCGTGAAAGCGCATACAATTTGCCTGTCTCGATTCGGAAACTGAAACGAAAATGAACAAATTTGAACCCATATAAAATTGTTGCACGTGAGAGAAAGTGACTGGAAATTAAAACGAAACGAGCTTACATCGCAAACCCCCAAATTGCTGACTTACATGAAATGTGTAACAATAGTGGTGCAATAGTGAGACCTACTCGTGGTCTAAAATCAACCTACCGAAGAACTTCCATTATATTATACTTATAGGAGCGACCACGGAGTTGCCGCTGGATAAGGCTCCAAGGGTCTTGGAGCTGCCTGAGACTATTTACAAGACGTTTCTTTCCTCTGTCAAGCAGCTCAGTCAAGTGCAGCCTGAGTGGTGCAAATATTAAAGAGTATAAGTATAGGCCAGACCTTCTAGGGCTGCAGCACCCCGCCTTGCGAGGCGTGTCGCACATTCCTGTCGTTGGATACTTGTTATGTCAACATCTTTTCTTTCCCGGACCGACTCTGAACCACGTGAGCCACTTTTCATTTTGTTGGGTTGCTGCTCCTGGACTCACGCGGCTCATGCTCGTCCTGTCGAAGGTTGCGCGCCCGTTCTCGACGTCGCCGCATTCCCACAAACGCCTTTTTACGTGAAAAGTTTCTAAAATAACTTGATGTCAGCTTAAACCGAGCGGAGTATACCGAGCGACTCAGGCCCGGCTCAGCTCCACCGCGCACGGGATTGCCTGCCCACCAGAGGCTGCTTCCCAGGACCCCTGTGACTGAATCGCACAGACGGAATCAAGACGCACTGTCGAACGCGGCGCTGATGCAGCGTTGAGCTACGACGGTACCACTGGCCTTCTTCCCACCCACATTCATCCTACCCACGCCGTCCTACGATTAAAAATAACAGCATATGGGACAACAAAGCAAGAAGAGAGAGATAGAGTGTAAGACATGAACCTATATTCCTACGTGTGCACATGTGTTCGAACTATACTAATCAGAAACACTATCAGGTACTGGATAAATATGCAGCCGCCCGAGCGTCAATTTGGCATTAACTCTTTGATGCACCGCTAGAGAGTGCCCCACTCCAACCGCCTCGTCTACCGATTCATGCCCAGCGCACCCAGTCCAGTGCCGTGACAAGAGAGTGACACGCTTTTCGTCGAGTGAGACAGGAGGGGAGAATACGCGTGTAAACAAACGGAAAAGTATTCACTCCTAAACCCAGGATCCAGATAGTTCCAGCTGGAGGCAGCGAGGCGGCGAGACGGCGAGGCGCCGGCCTCGCCAACAACGCACCACTCTCTTTCTTTCATTCTGTCTTTCTTCTTTTCCCGATCGGCGCTGCGATGGGTGACAAAACCCAACGAATTCACTTCACGATGCGGATCTCGGTGCTCGGAGCGACACGGCGCCGCGCAAACCAATGGGAAGCAACGGCAGCCAAGGGCAGCCAAGGGCAACCAAGGGCAACCAAGGGCAGCCAATGGCAACCAAGGGCAACCAAGAGCAACCAAGAGCAACCAAGGGCAACCAAGGGCAACCAAGGGCAACCAAGGCAACCAAGGGCAACCAATGGCAACCAAGGGCAGCCAAGGGCAACCAAGGGCAACCAATGGCAACCAAGGGCAACCAAGGGCAGCCAAGGGCAGCCAAGGGCAACCAAGGGCAACCAAGAGCAACCAAAGGGACCGATGAAAGCGGGAGTGTTGCAGGTTAAGGGAAGACTACAACTGAAGACTTGGCCGTCGCTCTGTGGCGCTGCCGCGCTGCGGCGGGCTCCCTGACACAGTCACGTCGCTTGGTCCACCGGTTGATTCAAGGCCTTCTTCTCCTCGCTCCTCTTCTTGTCTTCTTGTCTTCGTGTCAGGCAGCGCGCTCGGCGGCAGTCGCCTCTACAGGCAGCAGCAAAAGAGAGAAGGGGGTGGGGTGGAGCCCGTCGCGGCGCGTCGCGGCCTCTAGCGCCCTCTCGCCCAGCGGAGCAGGGCGTCGGCCAGCAGGTCTAGATGAGCCTTTGTCTGCAACAGAGAGAACGTGGGGGTTAGTGCAGTGCAACAGTGCATACTGCGACGACCTTGACAAGAGCTAAAGCTTTAGGTGGACCGTATCGAGAGTTGTAAGCGCTTGGCCAGACACAACACTTTAACATTCCACTTCCACTTTGTTCTGCCCACCGCCTCCAGACGCGGCCCCGCTGACTAGGCAGCGCCCCTCCGGACGCGCCTCCGGCCGGCAAAATTTGAAAAGACCGGGAGGGGAGGGGGGCTCTGTTCGGATTCGGGTCAATTAATTCGAATCAGTGGCCGTCAGCCAGCGGCAATGCCGCGACCCTCGGCGCGTTGGCCGGGGCGGGGCGGCCGGGGCGGGGCGGCCGGGGCGGGGCGGGTGCGGCGCGCGGCGGCCTTGAACACGGGCCAGTGGGTGGGGTCGCGCCTCCGTGCGCCTCCCCGTGCCGTGCGCCTGCTCGTGCGCCTCCCCGTGCGTCTCCCCGACCGTGCGTCTCCCCGACCGTGCGTCTCCCCGACCGCTGTGCCTCCCCGCGCGCCCCGACTCATGCCGTCTAAAGGTCATGGGAGACACTGCACTCGCATTAGTGGCGGTCGCCGGCCGGCTGTGATTCCCCTGCTCGTCATCGCCGTCATCACGGCCGTCATCACGGCCGCCAACGCGCCGCAAAAACGACTCGAGGGAGCGGGGCCAAACTGCCAAACGCCCTTCATCGCCAGCAGACTGATTCCAAGAGCCGTCGCTCTGTCTGCCTCGCACTCATGGGGTGGCCTCATAGGTGCGAGAGAGACAGAGCGACGAAAACGACTCTCGGAATCAGTCTGCTGGAAGGGGAACGTACTGGAAAACACGCACGCACCGCCAGAGGGGTGAAACCGCGGTGACACCGCGCAGTGAGCGTGTGTGAGACATCGCGTTTTCGGTTGGCCGGCTTGTTCGAGTGGCACAGGCCTAACTGCCGACTGATTGCTGGTCTCGTATCGCCTCTCGGCTCAGAGTCACCATGGTGTCACCCTCGATAGACGAGTGACCTAGAGCCATCACCACTTTTTAAGTTCTGAAGAAGAAAAAGCCTGTAAAGTCGTTTTCGTCGCTCTGTCTCTCTCACACCCATAAGGACGCCTTATGAGTGCGAGAGAGACAGAACAAGGAAATCGACTTTCAGTCCGCTGTGTGACTCACCGTCTTGTAGAACATGCAGGCCTGCCGGTCCTCGTCCTCCCCCGAGGGACAGTCGATGAAGCCGTCGCACAGCACGTGGTCGTCTATACACCGATACCGGCCCATGTGGTCGGGGGTCGGGCAGGCGAAGCGCTCCATGCCGTCGTCAGCGGGCGGACACTCTGCAACAGGACGCACAGTGTAAAGACTCTGGAGAACAGCGCGGCATACTGCGCGTCGTCGAATTGTGGTGTGGCCGTGGACACCCCGCGTCCATTGTTCGCCCACAAAACAGGACCTTGTGGCCCTCCCCATCCGCGAGGCTACGCCTGGGCTACGCCAGGCGCGGCGGTGTTTGGACGGCAACATTGTGGTCGTTCCAGGAAGCTTGGCCCTCGGCGCTGCGTAGCGCGTACCGCGTACCGCGCTACCGGCCGTTACAAGCCGTCTGGCGGCGTTGTTCGAGCCTCGCTCCTCGCCCAATGCCCCTCGCCTCCCCCTTTTACGGCGCGCTGTCCGCCAATATGACTTTGTTGCTTCCGCGGCCTTCGGGCGGACTTCGGGCGGCCTTCGGAAGGCCTTCCCGCCGGAAGTGACCTTGCCAGTTCCAGTGCAGCAGCAGCGCCTGACTCGGCCCGACTCGGCCCGACCGCTCTCTGGAGTGCCTCACTTTTCAAAGGAAACTTCAAAAACTTAAAGGTCTGACGTTTGATGAAGCAAAGGAAGAAAAAAGTAACCAAACTGTGCACAACAGAGCTACAACGGCGGCAAGACGTATTGGGAGCGACCGTCCGCTTTGAACGTCGGGCCACGCTTCTCGTCATGCCTGGCCACCCGAAAATCTCGCACGCACCTGATGTCACCCTCTTTGGCGGTCCGCCATGTTCAAACGACGGCCAAAGTGTCTTTCGGCGCTGGGGCGCTTCATAGTCGGGCGCGGGCCGGGCTTGCCCTGCTTGCCGGCCAAGGCTTAGGCGGCGGGCTTTCGGCGCGGGGCTTTCGGCGCGGCTTCCAGGGGCTTTGCGGAGGGCTCTGGCCGGGTTGATGAACGACATTCATTACAGCAACATGTTCGGACAATGCCGGCAACGCGTACACGCTCAAAAACACGCGGCCCGGAGCGCGGGGCTGGGCCGGGCCCGCCGCACAGTGGGCCAGAAGACCGGTCAGGCGGCCAAAGACGCATTTTGAGCTCTAGAGTTGCTAAATGGGATTCGATCCAAACGTGTGACCCCACCAATGGTTTGCTCTCGGAACAAGGAATCCATTGGTGGGGTCACACGTTCGGTTCGAGTCCTTTTAGCTACTCTGAAGCTAAAACCGCGTCTAGAGGTTTGCCCGCCTGCACCCGGTCTTCTGGCCCACTGTGGGCCGCACCCGCCGCCTGCCCCTCCGGTACTTCCGGTACTTCCGGCACGGCAGCCTAGAAGGGTCGGCCGGAAGCAGTCGGGGCCTGTCCCCGGGCCTGTCCCCGGGCCTGTCCCCGGGCCTGTCCCCGGGCCTGTCCCTGGCAGCCACTTAGCGGAGGAAACGTCGCCCAAACGAGCGTCCTGGGTCCTGGCGGTCCTGGTGGTCCTGGCGGCGCCCCGTCTGAGGCCGAGAGCGGACCCTGGCCTGCCTGGCCTGCCTGGCTGAGGCCCGGCGTGGCGCGCTCAATCAATTTCCGTGCCGTCTCGGCCAGGTTGGCACGGTGGGACGGCGGGGACGGCCTCGACACAGCCTCCAGCCTTGCCCTGCCCCGCCCCGCCCCGCGCGGATCAACACGGCCGCCATGGCACCCTGTAAGCCGCAGCCAGTTTGTTCATTAACCGGCCGCTGGGCTGGAGGGCCGCGACAGAGGCCCTGGGCAGAGGCTCGGCAGAGGCTCGGCAGAGGCTCCATCGGGGTGGGGTGCCCAGCCCACGGCCACAGGGCACCGGGGTCACGCGGGGGCCAGCGCGGCGCACTGCGACGATGGAAACTGCTTTGCCATTCTTTTGTAAGCCTCGCGCCGCTTGCGCCTACTGCAGCGGTGATGCGCCCCGCCCCGCCTGCATACACTGCATGACCTTTGACTCGACGACCCTCCGCTTGGCCCCGCCCCGCCCCACCCCGCTTTGGCTTCGCTGCCTTCCCGTGCCCTTTCCATTGTGAGGCAAAACGTTGCGGACGCCGCGTCCCAGACAATGCTGCATTGTCAAGGCCGGGCCCACGTCCAGTGCGTGCCAGACACGACGGCGGCCTCGACGGCGGCGCCGGGCAAGGCGGGGCCGCGGCCCGCGAAATGGTGCGCGCCAAACACGAAGACGGCGCCCCGACTGCAGACTCATTTCGAGAGCCGTCATCGTCGCTCGCACTAGGGGCGTCCCCTAGGTGCAAGAGGGACAGAGCGACCAAAATGGTTCTCGGAATAGTCTCCTGGCCGGAGGTTGCAGCCTCGGTGAGGGATTTGTGAAAAGCGCGTGGCGGGCACGGGGCACGGCGGCGCCAGGGGCCGCACACCGGGCCACACCGGGCCACACCGGGCCACACCGGGCCACACGTGTGCTGCAAACACCGGGCACGCTAAGGGCCGCGCCCTGGGCCGCCATGGGCCGCCCTGCGCACACACGCGCGGCGCATGACCGGGATACGGCGCCGGAGACCCTCTTCATCATCATCAGACAGCACGACCCAGCAGCAGCATCGCACGCGAATTCAATTAATTTTTGACGCGCCAGGCCGGGCAGGCTGGCTGGCTGGTCCTGCTCTCCTTGAATAGGAGCCCGGGGAGTGATTTCGCGCTACGGTCCCACCTCTCTCTCTCTCTCTCTCTCTCTCTCTCTCTCTCTCTCTCTCTCTCTCTCTCTCTCTCTCTCTCTCTCTCTCTCTCTCTCTCTCTCTCTCTCTCTCTCTCTCTCCCTCTTTGCGAGGGCAGACAGCCGTGTGTACCGCGCCACGGTGGCCCAGACACGCTCCGCTCCGCGCCAGTTTGTACCGCCGTCCTGTCTCTGCTTTCCAGCGCCAGTCGTGTGTTTTAGATCGACTTTAATCGAAGTGTCCATTAATCTCTGGCCATTAGCGGGTCGACATCAAAGTCCCGGGCCCTGTCCCGGGGAGGGGGGGGGGGAGACCCACTCTACCAAAGAGGGTGGGCGTGCGTCCAAGGACCCTGTCCGACCCTGTCCGGCACGCCGAGCGCGCCGAGCGTAGCCGAGCGGGCCCGGCCCGGGCAGGGTGGGAGCGGCCGGGGGAATCGCCAAACACGGCATGAAAGTCGATTTGCGCAGATCAAAGCCCAGCCCGGCCGAGATTGGAGGTGGCAACGCGACGGCGAGGCGTGCGAGGCGGGGCGGGGCGCCGCCGCCGAAGCGCCGCCAGGGTACTTCCTCAATGGCGTCTTAATGAGCGTTGTCTCGCTAAAAGCGCCCGAGTCACTCCATTATGTTACCATTACGGGACTCCGCTTTCGTCCGGCCGGTGCGGGCAAGGCCAGGGCCAGGGCCAGGGCCAGGACCGTGCAGCCAAGGCGGCCCGTTGGGTCGCCGGCCTCCCTATGCCCCGCATTGCCCTGACACGGGTCGGTCGGGTGGTTACAAGTCTCCCCGGGGCTTTCCTGGAGGCGTCGCGCTGCTGAAAGCGGTGAAAGCACTGAAAGCCGGCGGCGGACGGCGATGAAAGCGAGTTTGAAAGCCGTTGAAAGCGCGCGCTCTCCCCCGCCCGCCGAGTCCCGCCCGATGCATTACTCTGGCTAATCACGGCCAGGTGCCGCGGCCACCACCAGGGCGGGGCGGGGCGGCCCCACCGGATGTCGCCCCGAGCCCTGTTTCAGCAGGTTGGCCGCCGGAGGGGTCGGGGGAAGTCTCCCACTGTCTGCCACCAGCAGCACGGCGGCCGACGCCAGGCAAAGGCTAGGCCGCCCTGAGCGTATCGGAAGACGTGCGGCGAGGGTCGGGGAAGGGGGAGGGGGAGGGCGAGGTGACCCCCGGAGGCGACTTGCGTTGTCGTCAGCCTGGGGGGTGCCTGCCGGGCCCTACCTGTGTAGGTGCGACTTGACACGTCATTACTGACGTAGATTGAATGGGGTGCAGGAAAGCAGCCCCTCGCGGCAAGCAGCGCAAGCAGCAGGGGCCCCGGGGCGGAGTTGGTGACACGCCGCCAGGCCCGCCACGCCCTGCGTGTCTGCGGGGCCACCTTCCTCCTCCTGCCTGCCTCGGCCTGCTAATAACGTGCTGGGTCGCCTCGTCGTCGCCTCGTCTCACCCCGCCGTGAAAATGGACTTGTGTAGTTTGACGGGGCTTGTGGTCGCCCCGCGTCGCCCAGGCCGATCCGCCCAATATATCTGTGTGCTTCGCCACTCCCGCCTCCCCACTGCGTTGGAAGGGCCTAGGCTCGTCGCGTCTGCGGCGGCGTCGCTCCGATTGCGTCTGTGTGCGTGCGGTCGTTGTCCATGTCCGTCCGTGTGTGCGCGTGTTTGTGCTGAGGCGAGCAAAGGGGATCAATGCGTGCTTGTTGGCCAAAGATAGTTTAGTGTGTGGCCGCCTGGCCGCGAACTTTGGGGTGAACGAGCTGCCGGTTTTCCGTCCCCTACGCACCCGAAGCGTGGGCGTCGGGGGCCGCAGGGCACCGCAGGGCACCGCAGGGCGGGCCGAAGCGCGCGGCAAAAATAGAGTGGTGTAATGTTGGCGCTGCTCGGCACGGCACGGCACGGCAAGGCGAGTCGCTCCTCAGGACAGGAGGGGCCTTGCCGCTAAAGAGAAGGAGTAGCCGAGGCAATGGCCACCCCCAGTCCAGCCCCGCCCCCCGCCCCCCGCCCGCCCGGCGCCGCACCTTGACATGTTTAGGAGTTCACCATGAGCCTGACCTCTTGCAGCACTGCGCCCTCTCTCCCACCCCCGGCTACCCTTCACCGCCGCCCCGAAATGGATCAGTCGACACGCCGCGACACAGGGCAAACTTTCTTTCGCCAGGCCGAACCCAAGGCAGCGCGTGGCGCGTGTGGTATCTTCTTGACCCTCTCCGGTTCCCATGGCGACGTCTAGCCTCGTTCACAGATTGCAGGAATTCCCCCGAAAATATACGAATGTTGGCTTTACGGCTCGACCTCCCTCTCCGTCGGCGAGGTCGGCCCGGGTCGGCCTGCCGCTGGAGCAGGAGGCGTCGGCAAACGCGCGGCCGACGCACCTGTGGCCCACGCCACCCAGGCCGCCCTGGCCCTGGCCACCTACACTGCCGCCGCGGCCGCCGCCCTCCCCACGGACAGGCTATACATATTTTACGGGCCTCGGCGTGCCGCGCACCGCACCGCGAATAGTAATGTGTAATAATGTCGAATGATTTCGAACCACCGCGGATCAAATTTCGAAGTCATCAGGCTGACGCGCGCAGTGGGCCCGCCCCGCCCCGCCCCGCCCCGCCCCGCCCCGCCCCGCCCCGCCCCGCCCCGCCCCGCCTCCCGGACCCCGGGGCGCGGCGGCCGCCAGCGGCTCTAGCGGGGTCCATCCCGTTATTGGTCGGGGCGCGCCGTGTCCGTCTCCATGGAAACGACGCATGCCTCGTTTGATTCCAGTGGCTAAGACCACGGTGCGCTGAGCCCGGCGGCGTCTTTCAAATGCTTCCCATTTCACTGCCTTTGAACAAATTGAAGAGGCGGGGCGCAGTTGAGCCCCCGGAACTCCTCTAGCAGATAAGTTCCTCAACTTAACAGTTTCAGTGTGCCCTAAAATGTGGTTTCTTGTCCTGAGATTTCCTCCTGGCCGTGGCCTTGAGTTTAGCGTATTTTCATTACGACCTTGTAATTCTCTTGATCTCGCCGAAGGCATCTCCAGGGACAAGATTACACCTTTTTGGGTGTTTCCCTCGGCCGTTCTCCGCTCTCCCTTTCGCCCTTCGCCTCCGCGCTCAGCCTCGGCAGCCCCGGCAGCCTCGGCAGCCAGCCAAGGCGGCAAAGTTAATCCCCGGATATTACCCCTCGGTGGGGCAGCAAAATCGTCAAACCGTAATCAGCCAAGTTGTGTTAAAAACGAGGGCTTTGTTCTGAGAACGATTATGGTTCGGCGCGAACCGCGACGCGGCCGCCAAGTTGAGAAGAAGCGGCGGCGGCAAGGCGGCAAGGCGGCAAGGCGGTGGCCGAGGCGGGGGCGGTGGCCCGGGGCGTGCGGTGATGAGCTGTCGGCATTTCAATACAATTTGAATGAATGAATAATTGGCGCCAACAGAGGCGGCGGAAAAGGGAGAGAAAGGGAGAGCGAGGACAACGGAGCCAGGACGGTAGACGGACAGACGGACTATCAGGCAGAAGGCAGACAGGCAGACAGGCAGACGGGCAGACAGACAGGCAGACGGTTAGCCCGGCGACAAATTCACGACCCGCACCGCTTCTTCCAGTCCGGCGCGGCCAAGCACGGCCGTTCGGCACGAGAATGTTGCGCACATTTGGCGCGAGAAATGTGGCGGAGAATCGCGAATCGCGGCGGCTGCTTGAATGCGGAGAGCCGATCGGGGAGTCCGGGGCCGCGGGTGAGCGCTCTGCGCTCTGGAAAGCACTGGAAGGCGACTGTCCAGGACGGCGGCGGTGTCGGCCACGCCTTGAGCACGCCGACGGGGCGGACCGAGGCGGACCGAGGCGGACCGAGGCCTCAACGCCACTTATCCATTCCGTGTCCCATGAATTTCAGGACACCCGCGCATCCGTCCGCGAGCTTTTTATTCATGAGCCGGCGGGTCTCTGGTTCCACCCTTCGCTCCACCCTTCGCTCCACCCTGCAGACCGATTCCGAGACTCTCTTTCGTCGCCCCGTGTCTCTCGCACCTGTACGGCACGGCCCGTGAGTGCGAGAGAGACAGGGCGACGAAAGCGACTCCCGGAACCAGTCCCCAGGGGCCGGCGACGTGGCGGGCGGGGCGCGGAGCGTAGCGCGACCAGTCAGGCGGCAGGCTGAATCTGGATATGAATCTGAATCCAGCACCCATGCGCTTTTCCATGCCGTAGAGCGCCAGCGCGCCAGCGACAGGGGTTCGAGGAAGCTGATCGACTTAAGGTCAGAATACTATCCCGTTAACATAGTCCCGGCCGTAGTCGCGCCCCAGCCCAAGGCCACCCACCGTCCCACTATCACCCCGTGTTGTACATGTTGAAGCAGCTGCTCCAGGCCCTCCAGGGCGGCTGTATTCTTTCGCTTCCGACCCTTCCCCTCCTTCCACGCGAACGGAAAACAACTAGCAACAACAACATCAAAATAGCTCGCAAGGTGTACGCCGGGACGTGCCATGGCGGTGCCACGGCGTATCGGGCTCCTCCTCCGATGGGCTTGGCTAGGCTTGGCAAGGCTTCACCGGGCCTGGCGCCTCGCCTGGCGCTGTCTCTCTCTCGTACATCCCACGCCTGGATACTCCTATTTCGGTCCTCGCGGCCGGAGGCGCTTCCCTTGGCGTGCTTTCGAAAAGCCATTTCGGGGCTTCGGCGCGGTCGAATTTAAATGTTTGATGTGAGCGCGATCCAAGAATACGTCCATGCGTGGGCCTCGGGGAGTGTTCTCTGCCGCAGAGAGACACACACACGCAGACAGACCACTCCACTGTGCAAGTGACACCGAGCCAATCGGTGCAAAGCCAGACTGTGCACTTCCCCGCGTACTGCACGTGTTTGATTGTTTGATTGCAATTAGGCCTACCCTCACGCACACGTGCTCTCGGCAAACACACTCACACAGACACACTCACTCACACGCACGCAGATCGTTAAGTAGTGCCACAGGCTGTTGCTGGCAAATGCACGAGTCAACAACAGGGCACAGTCACTTTGCGTCCGGCGTCCAGCCGCCGCCGGCCGCGCGCTTAAACACCACTAGACCTGTTGAACAGCACGCCACGCCGCACCGCGCCGCGCACCACCACGCCCCGCGGCAGGGCGGGGCATTGCACACAGTGCCCACGGCCGACCCGCGCAATGAGTGGCGCGGAACGCCGAACAAGTTGCGTCATTAACACAGATTACGCGTGAACCTCCCGCGGCCCGCCCCGCCTCGGCCCCGCCCGGCCCCGCCGGTCGCATGCGGTGTGTGGCCTCGGCCGGCCTCGGCCTGAAAGTCCCCCAAAAGGGCCGCCGTGCTGGCCGCAGCACGCAGCTCAATTCGCTTCGACCCCCGGGCCGGGAACTACGGGTCGCATCAAAGTTGCCTCAACTCCAGGGTTTGTTTTACGCGGAGCCACCAGTCTGTCGGTGAGTTCCCGATTCCGTCACGTGTCCGCGACGTGTCCGCGACGTGTCACTGACGTGTCACTGACGTGTCACTGACGTGTCCGTGACCCCTTGTCCACTGCCAGCGTACTCGCCCTGCGGGGCAGCCGACAGCCCGTCGAGCGAGCCGGCAAACAGACGCGGACAAGTGACGGACAGGCAAACACACGTTGGACGGACTGGCGGTCAGGTAAAGCGGCAGACAGTTTAGATTATAAAAAGCGCTTCCTGGTGGACGGGCGCGCGGACAGACAGACAGACAGACAGGTGGACAGACAGACGGACAGGAAGGCCGAGCCCTGTTACCCCAGCCATCCGTCCGCGTCATGCGCCAAATTTTCTCTCTGCTCATTTTATACTCGAGGCGTGCACGCGTATTTCTCATCCGCATCCAATCAGCGCAGTGGGGGCGGCGTGGCCCCGGGGGCGGCAGGGCGGCACGGCGGGATGGCCCGGATGCGAGGGGGCACGACGGTGGCGCCCTGTGGACGTTTTGAAATCCGAGCCGGGATTCGATTAAGGCAGCAGGGGTGGCCAGACAGGGGACCAAACGAACCGTGCGCGTGTGGTGTGTGCGAGTGTGGTGCCAATGCGTCGTGCCTGTCTAGACGCGGGAGAGGGAGAGAGAGAGAAGAGGAAAGCTGGAGGGGGTAAATTGTCAGCAATAATAATTTAGGAGGATCTGCATGCACATGATCACTCAGTTCTTCACCGTCACGCGATCGACTTCCAATATGCAGCTGAATTAAGTTTTTGTGGCGTGAAAATGAACATTCTATTTTCAACAGACCCTTTGAATTTTTAGAGGGGGTAACAACTTCGGTAATCCGGCTGACAGCAAAATGGTAATCCGTCATCCGGATGACCAGAAATTTACTAGTCGTTACCCCCTCGGAATTTTCGCTATTTTCGCTGTCTCCGCGGGTGCCTTAAATTAATGGAAGGAGCGGCTTTGACCAAGGTGGTGCCGCGTCTTCACAGCGAACGGGCGGACCACGCGAGCACACCATAAGCAGAGCAGCGGAGCGGCAAAGCAGTGCGAGCCGGCGTAATGAATCCGCCAGACAGACGTGCACCCCGGGATGCTCTTTGAGCTCTCTCTCTCTCTCTCTCTCTCTCTCTCTCTCTCTCTCTCTCTCTCTCTCTCTGACCTCGAAAAATCTTGGCGCGGCCCGACTGTCTCTCTCTCTCCCTCGGCCGACTTGTGAGCACGCGCGTCCCGAATGGGAGAGGATGAGGCGCTGGAGAGAGGAAGGCAAGGCAAGGCGCAACGCGCCCCGTCCAGATTTTTATCTCTGGAATCTTCGCAAGTGGCCTCCGTGACGTCATTGCTGGGCCAAATAAAAAGGGGAGAGGAGGAAGCAGGAGCAGCAGCTGCGGTGGTGGAGCCCCTGTGATGCAGCGGTTAGGCAACCCGGTGGACACGCGTGACCACCGCGCTGCCGAAGCTTGGCACTCCGGGCGGTCAGCCCGATTCGGAGAGTCGTTTTCGTCGCTCTGTCTCTCTCGCGCTCATGGGGCAGTCCGTGTAGATGCGAGAGAGACAGGACGGGAAGGGGAATGAGAAAGAAGCCGTGGCGGTCCACGGTGACGCGGCGGAAGACGAGAACGCCTAGCGGTGCCTACACTGGCAGGGCCGAAGGGTCACGGAAGGGGCGCGGCCCGTGGGGCCGTGGGGGCAGCGGGGGCAGCGGGGGCCGCGCTCGCCGGGGTTTCCGAAGGATGTTTCCGGCCCATTCAAGCCTCTCGCTGTTATCATATCAATTTCCCCTGGAGGCACTTACCGGGCTACTTTCAGCCCTGCCTGCCTGCCTGCCTCGTCGTTCTGATGAGCACGCTGTGGACACCGCGGGGTGTCGCGCGGATCAATTTATATTCACAGGAGAGTAATTATCACCGCGGCGTTTCCCAGCGCGGCCGGCCCCGCCCCGCCCCCAACAACGCGTTCCATTCCGTCATCCGTGGGACGGGCGTGGCGCGGTGCGGTGCGGCGCGGCGCGATGCCTCGGGACAGCGACACGGATAATGCATTCAAGAGCAAGCGCGCGCGTTCAAACGGCAAATTTCTCACAGCAGGTTGTTAGCGCTCAGAAGCGCTCCCTAGCGGCAGCAGCGGCGGCGGCGCCTTCAGTGCGTCCTCCGAGCCAAGCCGGCCTCCGAGGGGACGGCGTGCTTGCCGAGCACGCACAATAAGAAAGATGCGGGGCGGTTGAAATGAGCAGCGCGTAGGGGCGGCTAAGGGGGCTGAGACGATGTGGAGGCAGGGATGTGCCCTCGTCCTTCGAGGCTGCCGGCGGTAGCGCGCTATGGCGCCGGAGTTAAGTCAAATGGTGTCATGTGATTTATTTATGACCTGCCGGGAGATTAGAAGGCGGGCGTTGTGGTGGCGGAGGCCCGGAGGCCGAGGGACGACAGGAACGAGCCCCGGGGTGCACAGTGTGCGCAGCGCGCCAGAAAGGGCCACTCTCGCCGAGCGCAAGAAAAATTGAAACGGCTGGAGAAGAAACGCGAAGACAAAGCCTGGCCGGCCGAGGCGGCCAAGCCGGCCGAGCCAGGCGACAACGACGGAATAAGAATGTGCGTTACGACTGGCTCTAAGCTTCCTGGTTTTATGACCGTAATCGGCTTGTCTTTCTGCGCTGGCGGCGGCCTGGCGTCCCCGGCGGCAAGACGGACTGCGCGGCCGGGGAGGGGAGGGAGGCCCTCCGCGCGGTCAACATAACCTATAAATGTCCCGGTTTTCGCTGATTTCAAAAGAAATGACGCATTGTTTTTCTGTAATGATACATCTAAACCGTTTCTAGAATGAAGTGGGGCACTATAATTGAGGTAATGTGACATGTCCGCGAAACATCGGAATTTTATCGTGATTATAGTACATCGGTTTTGACGAAATACAGCAGTAAAGAAGGATCTTACGTCAGTGGGTTCCGAAAAAAATCAGCTTTTACGAATTGTATGGTTAAACTGCTAACTTTTGAGTAGTTTTTTCATAATTGCCATTGCAAAATGAGGCCCCATAAGATTAGCATTGTAACATAGTCCCTCTGGTCCTCGCGGATGAACACAGATTCGGCCCACTCCGCCAGCCTTCGTCGCACTGTCTCTCTCGCGTCGACAGGGGACGCTCCAGGGGTGTGATTGAGACAGAGCGTCGAAAACGACTCTCGGAATCAGTCTGCTGTCGGGGCACAGCCGCGCCGCGCTCGCACTTGTGGCCGCCGAGGTTGAGCTGCTCTGGCCGCCGCTCCGGCGCTCCGCACGGCGCCCCGCTTGTTTGCAGTGGTCGCCGAAGCGGAGGCGAGGGCGGGAGCGGCCTCGGGAGCGGCCAGGCCGAGGGCCAGGCCGAATAGCCCACGGCTATCGACTATTCATGAACGGCTGCTGCGCTGCTCCCGCTGCTCCGCCGCTGCGGCCGGGGCCGACATGCCTGCATACAAGCCACTCGCGCCTGCAAGGCCCGGCAAGGCCCGGCAAGGCCAAAAAGGACTGCAAATCCCACACGCGGAAAAAGAAAAGTCGCCTTCACTGGAAATACAACCTAGTCCGAGAAGACGACAACGTCCACAGCAGTTTGCCTTTGCGCTGTCAGTGGTCTGTTTCTTCTGAGGCTATTTTGGCAGAAACGAGCGAGCTACAGGTGGAACTGCATGTCTGTACTTCCTATAAGCAAAAGTCATATCTTTTTTGTCGTGCTATGGTAGCCTGACGTCCTAACAAGAGGCAAACTGGGTGAAGGCTGAGGACGGGCTGGGCTGCAATCCCAGCGCAAGACCCAGACCTTGGTCCAGGCCTTGGCGCAGGCCTTGGTGCAAGCCTTGGTCCAGGCCTCGGTTCAGGCGGTGGAACGGGTGACGGCCACGCGCTCATTAGACGCCGTTCGGCCGACGTGGCCGCCGAAATTAAGGAAAGTTTTCAATTACCTAACGGTGGCGTGGCGGGCACAAGGCGGGCATTAGGCGGCTTACCGCTCGTGATGGCCGGGGAGGCGGCCGGGAGGCGGCCTCGGCCCCGCCGGGAGCGGCCGGGAGCCTCGGCCACGTCATAAAGGGCGGGACACGGGCCTCGCACCACGCGCGTCACACGGGGAGGAAAAAAAGAACGGGGAGGGAAAAGCACGGGGAGGAAAAAGCACGGCGAGGAAAATCACGGGGAGAAAGAAACACGGGGAGGAAAGGAGGAAAAAGCACGGGGAGGAAACAGCACGGAGCATCTTGCCGGCAATCGAAGCCGGAGGCAACAAAGATGTCACCCCACTGAAATCACCAGGTGCCGGATGTTGTCCTTTGTGGTGAAAGGTGATTGGAAGGAGAGGGAGAGAGAGAGAGAGAGAGAGAGGGCCACTCGCGCGATCACATTTCAGGCAGCTCGAAGCGTCGTGCATCGTGAACGGTATTTATGTGCGAATTGAGTTACTCGGTGGTCCCGAAGGGCAGAGGGCGCGGTGGCGGGCGGGATGTGCTTCGCGCCCCGGGCTGTGTACCGCGGATCGCGGACCGCGCCGCCCGCACCGCCCGATGGCACGCCACGTGGAGGGACGAGTTGTTATCGCAACGAAAAACAAAAGGTGCTGGCGTAGGATTATTGTTGTTGCGATTTTTCCTCGAAACAAAAAAAATCAAAGGTGAACGCACAAACGGGGGAAACACGGCTGAAATCCGGCTGCAATCTCGTTGAATACTTGAACATTTCTTGCCTTCCGCAAAGCAGGCGCTGGCGGGATCTGTCAAAGGCAATTACCTTCCATCTCGGACGGTGTCTGAGGTGTCAGCGGTGCTGGCAGTCTCGGCGTCCGCGGTCCACGCGACAGAGACTGCCAAACGTCGCAGAAAGTGAAAGGAGCGCCGCTGCTGGTGGGCCTCGCGGGGCTACACAACGCGGCCTTTTTCAAGGCCACGCCGCTCTCAAAAAGGCTTTCACCCCCAAAAAATACACTCACAGCGAAAGCCGAGGACATCTCCATTTCTGCCCAGACAATGGCCCACGGCCCTTTCAGTGGGCCGTTGGCAGATAAAGAGGTCTTTCAATTGTTTTCCCTGTGAGATAATTTGACTTTGCACGGATAGGAGAGCGGTGCACTGGTAATTTCACTTTTCTCTAGCAGTGTTCGTTCAGGACATCATGGGAGTCGGCGAAAGGATGTTTACAGTGTGTTCGCTCCCGGTTCCAGGCTGGTCAGGAGACCCCCCGCCCCAGAGGCTGCCACGGGCTGCCTCAGCGTCGTGTTGGCGGACAAAGCTCGCAGAAGACACAAGTAGTTGATTCCGATAACGACCATTCCCCGCGGCCCTCCCAAACCTCCGGCTTCCGCGGCAGACTGCCTCCGAGAGTATCGCTCTGTCTCTCTCGCACTCAAGGGGCGTGTCCTATAGGTGCGAGTGAAACAGAGCGACGAAAACGACTCTTGGAATCAGTCTGCTGGCTGTTCCTGGCTGGGACAGGGAGGAGGCTCACCCTGCCCGAGGCCGCGTGCCTGGGCGTGCCTAGGCTAGCCGGCCAGGTTGACGTGGGTCTCGGAGGCCTCGGGCACTCGTGCGCGGCCGCCGCAGCAGGCGAGTCCTTTCTAGAGTGCACTAAAGCCTCTTCAAAAATTTGAACATTCCTTCCAACGGACTGCATAAGCCTCGTAGCCACGTAGCCAAACTTGTTCACGAAATAATTTACGATGATGAAACGGTTGGTTGGAACGCTTCTCGAGGAATCGAACCCGACCGAGGGACCGTTAACAAATTACGTAGCGTTTCCTGACCCGAAAGGCTTTTTGCACTCATTGGCAGTCCATGAGGAGCAACAAGGACAGAGCTATGGAAAACGTCACGTGATAAGTGGACGATCCGCAACGACTAATCTACCGCCGAAGCCTGTTTCGGGGTCTAAACGTCAGAGAGGTTAAGCCTGCCGCAAACACGGTCAAATATTCACGACGGAAACTGAATTTTACATCAAGCACGTGCGTAGAGTGAATTTTTAATTTTTCGCTCCAGGGTGTTTTTTCCCGCGAAAAGCGTCCGTTTTCGACTGGCGTCGCGTCGATTACGCGTCCAAAAGCGACCGGAGCTCCGCGTTACGTGCGCGTCCTTTTAAGTTGAGCCTTTCCCTTGTCTCTGTTGCACTCATGGGGCTCTCCGTCAGGGTGCGAGAGGGACAGAGCGACAAGCCGATCTCCTGAATCGCTCGGCTGCCAGGGCTTTTCGACAGGTGACCTTTCCAGCATCCGCAGTGGCCCGGGGCAGGGGCAGGCTGGGGCAGGGTCCCTGCCTGTGGGCGTGCCGCTCAGCCGAACCGAGCCGTGCCAAGCCGTGCCGAGCCGAGCCGTGCCGAGCCGGGCCTGCCAATTAACTCACCGCTGTGTGCGATACACGCAGAGCCGCAAGCAGCCGCGACCAACCCGCGGGGTGAATCACTACTAGCGTACTCAATGCACTGACGTGTTTTTAAAAAAGCAAACATCGCTCATTTTTCAAAAAAATTACGAGTGCGCTAACCTTGTGTAAGTGTTCACTAGAAACCGAAGTGATCGTTTTACCCCGACGCCTGCAGCAGAGCAGAGGCTGGGAGCAGGTGCGAGTTTTCAAGGGCCTTGCGAAGTGACAGGGAAGATGGAAAATTACGCTGGCGAGCAACAAAAAGCAGCGGTAAAAGGCCTTGGATTCGCGTCTTCACATTTCGGGCGGCTGTCTAATACAGCGGCCGAAGTCACTTCGACCTCGCTCATTTTTTCCCGTAAAGGCGGTGAAGGCCGGACTTCCAGGGAATGTAATAGTTTGCCCTTATTGCTACTGGCCGGGTGCGGCCGGGCTCTGGGCGGGGCAAGGTTGCGCGGGGCGGGGCGGGGCGGGGCGGGGTGGCGCTGTCCTCCTCGAAATGAGCCATAAAGGGGCGTCCGTGCGGCCTGCAGGTAATTCCCCCAGCCCGGCCAGCCCGCCGAATTGCTTGTCGACGTGGCCGAGCCCGGCCGTGCCTGCCGGACGTGTTGACGCAGCCGACGTGCCCCGCTCCGCCTCGAGCCCTGGTGCCCGCGGGAGCCGAGACCACGTGCCGCCCACCTCGTTTCCCGCAGAGGGCGAAGAAGTGCCCGTCCGCGGTGAAGCCTGCCATCGCGGCCAGTGGGAAGGCTTTCAAACGCGTCCTGTGCGACGCGCAGCAAGACTAATACTGAGAGTCGTTTTCGTCGCTGTGTCCCTCCTCGCACCTACAAGGGAGGCCGCATGAGTGCAAGATAGGAAAGGACTCTCGGAATGAGTCTGCTTCCGAAGGGCGGTACGACGCGACCGGACGCGACGCAACAAGTGTCACGCCGTGCTTCCCGACGCACGCTGCGCGCCGCGCACACGCCCGACGGCAAGACTGCCTGGCCCCTTCGGCCGTCAACCGTTGCTTTTCCGTAGCCTCTCTGACCTCCGCCTGTCGACGAAGCTCGAGCGGGAAGCTCGGGCGGGAAGCGGTAGCGCTGCCAACGTACCTGGAAAAGAAAGAGAGAAAATGATAAAGGCGGCGAGAAAGGATTTTGTGTGGGTGCCTGAGGTCGGCGAACGCGCGTCTCTTCTACACGTGTAAGGCACTGTGGGCTGGCCCGTCCGCCCTTCCTTTGCCGGGCCGCCACGCCACCGCAAGGGCGTGAATGGGGGCGCCCAGTCGTGCGCGGTAGCGCGGTAGTCCCCACAGTCCTGCCTGCCAGCCCTGTGCCGCGGTCCTTGTCAATGCCAATAAAGTGATTTTCCGGACCACTGGGAGGAGCGGCGGTGTAGGGCGGTGCAGGGCGGTGTTGGGCGGCGCCGGGGGCAGACCGCCAACGGCGGGCTCCCCTCCCCTTGCTCGCCTCTCTCCCTTCCGCCGGCCACATCGCTTTCAAACGGACGCTTTTTACCGCGACAAACTTTTCCTAACGCGCACAGTGAAACAATCAATTAAATGAAAGGAAGAAGCAAGCACACATAACAAGGAAAAATGATCCACCGCGAAACATGAAACGAGTTCCGAATCCTTTTCATATTTATTCGTACGGCCTTTAGGACACGTTCAGTCCTTCGCCGCATGCCCTTTTGCCCTGTTTTTCCTGTTTTGTGTGCAGTATCACTTTTCTTTGTAGGGACGCAAGGATGCGGAAGACGGTAGATGTTCACGCTGTACCCTTGCATGAATCAATACCCACAAAGTTGTTGTAGTCGGTACACTGTGGCGCTGGGAGTGAGGCGGCGAGGAACTCTCTGACACATCCACTGCGACTGCGGGCAAAGTCAGTAGTATGGTCCCCTCATTGTTGCAGGCACCATTTTGACTCCCCCTCACTCGGTGCCCTCGATGTCTATTATTGATTTTACTTAGATTAAACGTCTTTTTTTGCTGCAGCAGTGGCTAAAAATCGGATCCCGCACAACTCACCGCGATCGCATGGCTGCTCGCATGCGCAACGAACTATTCTTCAGGATTCCGTGTGGCACAGCGGGATGGGGCGCGGCGTGGCGTGGTGGGGCGGGCGCGACACTCCACAGGTGTAAATGGGATCAGGATTTTCTGATCACCTAGCGCTGATCACTTTCTGGATCAGAAAATTGAAGATCAGGAAAACACCTGATGCTTTTTCGACCCTTTCTCGTTTTTTTCCTGATTCCTGATCACTTTCTGATCAGCGTGGCTCTGATCACCTCGGGTCTGATCACCACTGGAGTAAATCAAAAATTTGATCCACAAAAACGAATCGATAGTTTTCATTTTAAAAATTCGGGACGGCCAAATGGCTCTAGGGGTCCTGCCGATCCAATTCCCTGTTTCCGTTTCACGTGCTCGCCATTTTCTCTGAAGGCCAAAGGATGGTAATTTAGACCTTGAACTGCCCTTCCCAAATGAACATACCCCACCAAATTTGTAACCAAATTGCCGGGATGGTTTTCAGGCATCTAGTCTTGAGACATCACGATGTCTGATAGTTTTGCATGTTATAGACGCTCTTGTTTCGGTACTTATTCTGATCACTGTTGGTCACCCTCGGTCATTAATTTTTCTTCAATAAAGCGTCATTTTTTCTGCACATCTAACAGTTCCAGAACTTCAATTCTGATCCAAATGGTGCTGATATGCGCCAATAAATCTATTCCCTCAATTCCGTGGGACAGCGGGATAGGCAGAAACCCGTGGTCGGTGCGACCTGCCCCTCCCCCACCGTAAATCTCGCCCACGCCCGCCGCGGCGTGGCGCCGCGTCTCGGGATGGAGAAGGATTGGGCCCCTGGCTCGTGTCCTTTACATATTTCTCCAGTTTTTCCTGCGCCAAGCACGGCCAAGCAGGTACCGAGAGTGTATGAACCTCTACATGGCTATGATTCTGTTTGTTTTCGTCTCCCTGGTTTTACTTAGCAAGCGGCGCGAACGGAGCTGGTGTGGTCGCTGCATTGGAGTCGGAATTCGGGGATGACTGCCGGGGCGGCGCTAGAGGGCCAGCCACCACACTGCCACAGGCGCCACCCAGGCGGCAGGGATGGGACAGATACAGTAAAGGGTTTGCAGAGCGGGGGTGGGTAGGGCTGGGGGAGGGCTCCACTGTGCGACGTCACGGCCACCGCTGACGTCACAAGTGGCGTCCGGAACGCTGCCGCCGTACTCCCCACCCTGCGGCCCGGCCGGGGCGTGCCGTGGTGTGCCGGGATGGGGCAGGGCGCTCCGTTACTAAAGATGGCCAGCGGAACCAGCAGAACCGCTGCCAAGCTGATGACATAGTGACAGCGCGCTGCGGCGTGGGAGAGGCAAGAGGGATGGGAAAAGGTTTACAGGGCCACAGGCCTGCCGGGCTTGCTGGGCTGTGCTCGCCTGGAGCGCCTCCCGCCCGACTCCCAGCAGTGGATTATCAAATTAGATTTCGGCCTGCCATGAAACCCGTGCTACAGGCCGACTGCACCGCCTCGCCCGCTCTCGGCCCGTAGTAACTCGTGCGTGGTCTCACTACCTTCAGCAGCGGCGCATCTCGCCGCCGTCTCCGGGCAACTGTTGGGGACTAGGCCCAGGCCTGGCCCAGGCGCCGGGCGCGCGGTGGCCTTTCCTCGCAAGCACTCTTGGACTGTCTCTCGCCAAGTTCTGCGAGTGGCGCTGAGCACACTTGCCTGAAAGCAGCGGGCCGCGGAGTGGGCGTGGCGCGGCACGGCGTGTCGTGGCGCGGGGAACGGAGAATGGAGATGCTGCGCGCGGATTCGCAGATTGCTTGGCGGCAAGTCCGCACGCCTCCGTCCGCCCGCCCGCCCGCCCGCCCGCGGACAAACACTGCCAAGTTCGGGTGGGGCGGGACGGGCGAAGGGTGGCTCGGAGCAGCAGCAGCAGCATTGACACGAAACTTAGCTGGTGTGTTTGCGAACGAAAACCCGCAGTGAAAATGGTTGGCTCGCTTCGGCAGAATGTTTAGACTGCACCAACAAACAGACTGCGCGCGCCTCCCCTCTCTCCTGATGAATCAAGCCAAATTATTTGCACGAGTCTTGCAGACGCGGAGCTGCGAAAAAATAAAAACGAGCTGAGGATAAAAAGCCAAGCCTGTGGCTGGAATGGAATAAGTTTGCGGGGTCACTAGGGTCAGGGGGGTTACTCTGTCTGAACCGCCAAAAATATAGAGGCATCATGAAAAAATGAAAACAAATATCGCATCGACTGGATTTTTGTTTCGACGATCAAACTGATAAACGCAAACTACAGGCTAAGAAAAACAAAGAATTGCGGACAGTGCGCTCGTTTTGTCGCGTTGCGGCCAGTGCGGGCGACCGCGTTGGTTTCGGGTGAGAAGGTCACGGCGGCAGCGCGCGGAGCGGTGCGGGCGGAGGCCGGAGGGGAGGTGGCGCCCTGGCGGACCCTCGCCGCGCATCCATCACACTGCCCCCGGCGGGGCGGACCCGGCCGGCCCGGCCGCCGGGCCCGACGTGCTACACATGTAGCTGGTGGCGGTCATCACGTCGATCGGGCTTTCCGTGCCCGCCCCTCCCCGCCCTCAATCTGTGGACACATTTTTCCCTGTGGCCCCAACCCGTGCCCCCGCGCTTGCCAGCAAGGCAGCAGTATATCGCACTCCTTTTCGATGTCCAGGCTCTGCATTATTCATGACACCCGCACGCTTGGGTGGCCGCGTGGCGGGCCGTGCCGGGCCGTGCCGGGCCGTGCCGTGCCGGGGCGTTGCGGTGGCCTGCCGGTGCTGGTCTCGCCAGCCGATGGACCTAATTAGGCATGACGGGGCGACTTTCGCATCAGAACCAGCGGGTCTTTATTGGACATGCCGGGTCTTAGGTATCTTGTCGGGACAGGGAGGATGCGGACATGTAACGGGGAATTGTAGTAACGACACCCCGGTCACGGGCAGTAGTATGGACGCCTCACAGTCACGGGCAGTGGTATGGACGCCTCATAGTCACGGGCAGTAGTATGGACGCCCCATTGTCACGGGCCGTAGTATGGACGCCCCATAGTCACGGGCAGTAGTTTGGAATCCCTTGGTCACGGGCAGTCTGAAATGAACCCCAAAGATGGCGGTCCGCGAAATGGGCCCCCTTTACTACTGCCAGAACTCGCTGGCAGTCGCCGCGGAATTGACTGGGACTCGCCGCCGGGGCGCCAAGTTCATTCAAAGTTTGTCTCCATCGCGCGGGAGCGGATGAGAAGAGAAACACGATTACCCCGTCGCGCAGTCACAATGACGAAGAAATAAATGTCAGAAAACGTGATTGCGACACTTTCAGAAATCATCGCTCCTTTCGTCCTGTTTTCCTCTTCTGTGCGCCAGGCTTCTTTCCGGTCGTGGAGCACGAGTCGAGCCCTCAGCGTCGTTACTGCCGCAGATGCGGCAGCGAGGCAGCGAGCGGGGCACGGCGGGGACGAAGGCGGAGGTCGCTTCGGCGAAAAAGAGAGAGTCCAAACTGGTGGCCGAGTCGAGCTCAAAGTGACCCCGGCACGATAAGTAGGCGGCGCGGAGGGGCGGCGCGTGGCGGGGCAGATATATGAGCTGATCTGCAGAGCGCGCGCTCCGCGTTTCCATGAACGGCACCAGTGGAGCGAGGCGAGCGCAGCGAGGCAAGGATTCGTATCGCACCGCGCGGACTAGCGGAGCACAGTGTAGCACAGTGTGGCACAGCGACCACAATGTAGCACAGTGAGCACAGTGTGGCACAGCGAGCACAGTGTGGCACGGCGACCACAGTGTAGCACAGCGAGCACAGTGTAGCACAGCGGGACGGGAGCCTTTGACCTCACAAGTGAATACGTGGTCTACTTGCTTCTTATCAGACGGGCCCCATCTTGGGATGTGCCTCCACTGCGAAGCACTGCCCCGCCCTGTGGGATGCACCCTCCCTCTCCCCCTGCCCCTCCCATTACCGCCCTTTACTTAGGACCCCAGCCGGTGCGCCAGTTGTATCAAACATTCCACACCCTCCCCTGAGTCCCGGCGGCCCCTGGTCTCGGTAGAGCTGCGGCATTGCTGATGGTATGCGGTGGGGCCGCGGTGCGCCGTTGGGGCGGGCGCGTGGGAGCCAGGCGGAGCCAGGCGGAGCTAGGTCGCCAAGCCAAATACCTGCCGGCTGCTTCCCCAGGGATGCCTAGACCGTCTCCGCAAACGTTGAGTCGAACGGAACCGGCGCTAGTCTATTGTCTGGACTGGCCACTTCATCTTGGGATTGACTGGCATTCAAACCAAAAAGTGCGAAACAGAAAAGAGAAGTGCTTGTGGTGGAGTAGGCTGGAGTCTACCAGATTGTTTCGCACCCGAGGGTATGCATATCGTGATTTATTAAATCCAACGTCAGGTTTGACTTCCGACCTGCTGTGCCCCCACGAAGGCTGAAACCTAATCAGCCGGGACCCACAAACTCAAAGCTTGCCAGCAGACCACGCGTTACTTGGGTAACCCATTTATGCCGGGTCAAAGAGCGGTCTCGAAAACAAGCCATGCGCGTAGCAGGCGTGGCCTGATGGCCGGTTCGGGGTCCAGCAGCGCGTCCCCGGGGGAACGCGACAATTAACCCACGCTTACCACATCGCGCCCCGCCCCACCTCGCCCTACCCCGCCCCTTCCCACCCCTTCCCACCCTGCTCCGCCCCTTCCAACTGGCCCTCAGGGGCGCACGCGAGGTCCTTGTGCCTGCCCCAGAGAGGGCCCCGAGGGGTGCCCCGACGGACGGTCCGGTCCGGGCCTCTTGTTAGCGCCATGCTGGGTGAAGAGCCGAGCGACTGCCCGGGAGAATGAGGCTCTGAACGCCCTGAATGGGGGCTCGGGCCACGCACCTGTTGTCTTCGTTCCCTCCTACGCCACCACCTCAACCATCATCACCATTATCACCATCACCATCATCACCATCATCACCATCATCACCATCACCAGCGTTGCCACCTGGTCTACATTGCCGCAACCCGAAAGCACTCAAAGACGGCTCCGCAAGGTCCGCAAGGCTTCGGGAAGCGCGGCATTTCTAGACAGGCAGGACGGTCGCGACAGGGACGGTGACGTCCTCGATGTGACGTCCGTGGAGACGCCTGTCTTGTCGTTCGCTAACTCACTCTAACTGAGAGCGGCGACGCCAGGCTGGGCCTCTGGGCGGCAAGAGGGAGAGAAACGGGAAAGGGGAGGCGTGGCAAGAGCCCGCCTCTGCCTGCCTGCTTCCGGCAGCTGAGGCTGCTTTATTTCTTCGCTTTCTGCAGGCCTCGTCTAAGGTTATAACGCTGAGTTTAGGCAACGTGACAACCCACTATCCACCACGCTCCGGATTCACCCTCTAATACGTGCGTGTAAGCTTGAAAAAAGGGGGGGTGTAGCTCGTGCACGAATGTGGGTGTGGGATTGTGTTTGTCAGACAAACAGAAAAACCACTGAAACAGAAAGCACCCCTCTGTGTGTTTGCTTAGCCTGCGGCAGGCAGAGGTTTCAAATGGAGGCCGTCTTTTGCTGTGCTGGCGGCAAGGCTGGCGGCCTCCATCGCGTGGGTCATGAACAGACAGACTGTCGCCGCCCGCCGCCCACGCGCCCCGCCTTGAATGGAGCGTGTCCCTGAACTACTTCCCCGGCACTCCCAGCTGCTCTGCCTATAGTCAGTCAGCCTGGACCTCTGTTCTTTGTCGAAACGTTCTGCTGAGGCCATCCGGAACCACGTGGTTTCTGGCCGCGCATGTTACAGAAGAGCTCCATAGTGAGCCAGAAGACCAGCGCAGGCGGCCAAAACTCCAGAGCCGTTTTGATCCTCAGAGTCGCTAATGGGAACCGAACCAACGTGTAACACCAGCAATGGATTCCCCTTCGAACAAAGAACGAGTTGCACGTTCGGTTCGGGTCCTGTAGCGCCTCTAGAGCACAAAACGCGTCTTGAGTTTTGGCCGCCTCACCGGTCTTCTGTTCGCCCGTCCGCCAGCCAGCAGCCAGCCAGCAGCCCCTCCAGCATGATGGCCCTCTCGTCCCGGGGGGCTGCCGTGACCTCGCCGCGAGGTGTCCTCGGGCCGCCGGCAGGGAGCGCTGCGAGCGCTGCGGAGCGCTGGGGTTACGACCCGCCAGAGGTCATCTAATGGCCCTGCCCGGCCTGCCCGGCCTGCCCGGCCCTCTGCCGCCCGCCTTGCCGTTCACTGCTCCTTTGTCGGCAATGCTGCGCACAGGCACGTACAGCCAGGTGCGCTCCGGCGTGATCGCTTCCGGGAAGCGCCTCGTCACGCCACGCCCTGCCCCACCGCGTCACGCACCACGCACTGCGATCACACTCGCACGCACGCGCGTGACCTGCCAGCAGAGTGGGGCTGATGGCGCGGCGGACAATGACGCTGCTGCGATCGCTTCCCACCAAATGGAATTTTTTATGACTACCAGTAATCATGTAGTTCAGGGAGGCCACCGCGCGGCAGCGGCTGCCGGCGCCCTTGACTGAAGTGCGTGCGTGCGCGTGTGTTGGTGCGTGTAACGGCGGCCAAGCCACCCTGGCAGCGGCTGGCAGCTCACGTCAGTGGCTCAGCTCGTTCCGCAAGCCCCCACTGCCCGACTCATCCGGGGGATTGTAGTTGACGCCCCACCCGCCCCCACCCCTCGGCCCCTGCTCGACCCCCGCAGCCCATATATACAAATTGACACGGCGGTGCGTGGCTGGAGCGTGGAACGCCGCCTGCGTCATAGGCACGAGGAAACGGCTAAAAGTATCGTGCGGTGGGAAAATAATCAAAACAAAACTAAAAGGAGAAAGAATATCCCATTTTGGATAACGCTGAAATTCAAGCAGGCGAGGAGTATAAGAGTCGGACAGAGCGAGCTGAAAGCTTTCCAGCACTTCTACGTGAAAGAGAAGTCATCATGAACTTTGGAGAGGCACCCCGCGAGGCGCGCGGCAAGGCGCCGCTGAAGCGCAGCACTGAACAAATCAGTTCCCCTCCTCCTCGTTGAGATGGGGAGGCGGGGGGCCCCCGCTGCGGTGTCGCAGTGGCGTCGCAGAGGCGGGGACAGGTGTTGAGAGGACTCCGGGAGGAGGCCAATGAGTGCCTGAATCTGGAGTGCTGGAGCGGCGTGCGTCGCGTGGGGCGGCAAGGTCCCGTGTCCGACACTTGCAATCACAAAACTCAGCGCACGAGGCCGCGAGGCTGCAGGGCGCTCGTCCCGCGCCTTTTGGAAGGCCGTTCGTGGGCGGGTTTCCTTGGCGTTGCGGCCGTTGCGGGCGTTGCCGCCATTGTTCCGCTCCGGCGTGACGTAACCGCCTCCATCCTCGCACCAACTTGGTCTGAAATCCACAGACGCCCGCCCCCGCCGATGGCGGCGCGGACTTGCACGCGGGAGGCTCCTTGTTACACGCAGCGCGCATGTCGCCGCTCAGCCTGATGAGGGATGGACAGACGGACGGACGGACGGACAGGACAGGCGCGGACCGAGCGATACACTCCTTGTGCATGTTGTCGCTTGATGAGGGCTGTGGACACACAGGCAGACCGACAGACAGTCCGAAGAGCAGACGGACGTGCAGATAGAGCAATACGTGCTTCCGGTTAGCGCTAGGAAGTTCGCCCCGCTGCTGCTGCGCCTTCACAAAGGCCAGAGGGCGCCCCCTCCCCCCAGCCCGACTTGTCTCTTGTTGATGCATACTCAATCAATGACTGCTTCATCCATTCAGTGCTCCTAGTTCGAGGCCTTCTTCGCCGCAGGGCAGTCAGCTGCTCGCTCCGCCAGTGTCACGGCAGCAAAAATGCCTCCAGCCGTCGCTCGGCGTAATTGGCAATCGGCTGTGTATTCACCGAGAGCACAATGACGGCGAAGAGGGCCTCCAGCGAGGTGGAAAGCGCTCCGCAGCGCGCTGGCTGCCAACGTGTCGCCAGCGAGGCGGAGAGGGGCAGGGGCCGCTGGAACCAGCGACAACACGGCAGCCTCAATGGGGATTACGTTCGCACGAGTGAGCTGCTGCCGCTGTTACAGACACGCTTGTTTTATTGGCAATTAATGAAGAAACCGTGGGTGGGGTGGGGGAGGGAAGGCCGCGGTGTGTTTAAACTAGCGGCGTAAAATTCCACGCGCGATGAAATCGATCGGTCGCCGCCTACTGCTCCGTCTGGTTGGCGGCTCTGAACGGCCGCCCACGCGCGAAGAGTCCTTCCTTTAATTTGTCCTCGTTAGTCCGTATGGAGAACAGCGGCAACCAACAGCTAATTTGGCTTCGGGGCAAACTGACTGACTGGACTGACTGAGTAAGGGATTGAGTGAGCCAGCGAGGGAGGGGGGTGAGTGAGCACGGATTAGGTGGCAGGGCCGGGCCTCGGCCGGGCCGGCAGGACTGGACGGCGTGGGCGTTTGCCGTCCCGGAAAACAAACTCTGTCGGCCACCCCTGACATTTTGAGAGGACTAAGGAGGGACAGTGAGCTTTGTCAGCAGGAATCCGTAAAACACAAACTGAAGGCATCTAGCCACAAACGAGATGGTATTAAAAGATTAACCCTGTTAGCACAAGTCTTATGCCATGTTTTTTTGTCAGGAAGAACAACTGTTCTCTTGCATGGGCAGCTTAATAAAACATCGGCCGTAAGGTACAGGAGACCTTTGGGACGATGATCCCTTCAGGGCGTGGGCGTGAGTCCAGAAGGCACTTACGAAACTCGAGTCGACCACTCGGTAGGCTAGGCAACCCTTCCTCTTTGCAGGAGCCCTCCTCAGTGGCTCCTCAGTGGGCGTCCGATTCGCAGCCCACGCGTGAGAGCCCGCAATCAGGAGCTCTTACCGAACGGTTATTTCTGACTTCGAGTCTCTTCAGAACCTTTCTTTTTCGGCGCGGGCCGTTTTCGGTCGTTGGGCCGCCTGCCCAGCCCCTTAGCCGTCCTGAGAGGATGTCGAATATTTTTCTTTCCCCGCCGCCTTGGCTTGAGTTTATCAAACTTGAAGCAGCGCCCGAGTTTGCCGTATTGTGGCGGCCGTGCGGCGCGAGCAGGTTGCCGCCGTCTGCGCATGGAGTACGAGTGCAGACAGGAGAGCTCGGCACTCTGCTCGGCCGTGCATTGCAAAGCGCTCTAGCGCTGCTCGGGGCCGCTCCATCGGGCTGTCCGCACAACCCAGTACATCGTCGACCACCGTGACAGAAAGGCCTGCCCGTTTTCCTCCGCTCGCTTGCAGTTGCTAGGCGGAAGCGCTTTTGCCCTTTCGTGTTGGACACGAGTTCGCACTACGAAAACATGCTGTCAAGTAGTCTGATCCCCGTTCAAAGAGTCTTCAAAAGAAAAACAAAAACAACAGGGCCTCGCGTACAAAGAGTGCTAAACTCATTATTCATGCCCAGCGGTGATGGTGTTACCTCGTGCACAGGGAGGGCTAAAGACATTACGTACTAGATAATTAATTTTAGAGAAGGAACTGAAAAAACGACTCTCACATGGATCACGCTCGCTGCGCTGGGAAAGGCAAGCTTGAACGTTTTTGTCAAGTTCGCCCTCGTGGGCTTTGCTCGGTGCTTGATGCTTAAATCTGGTGTGCGTTCGCTGCCTGCGAGGTGCTGCGTGCTGCCCCCTCCCCCATGGCGCCGTGCCGTGAGAGGAGTCTGCATTACTCATGGCGCCCATCACCCCGCCCACCCCTCGGCCCACCCGCCTAGGCGCGCCTCCAAGCAGTGCATAATACAGGACTGCTGCAGCATCACGATTTAAAGTCAGCCGGCTCATCCGCTCAGCCCCCCATAAGAGTCTTCGCGGTCCTCGACGCCGTGTCGTGGGTCACCTTCAGTCTGTCCAGTGCGGCTGCTGCTGGAGCTACAGGGACCAGGGCAGACGCGGCCGGGGCATTTTTGGAGGGATCAAAGGCAGTCGTTTCTTTTTGGATAATAATAGAGTATCGAGTCCTTCTGGGACGGCCGATCTTAGCATTTAGTCCCAAAACTAAGTACTTGGTCCTAGGACTCTGATCCCCATTTCTCTGCTACTGTAGCGGTAGTGGATAACGCGCCCTGCAGGGCCCTGCAGGCCAGGCAGGGAAAATTAATTAATGGAGAGCGCACGTGGGCGCGGAGTGACGGCCAAATTTCCCATCTGCCGATAAAGTGCTCCTGTAAAAGGGAGCGGCCTTTGATAGTCGCCGGATCGAGCGGGGGCTTGACAGCATTTCGTAAGCACACGCGCCGTTTCAGGTCCCCCCTCCGCGTTTCCGCGTCGCTCCCCGCGCCAAGCCAAGGGCCGAGCCAAGGGCCGAGCCGAGGGCCGAGCGGCCGAAGGGAAGGCAGATAATGACGCAGGTGCCATGACCTCGCACTCCTTACATTTTCTTTCTCCTTCTTTCCACCCACCCCTCTGGTTTGGCCAGGCAGGGGTGAGGTGAAGGCGGGGTTCAACAGGTCACACTGAGGTGGCATTGTATTGATCCGTCCAGCCGGGGGAACCAGTCTGCCTGCGGTGTGCCCTCGGGAGGCTCCCAGCTAAAGGACGCGCTCACACACACACACACTCACACACACACGCACAAAGATGCACACATACGACCGCGCTCGCAAAGATGCGCAAGCACCCGGATACATTCTGGATACCGGGGCCATTGCACACTGGTCGTGGTGAGGCAAGCATCTTATTTCGATCCGAGGTTTCCCTAGATCAACGGAAAATGTAAATAGGACAACTATTCCTTTTCTACAGTGTCACCAACAAAGTTTTCTTTGCCTAATTGGAGAATGCTTATGAATTATTTGACTTTCAGTAGTATGGGAACTGTTGGTCACTCTCATCGATTCTTGGCAGTGTAGGTAAGCGGCAGCAGCAGGTGGTGCGAACTAGAGTTCCCCACAGACCGGCCGACTAATGCACGGCACGGCGGCCGGGCGCGAAAAGGTGCACGCAGGGAGCCGCGAGGCGCCGCGAGGCCATGCACCAGCCGCTGACTTTTTCTTTGCAGTCTGCGAAAAGTTGGTGGCGAGGCTTGCATAATTTAAGGAGGCCTCCTCGGAGTTGTTCTCGCGGCCCTCGCCTTTCTAGCCTTTCTAGCCTGCTGGGAGCGAGGAGGGAGCCTGCAGCCTCGCGCCAGCAGCGGCAGCACTGCACCACGGTGGAGGTGAAGGGGTCTCCGGAGAGTGCCACCCTACCACTCGCTGCCTGTGCGAGCGCAGCGCCCGGCAGCGCCGTTTTCTTCCTCATCCTTATAATGGAAACGGCCCATGCGGGATGAAGGGCCAAAACTCGTGGACACATCATTTTAAAGTTCATTATGAATACAGTTAAAGTGTTTCCTAATTGCATCGAACCCACCCGAATTTTGCTCGGATATTAATGGTCTGGCTGGGAACAAGGGCAACACCTGACTCCTGCATTTATTCATTTATGAATGAAGGCAGCATGGAAATTCCGGTGGTTCGAAAATGTTGTTGCTCTCGTAATGGGAACAAGTTTGGGAGCCGAGTAGAACCGAGCCGAGTTGAACCGAGCCGAGCCATCCCGAGGGATAACCACGGCGCCTGTCCCTCATTACTCTAACCGGGGTGAGGTGGGGTGGGGTGAAGCGGGGTGGGTGAGGCGGGGTGGGTGAAGTGGGGTGGGGCTACGCACGCAATTGGGACGCGGAAGGACATTACCCCGCCCCATCTACTCCTCTTCCCACCCTGAAACACAGAAAGTCACTTCACCCTGGAGATGCCCCGCCACCGCAAATCCCCCAGCACAGAAGCAGCAGGTGCAGACGGCTGCGGTCCAAACGACGCCGCGGTCAGTGCCGTGGCAGCCTGGAGCCTCCAGCGAGGCGTCGCCGGGCGTCGCCGGGCGTCGCCCCCCACGCACCGTGCAGCCATGCGTGCGAGGCCTGGCGAGGCCCCACCTACGGGGAGTCTCCCTCGCGCGAGCTGGCGCCACCCGTGACATTTGGCTGAGTGCCTGTCCGCCGCACTCTGTCAACGCGGCCACGCGGCCACTGATGACGTCTGGCCAAGATCGGTGCCACCGGCTGCAAACAGCATCGGCGTGGGTACAGCCTTTTTCTTCATTCCTCGTCAATGTCGTATTTTTGTGACGCGTCCAAGCCCACCTCTTTCAGGAACGGTGTGCGTGCCGCAAACCAAGGGGGATGCAAGATGGCGGCAGGCAATCCTGGGGGCATCTTACTACTGGGAGTTTTCGGCCGCGCACGTCATGGATTTCACGGCCCTCGCGCTTTGGGCCTTCGGGGGATTATTTCCTCTTCCCCCTCAAGGCCATCCAAGGCCGTGCTCCGTTTTCTTTTGAGAGCAAATGATGCAGGGAAATAGGGGAGGCGCACCGGCCGTACGCACGGCAGCGCGGCCGGGCCGAGGGCTGGGCTCGGCGGGGAGCAGCACGCGGTAAAAATCGGAACCATCAAGGCCACAAAAACAAAAACAAAATGGGGTCCACGTGGGACGGTGTAGCCACCCCTCCTCCACTGCGTACCTCCGGCACCCCACCCCACCCACTGCCCCCGGGCCACCGCCGTGCCCAGCCTCAGCTGCAGTGCGGTATTGTGTACCCTGTTGGCCGCGGGACTTAAGCCTGATATCACGAGGATCAGGGCGTGCTTTAGGGTCCAACAGTTGGAGCCGCTGAGCACGCGACGTGTGTTGCACCGGCTACCGGCCGCCAGCTTGGGCCTAGGCCCACTGTCTGCGAGTTTGCGATGGCGGATATCACTTCTTAATGTTGGGGTCCGCACCAAGCACAGCTCTCAGCGACAGAGCCTGCCTGGCTGGGTTCGGCCAACCAGGCTTAAACGTCGCAAGAAACTGGGTCCAGTTGTGATTTGACCCGGGCGCTGCCGCACGCGTGTTGGGTCCACTTCCCCACCCCCGAAAAGCCCCGGCGGACCACCCTGCAGGGATGCGCTGCGGGGCTTGGGGGCGGTGGTGCCCGGCCGTGCCCGGCCTGACCCTGCCAACCCAACGGCGCCGACGGCCCTGCGTACCTGCTTCAATCGATAAGAGCGTTGGGGCAGGCAACGTTTTGTTGGCAACAATGCCTCCCTGACAGGCACTTTCGTTCACTCCTCTCCAACATTTTCCCGGCGTTTCGGTGAATGCGAGGCAGCCAGCTCTTATTATCAATGTTTCATTCGCGCCTGTGGCCGTAGTTTGGTAAGGCACTAAAATACCCACAAACTATCCGCTTCACTTTGTTCTTTTTGGTTACCAGAGAGGCTCAATTAATTGCCTGTTGTTTTCTTGACCGCTGTACGATTTGCTTGGCGGCAAAGGGCGGTCCGTGTTGGGGCGGGCCGATCCAACCAGCCGATCGGAAAGCAAAGCCCCTGGCCCCGGTCCAAGCACAACAACGAGTAAGCGACCCACGCCAGCGCGCCAGCGCGCCAGCGTCGTGGCTGGCATGGCAGGGCAGCAGCCAGTGAGGGCAGCGTGGGTGGAAGATGTATGCCAGGACCGAGCCCTTGTAGCGAGCCAAGGACGGCCAGGGTCGAAAAACAACAATTACGGAACAAAATTACGAATAGGGACGCCGACAGAGACCCGCGACCGCCGTTCCTTGTCAGCCTGACGGTCTTGACGGGCCCGAGGAGAACCGAGAGTGAGAGACGGCTCGCCCCTCCCCCGGACGCGATGCTGCGCGTCGTGGCCCGCCTCGGCCCGCCTCGGCGAGGAGGACCTGATGGACTCGGACGTCGCGAAGACACTAATGCAGTGGGATGGCTCGCGACAGGGCCCGGCCCCGGACCGGCCCGGCGGCCCGCGCAGGCAGCGCAGCGGCGCGCTGTCTCATCACTCCGGAACAAAGACGGTCATTGTCCGCGGCAACAATGGGACGGAAGACCAGGGGCACAGCCAGGCACAGCGATGCATGGCGGGGCGTGACCAGGCGCGCCACTTGAACACAATGCATCGCACGACGAAGCTCTCCAACGCTTTATTCACCACTGGGGTGATCTTCATGAACAGCTTGTCACACGTCCGTGGAACCCATTCCGTTTCCAAGTTCGCTTGCATTCAATTCCAGCGACGCTCTTTACGCTTCACATTTTAACAGGAACTCCTTTCAGGTAGTCTGATTTCAAGTTGCAGTGTTCTGTCGACCCAGAATGTCTCTGTTGGCGTCGGGCAGCTCGTTCGCGGAACAGCGTCCAGGCCGCCTCTGCCCGAGCAGGCGGAGTGGACCGACTGGCACAGCAATTGTGGATAAGCGAGTTGGAGGCGCCGCGTCTGCCTTGGCCTTCAGAACGTTGCCGTGCCTCGCGCAGAGATGACCCCCTTTATCCGGTTTAAACGGACCAGCCAGCCAGCCCACGCGTGGCGCCATGTGGCGCGATGGGTCTGTCGGGAGGAGGGGCACTGGCGGAGGTGCAGCGCCCCGGCACCGCGAGGGAGGACCAAAAAGGAAAATACGAGTCATGAGTATGATTCAACGATAGACCGGAGTGTCCCCAGAGTGTGTAATTACCCGAGTAAGTCGTGCTAGGAGGTAGATGCAACACGTCTGTTCCAGCTTGTGTCCCGGCGAGAGTCCTCGTCGAGCGACGGCCACGGCTCAACTCTGCGTCATTTCACGGTGACGGCGGCGCCCCCGGAGCAGCGGGGCAGCAGCTAGTCGTTGCAGCTGGAGAGCTGGCTGGAGCCTGGGGCGGCCCGGAGCCTGGGCCGGATCACGCGGGCTGGAGCGGGGGATTACACCCTGAGTCCGAAGGCTCCGAAGGCTCCGACAGGCACAATCAGAAGGCGCGGGGGCAATGTTGCTGCCGCGCAGGAATCCGTCCGGAACCCCAGGAACATCAAGTCCCTCTAGCAACCGTGATACTCTTTAGTCGGCAATAAGGATGCCTTTTCGCTGTCTGCCGTGTTTTGATATTCATGGTCGCTGCGTTCGAGCCGTGTTGCCTGCATTGCAAAGCATCCTACTCAGTCCCAGGGTCGTGTGTAGACTCTACTCAGGGCTTTTCATTGCAGACTACCACATGTTAAGGACCTCAAAGGAGACCAGCTCGAGTGTTATTTCCAATAAGATTCCCGGGTTATTTACTGGATAAGTTCCGCCATGCCGTATTGTTTTTGTAGAGCCCTCACAATTCGTACGGTTGGCACAACCCACGACCGTGGCGGGGTCTAGCGGGGCCTGATGGGGCGTGGCGGGGCCTTGTGGAGGGCCCGGCCCACGGCCCGGCCAAGCAGCAATTGTTTAATAATAGAGCGTTATAGATCATCGCGACCCAAGAACGCCTGCATGCGCCCTTGCCCCCGTGAACGAACAATCTTAGCGAATTGCGGCCCGGCGCTCGGATTCAAGGAAATTACGGCCAGCACGCACGGAAAGAAATCAATAGTCATGCGACAGTTCCGTCATCCAAGTCTTTTTCAATTAGAAGTAGTGGGGGACTTTCTTACTTCAATGCCAGCGAGAAATTTTTGACATTTTTGGGGTTCATGTAATTTGATTTGAGGTCGACTGTAAGTTTTCCAAACAGTTCTAAAAAACAGTTTTGTGTAGAAATGCGCTCTTGGCTCAGCACTTGGCTCGCTGAGGGGGGGCACCCCTCCCGCCCTTCGGCCGGCCCGCAATTTGGGTTCTTAAGGCCACTCCCCGGTCCGCCCTTAGCAGCAGAAGGGCTTAGGCGGGCGCCACGAGACGGCTCGGTGGCCCAGCCGAGGGGCCGAGGCCCGGCGGGCTGGGGCCTGGCAGGCCTGGGGGGCCTGCAGGGCCTGGAGCGCCTGGACGGCAGAGGCATGCCTCGCGCCGCCTCGCGCGCCCAGACCCCGCCCCTTTCCTCCCACGTGTCTCGGTTCATCCTTGATATCCGGGGGATTCCGCACCGTCTTCCTGATTCCTCCGGGTCGCCCCGGTCGCCCCCGGCCCGGCCGCCCTCGGCCGCCCTCGGCCCAGCGCGCCGCTCCGCTGCGCTGTTCCCGCCGTAGTGGCTGGGGCCTCAAATCTCCGGGGTCTTAACTGCCGGCCTGGCCCGGCCTGGCCGAGCCCTGCCCCTCGTGCACCGCCAACGCGGCGCAGGCTGCCCACAGTGTGGGCTCCACACCTCTCCGGCCAAGCCGGTCAAGCAAGTCGAGTGCGACCCGAGCCGGGGAATCACGGTCCTGCTCTCGTCGTCTTGGAAGCGATAGCCGTCACGCGATACGCCGCCGGGGCGGGGCGGGGCGGCCAGGTACTCGATGACGCCAAAGCCCGGTGGTGCCACCGACACCGAGGGGTCGAGGGGCTTGCCGGGGACCGCGCACGCCGCGCGCACCACGCGAGCGCGAGTGTTTCGTCTCAGCGGCCTCTACACTTTCCAAACGCCTTGCCGCTGTGTGTCCTCGACAAGCTAGGGGGTGATTTGGGTGGCCGCACGATGTAAACTAGAGACAAACGAGGGCGGCGGCGGAGAGAGAGAGAGAGAGAGAGAGAGAGAGAGAGAGAGAGAGAGAGAGAGAGAGAGAGAGAGAGAGAGAGAGAGAGAGAGAGAGAGCCGAGGAAGGCCGCGCGGCAGGGACCCACCATCAGGGGCGGACGTGCCGTGAACAGCTGATGGACCTTTTTACATGCAAGCCCTCTGTGTTTCTTTTGTGTACATGCATGCCTCTGTGTGTGTGTGGAAGGGGGCGGGGGGGGGGGGTGGAGAGACATGGGCACAGTTTACTTTCTCGCAGGGGCTGCTTGTTGGGATAATGAACGGATCAAAAACTCCGGCCGCTAAATCCACGCGAGCGCAAGTTGCACGAGTGGCCTAATGAGAACTCTCTCCCTCTCCCTCACTCCCCCCGCCCCCCCCCCCTTATTCGGCGCCGCTTAGTCGCTTTCGCCCCTCTTCAAAGTTTGCCCCACTGCCTGCTCGCGTTGACGAGGTCTTTAGCCTTTATCATTGCCCGTCTGTACACTGGGTGTACTCTGGGTGTGCAGCGACCGTGGCATCTCATCTCGGGCCCCACAAAGGTGCTGACGTGCTCCGCGCCCCGCCGCGCCCCGCCGCGCCCCGAGTGGCGTTGAAGCAACACTCACACGGTACAGCGCGCCGAGACAGCAAGCGCCGAACCTCGCCCCTCACCCTGCAAGCCTCAACCCGCCGCCAACTCGCGACTACCGCGCCGCTGTTCGGCCGGGTTTCCTGCCTCTGTTCCCGAACGGGCGACAAGGGGCCGCTTACCGGGGATGGAGACGGAGATCTCCACTTTAGATGGGCGAGCCGGCAGGTAAAGGGGTTTCGAACGGAAAGTGTTGCGCAACGGCTGCAACGCTGCTACCGCGACCTCTGAGGCGGGCTGAGGCAGGCTGAGGCAGCACGCGGCCGGCTGGACTCCGCCGATTGAAATGTCGCCGGCCAGCCTCGGACGCCGTCGCTCGGTCTCGCTCCCCCTCGCGGAACCCCACGCGTGCGGGAGAGACACAGCGACGGAGGGACCGTTCGGAGTCAGCTTGCCGGCCGGCCAGGCACGCTGGGCCCGCCGCCTCGCGTGGGACTAAATTTGGAACTGTCGTGGTGGCGGGTGGCCGACCTGGACGCCGGGCCGGGCGGACAAAGCCACTGCATGCCTCTTGTTGGAAAGTCTGGCGTGGCACTGGTGGTACGCGTGTGGCCCTGCGTCAGGTGGTTTGTGCGCGCGCGTGTGTGTGTGCGTGAGCGTGTGTGCGCGCGCTGCCGCCGAAGCATGATGTATTTGCTGTGGGCCTATGGGAGGACGCTGCGAGGATACGTCGGGGCAACATTATTGTTCCCTTTGTTTGCCTTCCGTGATTGGACGAGATCTGTTGTGTCCGCCCCCCCCCCCCTGCCCCTCATCCTGCACCGCCTCCCCTTTCCTCCCCTTTCGCCGACGGTCAACAACACGCTCGGCCGGACGGCACGACCGCACTGCCCTTGCCGGCCGAACAGACCGCCGACCATCGCAAAAAAGGAAGACGGAAAGAAAAAGAAACCGCACGTGTTGTCTCTGTTTGGTCGCACTGGGATGGAACAGTGTCGGTGATCGGACGGCGAGCCGCGCACCGAAAAAGAAAAGTTTTCGGATTTCTTGCTTTCAGTGCTCAGTGGCGTCGTGGGTCAGCAGCGTTCGATGACCCGCTCGCCAAGCAAGCAAGGGGCTCCAACCTGCGCCGACTCTTTCAATCAAAGATTGTTTCACTCCACTGTGTGTTTTTTTTTCGCAGTTTGCATTCGGTATTCGTGAATACCGCCGGCGCGCGGCTGGCAGGGAACTCCCACGAGGCGCCCTCGGCGGGCCGCTCCGAGGTGGAGTAGTCCCCGGCCGAGGCCGCCGCCAGCCGCCGCCGCAGACCCGCTGCAAAGGTCGTTCACTTCTCCAAGTCGTAACGGGCTCGGCCGCGGCGCGCCGCCGGAACACGGCTTTTACTGCCGCAGAGTCCGAGGCGTCGGCGGCGTGGTCGCGGTGACCGCGGTCGCGGAGGGCGGGGAGGAGGACGTCCCGGCAGGCCGGCTGCGCGGAGGGCTGCGCACCGCGATGGAATGGTGGAGGCCGGGGCGAAGCAGGAGAAGCAACAGATCCAGTGGTTCTGCAATAACCTCGTGTATTATGGGGGCAGGCACGCGAGGCGGCGGGGCGCGGCGGGGCGCGGCGGCCAAAGGGGCAGGGCTAAACTCTATTTTCGTCCCGCGCGCCGCGGCCGCGGGCCACAATAGCTTTTGCGGTTCCGTGTCGTCAGGAATCAGGCATCGACGCGGCGAGGCAAGGCGAGGCGAGGCGGGGCAAGGCTGGGCGAGGCTCCCAGCGGGGGGTGTCTGTCGGCTCCGGCGTCGGATGCCAGTTTGAGTTGTTCCAGTTCGCAGCGACACACAAAAGAGAAGGGGGTCTTCGCCGGTGTTTGAATGACGGCGGCAGACCTGTGCATAACATGCCGCCTGTCGCGCTCGGATGGATCCGTCTCCAACTGTGACTGCGACGCAGTTCTTCCTCGTACTGCCGCGGAGGGCGGCTAGGCTGTTTGTTGCTCGCTACCAGCACTTCCAGGCAATACTGCCTTGCACGGCATGCCGCACAGCGCTGCGTGGTGCCGAAAAGCGCGGGAAAAAAGTGCGGCGAGTCCTTCTTGTTCGCGGGGAGAAACTTTACTCGGCGACCGCCGCCATTCAGATTGCCCGTCTTCTTGGCGGCGGGGAGGGGGGGGGGACGCAGTTCCGGCGTAAAGTCTGCTTGTCTTTTCTTGCTCTTCTTCCTTTTGCTCCCTCGCTCTTTTGTGCGCCGCCTGGCGGCCCGCGCCTCCCTCTCGCTCCCTTTCTGGCGGTCTCAGTCGCTCTGCCGCGAGGCGTGCGTCCCGGTGCCGCCGCCTGCCGCCGCGGCCCGCCGCCCCGAAATGTAAAGTTGGCCGCGACGGATGGAAATTGGGCGGCATTGACATCTCGCGACGCGTGCGCCGTGCGGGCCGGGAGGCGGGGAGCAGGCACTCCAGAGTGGGAGGTCCCTCTCTCTCGCACTCATGGGGTGCTCCCTACCGGCGCAAGAGAGATAGAGCGATAGATCAGTCCACAGCACGACGTGGAGCAAGCGCGGGTCTTGGCAGCCCTTGTAGCAGCCCTCCAGGTGGGAAGACAAACACTCGGCGTCCCGCGAGGCCTGCAGCTACACTGCCACCTGGGCCCAGGCCTGGGCCGCGGCACTGGGCGGATGAAAAAATAACCGTTCCACAATATTGGCGATCAGCAGCGCACCCGGTTGGCCAGCCTCGACCTGTGCCCCAATTTACTGAATAAAAGAGGCCTCCACGGAGAGGGCGAGAGGGGCCGTGGCGGTGCACTGCCATACCGATCGCGTCAACTCGAAGCGCTTCACGAGGCGGCCGAGCGGCGAGCGCTTTCGTCGTGTGACGTCACAGAGAGGGGCGGGGTGGGCCTCGACGGCCTTGTGAGTGTGGGAGGGGGAGGCGTCGGGCTGTAGCGAGCCCTTCGTCGTAACAAGGAAGTGCTGGGAGGGTTAGTGCTGCCGGCCCGCAGCCCGCCGGTCGGGGCGCTTCGGGGCGAGGGAGGGTGGGCTGCGCCATGGCAGCGCGCCGGGGATTCTGCTTGACATCACACAGTGCATGCTTAAGGCACCGCGCTCACCAGCGACTCGCGGTGCTCGGTGGCGCGGCGGCGCGGCGGCGCGGTGGTCTCGCGGCCCCTTTGTTGCTCCGGCTCGGCTTGGCTCGGCTTGGCTTGGCTCGGCGGCCGCGGGGCTTTCTTGTTGCGCACGGGGCTTCCGGCTCGGCGCGGCTCGGCGGCCTCGCGTTCCCCAGCGTGCCGAGTCACCGGCTGATTCACGCCACCGGGGAAGCCCTCGGCGGCCCTGGGCGGCCCTGGGCCGCGCGAGCGCCAAAGCCACACACGGGGGAATTAGTTTGACGCGGCCCGTGGCCCGTGGCGGGGCCGTGGCGGGGCGGCCCGTGCGCGAGGCAGCGCGGTGGCGGCCCGCGCGTGGATCGGTTGATTGATTGCTTTCGGTGATGCCGAGCCTGCCGAGCCTGCCCAGCCTGCCGAGCCTGCCCGGCCCGAGCACGCCGTTTTCGGACGGCCCCCGGGGACGCGCGGCGCGGCAGGTGCTGGCAACTCGCCGCAAAGCGCTGCGTGGCGCGGCACGCCGCGGGGCGCGGGGCACGGTGTGAATTGCTCCGCTGGGGAAACCTGCCACGAGACCCGGACGGCAACTCACACACGCACGCACACACACACACACACACCTGGCCGGGCGCGCAGGACGGCGGACAGGGGGTGATATTTGGACGTGGTATCGACTGGGCCGAGGCCGGGCGAGGCCGGGCGAGGCGGGCGAGGCGGGCGAGGCGGGCCCTCCAGGAGGGCAAGCAGCCCCGATCACCGCGCGCCCATCGCTTCGATTAGGGCAAGGGTGAAGTCGAGGCAATTGAATCTCGCGCCACGCGACAATCGATGAATAGTTGACGAGCGCGGCGTCGGCCGTCCGCCCGGAGGGCCTTCTCGGGGTGCTTCCGGGAGACGACACCGGCAAGCTCCACTGAGTCGTTTTCCCTTCCTTTCTTTCCTGGCGCGCCTCCCCGCGGCCGCCGCCCTGCGCCCTGGGATCTGGCAAATTACACGTAATCGTCCGGACAGAAATAGATGACGATTGGAGGGCGGCGAGGCGCGCAGCCACGCCGCAGCCTTGAGCGCCCGCCCGAGCGAAAACAAAAATACTGCGCGCCGCGGCGGGGCGGCGGGGCGGCGACACAGGTATGTATATGAAATTCAAGCCCGGCCCTCTCCCGCCTCCAATATACCTCCGCTATGTTGTCTCATTCCCCCGGCCGCTAGCCGCGCCGGCCCACAGTGCTGGCCAACCAACGGCCCCGCTGCCTTCGCCTGCGTCCCGAGCCACTCGTTCCCGCAGGAGAGAACGGTATTTCGCGGTGGAAAACTTTCCCTCCTTTTGACCAAACAGTCCGCCGCGGCGACGTTCCATCCCCTTCCCTTTCAGCCGATTCCCTGATTGATTCCCAATTCAGTTGATCGTCGCATTATGGTGGTCTTGTGCGTGAAACTTTGATCGAAATCGCCCGCTCGGGTGTACGAAGAAGAAACACAAAGCCGGGCGGAGCGCCGCGCAGGGGGGCCCTCGCGGCGACGCGGCGTGCGTCAGACCTAAAAACGGCCAAAGCCACGGCAGCGGTCACGACCTCGCCGACTAGGCCGTTGTTTTGCCGGCGGCACACGCGCACTCGCAGACAATTGAAGAGGCGACTTGAAACTCAGCGAGCCCCGCCTTGGGCCAGCCAGAGGACTGGGCATGAGCTCCAGAGTCGCTGAACAGGACTTGAATCGAACGTGTGACCCCACCAATGGGTTCCTCGTTCGGAGAGCAATCCATTGGTGGGGTCACACGCTGGGTCTGAGTCCCATTTAGCGACTCTGGAGCTCAAAACGCGTCCGGGATTTCGAGCACGCCTGTACCGGTCCCTTGGCCCACTGTGCGCCGCCTTCTCTCCGTGTTTGACACGGCGTTACACGCTGCCCACGCGTGGAACGCACAGGAACAGGACGGCCGGGCAGGACGTGCCTGCCGCCTGCACTGCATGGCAGTATGGTGACGTGGCCCGGGACGTGCAGACAGCTGGCATTGGCATTCAGCGTGTGTGCACGCCCCGCCCCCGCTCTTTCTGTACTCCCCATGACCTACCCTCTCTGTTTTTTCTAGGCAGCCAGGCGGTGGCTCACCCTGTAATAACAATCGGCCCGGAGTCGGGAAACTCCGGCGGGGGCGACGCGAATGATGCGAATGAGAGTGGAATAAAGGCGAGGCGGGCCGCCGACTCGTCCCGGACGGGAAAATGGCGGGGAAAAATTTGAGAAGTTCCTCAAGTACAGGGAGGATGGCTGTATGTATAAGTAAGCAGTCATCCGCCACGACGGCGACGTGCAGTCGGACGGACGCTGCGGATGGATCGCCCTCACCAGAGTGCCTTCCTTAATGCAGCAAATCCTTTTCAAAGTTTCGCGCTCTGTGGGAGAAGAAAAAAAAATGGCGGAGTGGCAGGGGGAAAAAAGTGGCAGACGCCGCCGATGTCGTTGGAGATGTCGCAGTCACTGGAGGGCCCGGCTCGGCCTGGCCGCGGGAGTGATGAACCGAGCTTTGGTGGCTCCCCTGGGCCGGGGGCGGCCGGGGGCTGGGGCCGGGTTGGGACTGGGACCAGGCGGCGTGTCGCAAAAACGGCACCGAACTTGGAGGACGCGGCGACGCGGCGTGGTGGTGGTGGTCGCGCGGCCGACTTGCGCGGCCCATGAGTCGTCAAGATGTGTGCGGGCGGGCCGAGGCGGGCTGGGCTTTCCCTGCCAATTCACGGGCCCCCGCACCCTGCCCGGACTCCGGACGACTCAATCATGACCGGGCGAAAAGGAAGACGGAAAGGAAAGCAAAAGAAGAAGTCCCCATTTAAAAGTTATGAACCCGTGCGACACGACCCGGCCAAGGCACATAAAGTGTCTATGAGCCAACACCACAGTTAGTCTTGGATCAAAATGCGAGTCCGAGGGTCCGCCGTCCGAGCCGCCTGAGTGCACACGGCAGTGCACAGGGCAGTGCACAGTGCACGCGACAAGCGTCAGTTTATCGGTTTTCCTGTCCGAGGAATCGCCGCCGTGCACTGCACTGCCGAGGTTTTATTGACGCGCTGGTTGATTCGCAGCCCGACTGCCTGCCGCACAGCCAGCGTGACTGCCAGCCTGACTGCCTGACTGATTGACTGACTGACCGACTGACTGACCGAATGCCTGAATCCCTGACTGCTCGACTTTCTTCATTATTAAGGCTTTCCCGGAACACAAACAAGCGCAGGGAAAAGAGCGAATAAACTGGCGGGGAAACATCCGTGTCGCAGCAGGTGGAAAGCCGGCTAGGCTTCCGACCGGCTTCCCAGGAACTGGGTTAAAACGTTTCGCAACGTGGCGACACGCTGGCCTGGCTGGTGCTGGCAGCGAGCGGAGCGGGGCGGCGCGCGCCTGCAGTCGAGCGGGTAGGCAGGCCCGCCGCACAGGGCTGCGCCCGCGTTGCCTATCGTCACCATTACCATTAGAGGCTAGAGCACACATGATGGCGGCAAGCTCGGCGGCCACGACGACGTCGCGTCCTCCCCCGCGGCCACGACGGCGGCCTCCCCCGCGGCCACGACGACGTCCTCCCCCGCGGCCACGACGGTGGCCACGACGGCGGCCTCGAGGGCGGCGGCCGCCTCGCGCCCTAATGGGAGCAGTGACGTCCAGCGGGGCGAGTAACGACATCGGCCGGACGCTAATCTAGGGAGGGGGCAGGCGGGCAGGGCGAGCAGGGCGCGCAGGCCCTTCCCGCGGCCCGCTCCGCTATCCGTTCCGGCCGTTCCGCCATTCCATACCTGTTGGCATGTTCTTGCAGCGTCACGCAAACCTTGCCGCGCCCCACCCCGCCTTTCTAATTATAGCCTGCCGCCGCTCCACTTCGTGCACTTCGTGAGCTGCCCCGGGCAGCGCCCCGCCCCGCGGTGCCAAACTGTCTGATAATTCGATACCAACGCCCATACGGCGGCCTATGTCTTATTCTGGAGGTTGTTGCCGCCCCGACAGGCGGCTGCTGATAAGCAAACGGTTTGTGTATGTGTGTGCGTGTGAGTGTACGTGAGGTCGATGTGTGAGTGAGTGTGCGGCGAGGCCGCTAGACTTTGTGGTCGGTGCCTGTAGAGTTTCGCGATATTAGAATTCTCCGTATCCACGTCCCACTTCCCTACTACGCGACCTGTTTACTCGCCACCTTGTAAAGCAGCGCAATGTAAATATCGCATCGCCCCGTGCCTACGAGCGACGTGCCATGGCCGCGAGCGGAAAAAAAACATCAACAGTCGCCATAAACGGCAGTGAAAAAAATGAGAGAGACAGGACAGGATCCTGTTAAAACGTCCCAGGCTGACAAGCGACGCAGTTTTTTTTGTCCTTGTTGTTGCTGTTGTGTCGCCTTGTTGCAATCAGTATTTTGTTTGTCGCGGTGCGGGCGGTGCGGGCGGTGCCGGGCGGTGCCGGGCGGCTGGACGAGGGGCGCCATTGTGAACGCGCTTGAAAAGCGCTTGCGAAAAGGCCGAGCAACAGCGCGCCCGAGCGCGGTCTGCCCGCGGTGGCTCCGAGCTCCGATGCGGAATATGGATGTGGCACAATTAAATGGAAGCAAAAAGTCAAGAAAGGCAAATAGAGTGGCAAGCCCTTAAAGCTGCCAAATGCATTCTCGAAAAGATAAAAAGGCCAATGGCAGCGTGCTGAAAAATTAACACCGAAGCCTTCTATCGGGTCTTTTTGGTCCGCGGCGGTGGGGCGCGCTTTCACCGCTCGGCGCTTCAGAGCAATACGGCCAGGACGTCAAGGGAGGTAAATAAATACTGTCCCGAAATGCGGCAGCGATTTGCCGCTTTTCCTGTGAGCACGGGGAAGTCGCGCGGGAATCTACCATGAGTGGGCCTGTGCGTCCGTCCCCACACTGCCGCGGCATGCCGATGCCCCGAATGCCCGAATGATTGACGAGCGGAAGGAAACGAGGGTGACTGACTGGACTGGCGACGTAGACTGCCCGATTCTCGAGAGTACAAAGTCGGGGCGCGATTTGAAACGGCCGGCCGGCGGCGCGCTCGCCCGAACTGTGTAATACGAGCATAATATCGACTGGCGTGAGAAAACAGGCAGCGGTACGAGCTGAGTGCTGACAGTTTAGCTTAAAAGGGCCGCGCCGTGCCTTCGTGGTGCCGCTCTTATGGGCTGAACCTTCATACTAGCAGATCGTGCAAACGAGATCACGCCCGTGGCTCACCACGCCAGCCAAGCTCACACGCACAATTTTACCCGAGACGTCGGAGAGTTTCTTACAGATGAACTTTTCCGTAAGATTTCATGTTTGTATATGTAACGAAAAACTACACATTTTGCCCAAGTGCTGTGCAAAATTACGAACAAATTTGTTTGATCTTCAAAAAAAAAAAATAAAACTCTGACGTTTCGTCCAGAATTTGTGAGAAATCACTTAGAGTGCGGTGCACCGCGGCGATGGCTCGACTGCTCACGCGGCGGAGGATGCAAATCGCTCCAATTAGAAGCTCCTTAATAGCCAATTTTCTAATCCACCGAGACAGGGCGCCGACGCACGACTCGCGACTTGCTAATTCGCCGTGTCGGGGCAGTCCGGTGGGGGAGGGGGGCTACCGAATATTAATATAATAGACGCGACAGCACAGCAGCGGCCCGGCCCGGCACGGCGGGGCACAGCGGTGGTGGTTGGGCCGTCAGTAACGAGCGGCCGATGTAAAATTCAAATAAGTCGTTTGGCAGGCTGGCAGGCTGTTGGGGCCGGGCCGGGCAGCAAAGGGCAGACGAGCGGCGAAACAAGCGAAACGGCGTCGCACCGCAGCACTCGTGTGAAGTCCTTCTTGAAGCAAGGGGGAATCACCTCGAGGCATACGCTTCAAGAAGTGCGTGGTCTTCAAGCGCAGATCCACGCTTGAAACACGCATTTGTTTTCCAATCGAGAGGTCGCGCGGCCGGAGGGCGTGAGTCTCTCCAGCCAAAGCCTCGACCTCCCGCGCCATACACGTCAGCTTCTTCTAACAGTGCAGGCACACGAGTGTCGGTAGTCGTTCGGGGCACCTCGGCCTGATACGAGGAAAATGTGTAGCCTGGGACGCAGTCGAGCCCGGTCCGGCCACCGGGATGGGCACAGCACTGCACAGCACGGACACGGCATGGGGGACGAATTACCCATGGAAATCGTAGTCCGCTCCGGGTCCTCGGCATGGCATGACATGGCATGGCATGGCATGGCATGGCATGGCATGGCTTGGCCGCAGTGCTGCCATTCTGTTTCGAGTCCCTCCTCCGCGCCGTGCCGCGCCGCGCCTTGCCGTGCCGTGCCCTGCCGAGGGCTCACGCGATAGCGCGTGCTGGCCCGCACACGATGACATTCAACCCTTCGTGAGCGTGGGCATGTGCGAAGCACTGTACGTACCACTAGCTGCACTCTTTTCGGATATCGGGCGCTCTTTTTTTTTCAAAACGAATCGACCATCGAACCAAATGATGCGGATCCCCTTCCTACCGAGGACACACGACGGGCAGGGCGGCGCTTGTGGTCCTTCGGGAGCATGATTTTGGCATCCGAAGCGAATGCCCACGAGCATGTTTAACCCGATGGGGCGCGGCGGCCCTCTTTGACAGCGCCCGAAAATTGGCCCATTGTTGTGGCCTCACTGCGGTGGTCCGGCTGGTCACATGAATGCCCCCTCCTCTCCGTAGGCGCCGTAGGCAGGCGCGGCGTGAGGCATTTCCTGGTCGGCTTAATTCGACTGGCGTGGCGGTGCTGCGCGGCGCTGCGCGACCGCCGCTTGACCCGCACCCCGCGCCGCGACGCGCCACCCCCGTCCTCTCGGCCCACTCGGCCCGATCGGCTCGCGAGCCGCGTACAATTGCCTCGTTGGGCTGTCAATAAAACGGGCGGGGTGTCACCGCGCAGCACCGCGTCACTTCCAGTCCGGGATGGCGCGGCCCGGACCGGACCGGACCGCCGCACTGCCTAACTCGGTCGGCGCGGCAACTTCCGTGGCAACCACTCGCTCGCACTCGCTTCGCACTCACTGCCATCGGGGGCGCTTTATTTGATTCGCACACAAGCAGCAGTGTCGCGCGCACGGCGGGCCATCACCATCACTCACGGGCTGACGCCCGCGGGGCTGGGGGCTGCGGGGGCTGCGGGGGCTGCGGGGGCCGCCGGGAGGATGCGCAGGGAAAGACAGCGCCCGCCCGGGGAGTGTGCGAAAGAGAATTCGCGTCATCCTGATGAAGACACACTCCTCGCCTGAGGTCAGTGCGTGGGCGGGGCTCTCGCCGGGGCCCCAGCGAGGGCCGGGCGGCGTGGCGGGGTGGGGTGGGGCGGGGCGGGGTGGGCTCAGGGGCAACTCTCTGCTCTGTGTGCTCTGTGGTTTGTCCCTCGGGCCATCTAGGGACTCGTCCAGGGAGGACACGGCGGCCCAGGTGGCTCCAGGGAGGGTCCGACCCACCCACCCCACTTTGTACTTTGCCGAGTTGTTTATCCTGTGTGAAATTCGATTCATGAGTGGCGCCGCTTGAGGCTGCTTGCGGCCAAGAAACAACCTTCCGGAGGTTCCGCTGGCCCGCCACTGTGCCGCGGTCGCCCCCCAGCGGCCGCCTGAACGCCCCGGGCCTCAGTGCCGTATCGCGCGCCTCGCCCCGACACGCCAGAGTGCCAGAGTGACATGGCCCTTTCGCGAGCCGTGCGGGCGGTCCCAGCCCGACCCAGCCCGACCAAGCTCGTCCCCGCGGGCGCGAGGCGAGGCAGGGCGTTGTCCTGCTGGCGGCTGCAGAGCCAGGAGCCCCAGGGGCAGAGAGCCACCGACACGGGCCTCGTGGAGCTCAGCGCGACGCAGTGCTCCAGTTGACTAATGCCGAGAGTCGCGTTGGGCGCTCTACCTTTCTCGCACTCGTAGGGCGTCCCGTAGAGCTCGTTTAACTAGGAACAGTCTGGTACTTTTAACTGGACCGTCCTTTCAGTGTAGGTGCGAGAGAGACAGAGAGAAGAAAACGACTCTCGGAATCAGTCTGCAACACTCCGTGCCGGCCGCGCCGCCCCGGGCGGCCTTTTCGGTCTTCAGAGCGCACAGCGACGCACAGCGCACGGCAACGAGAAAACTTTCCTTTCCTCGCGTCGCTTTCTGTCAGTGTGGCGGTCCGGCGGCCCGGCGGCCTGGCCGTGACGCGCCGCGACTGGCCGCGGACCGACGTGCAACGCGACGCACTCCACGTGCTCCACGTCTCCGTCTCGTATTTTGTTGTTTGTTTCGGATCGGCTGACAGTGACGCTCCGTCTTCGAGTATGAGAAAGACGGCGGGGTGCTCCATCGGTTGAGGGCGTGCCGCGCCTGGGGCGGGGCGGGGCGGGGCGGGGCGCGTCACTAAGAAATTGGCCAATCCCGTCGAAGAGGAGCGGCACCGCGACACGGAGACGGCCAAGACGAACAAAGCGCGGAGCCGTCGCCGCCTCTCTCTGTGAGTCGATACGCAGCAATCTTTTGGAAAGAAGAGATGTCGCCGCCGTGTCAGCGCAGTGGTTAGCGACCTTGGCTCTCACCGAGCTCTCACCCTTCGGACCCCAAGTTCGTTTCTAAATTCGTCAGATTTTTTCTTTCTTTTCGTCTGCGACTATTCCAGTCGTTACAGCCACCTATCGGAATGTGCAGCAAACTCTCGTTCTTCGCAGGTAAAATTTGTGAGGACTAACTTTCATGTCGACTGTTGAAGCAATCTTTGCGGCCGAAGCCATTGGTATTGCTGTGCTCACTAAATTTCTCAGCTAAAGAAATAACAGCGTTCGCTGTGAAAGCCTATCTGCGTTTTTTTTTTTTTTTTTTTTTTTTGAGTGAGTGAGATTGACGACACGGCGCAGCGAATCTTGGCGCAAGACTCGCGGCCGCGAAACGCGAGACGCGGAACGAGATCAGGAAGGGAATGGGCGGCGGAGCATCGCGGTGGCAGTGGCGTGGAAATCCACTTACGGCGCCGCGCCGCGGTACGTGAGCAGAGTGCGCCGCGTCGGGTAAAACACATTCTCCTCAATAACGAAAGCGAAAACAAGAAGTCGGGAGGGACATTTCGGCTCGGGTGCAGGGAGCGCTGGCACCCACCGCGCGCTAATCTTGATGAGGACGCTGCTACACCACGCCACGCCATACCCTGCTAGGGCGTGCCGTGCCAGGGCGTGCCGTACCAGGGCGTGCCGTACCAGGGCGTGCCGTGCCAGGGCGTGCCGTGCCAGGGCGTGCCTTGCCAGGGCGTGCGTCACAGTGTAATGGAGGCGCGACAAACACGGGGCGATTTGGGCGGGCGGCGGGCCGAGGCGAGCCGCCAGGGACAGGACAGGGGACACCGCGCGGCCAGCGATAGATAGCGGAGCGCGGAGCGGACCCTGGGCAGGGCAGCACTCATCGAGGGAGCCGCCGGAAACACCACCCCGCCCCGCCCCGCCCCGCCCCGCCCCGCCCCGCTGGCATGCGACACCAGCCGCACCAGCTGCTCGCCTTGGGTCACACGAGCCCTTAGAACGCAGGGCGCTCTGGCAGGGCAGGGCTCGGCGGGGCTCGGCGGGGTCGCGGCGTCAAGGTGACACCGCCGACTACACGGCGTGCACGGCGTTCACGGCGTTCACGGAACGCGAGGACGGCGAGGACCGACAAGGTGGAGCAGGCTTACCTATCTGTGGCACGTCGTACTGTCTGTTGCCGCGGGTGGTGCGCAACATGTGGTGGTTGACGAGGTCCTCGCCGGGGCCGAGCTCTTCGTACGAGGCGTGGTGGCCGAGGCCGTGGCCGTGCACGCCGTGGCCATGCATGCCGTGGCCGTGCATGCTGTCGCGGCCGTCGCGCTTGCGCCAGGGCAGCGACGGCAGCACCGCGTTGTACAGCAGGTGCTTGGGGTGCGGTGGCGGCGGGGGGAAGTCGTCGAGGCCGAGGGCCCGCGCCGCCGCGCCGCCGCCGCCGCTGCCTCCGCCACCGGGATGAGGGGACAGCAGCCACCGCTCGGCCGCCTCGCCGATCTCCGCGTCCGCGTCGTCCTCGTCCGTCGGCGCCTCCGCGAAGCGCAGCTGTCGTCGCAGCCGAGGGCCGAGCGCGGCGGCGCGCATCAGGACCAGCTTCTTGTCGGGCTGCAGCGGTGGTGTCTGCGGCTGGGGCTGCGCGTGCGGCTGTGGCTGCGGCCCGAGCTGCGGGCTGGCGGCGTGGTCACGGGTGTGCGCCGCGTGCCCCGTGTGCTGGCTGGCCAGCAGGCCCTCGCAGCGCGGCGCCACGCACGCCAAGCAGGCCATGATGAGCACCGCCAGCAGCACGCCGTGGCGACCGGCGGCGCTTGCCAGAAAGGCCATGGGCCCCCAGGACGTGAGCCCCGAGGCCGGGGGCGCCGGGGGCGCCGGGGGCCCCGCGACAGGGGCCCCGGAAAGCTGCGCCAGGGGCCTTGGCTGCCTTGGCCCTCGCCTCGGCGGCCAGGGCGCTTGCCTCCAAGGCGCCATGGAGCACTGGAGTGGAGTACTGCTAGCGGTGCTAGCGGTGCTAGCGGGCGCTGCTGCAGCACATGGCGCCCGCCAGGCCGCGGCACATCCCCGCTACTGAGCCGCACTCTGCGCGCCGCGTCCCGCCGCGTCCCGCCGCGTCCCTAACCAGCCCCCCCCTAGACCCCCCTGCCTGCCGCCCACGCTTTCAGACCCCGTCCGCACCGCCCCCTGCCGCCCCCTGCCGCCCCCCTCCACCACCACCGCGTCCGACGCCTGAGCCACCCTCCAGCCCCGGCACCCGGCATGAATGGCCCAGCGCCCCCTTGGCGGCGTCCTGGCGGTCCTGGTGCGCATGCGCCGAGCGCCGTCCTTGCCTGTACCAACTCATTCGCCCGGCCCAAGCCCAAGCCCTGGCCCGGCCCTGCGCGCCCCGCGCCCCGCCCTGCCGTCCTGCCCTGCCACCCTGCCGCCCTCAAACCTCAAAGCTTGCCGCATGTTGTCCTGCCGAAGAGACCCTTGCTGCCACTTGGCCGCCGCGGCGTGGCGGGGCGTGGCGGGGCTGCTGCATCCCGATGACGCAGTGCAGGCGGCCTCCCTGCCCCGCCCCACCGGGGGCATGTCTATAATCACTCCGTTTCTTCTTTTCTACCTTTCTTTTCTACTTTTTTCGTCTGCAAGCGTTTATAACTTTCCAGACGATCAACAGCCACCCAAAAAATAATGTTATTCTCATGGAGAAGAGAAACTTTCAACCTGAGATATCTAAGAAATGGCCTAATGCAGACGGCTGATTGTTATCTGAAGACCCAAAACGGATAGGTTGTTGTTGGCAGACCAACTCTGCAGCCCGAGCACCGCGGTGCTCCTCGACAGCAAACTGATTCCGAGAGTCGTCTTCATCGCTCTGTCTCTCTCGCACTCACGGGGTGCCCCACACGCCAGGCCGCGGCACGCCAGGCCGGGTGACGCCGCCCTGTCCGTCGTCTTGCCGGTGTAGTCTCGCCGTTCTTGACAGGCCGCGGCCCCGCCGCCCCGCCGCCGTACAGTCGTCTTTGGGTCGCGTTTGGCCACGCCGGCTATTCCGGTCGACGCACGTTGCGATTATCGACCACCCATTGATTTGCGCGTGCCGTGTCGTGCCGTGGCGTGCCGTGGCTGACGTGTCCCGGCGACCCTTTGGCGTCACAACTCTGTGACACGTCCAGTTCGGTGTGGTTGGCAAGGGTCAGTGACAGCGCAGTGTGCTCTCGGCCTCGGCCGCCACTTTGGGCTCTTTGTCCTTGATCGGCCCTCTCTTATCCGCCTTCTATTTTCGAGTGGGGTGGCCCGGAGGCGCCCGGAGGCTCGAGAACAGGTTGTTCTGTCTGGAGGCCACAACCCCCCCTCCCCCACTAATGACGTGCCGCCCACCCACGTCGCTCCGTTCGGCCCGAAATGATGCCTCCCACCGCGACGCCCGCGGCGCCTCAAACATTTACAAGACTTACTTCCGTTCCTGGCCCTGCCTCGCCCCGCCTCGCCCCGCCTCGCCCCGCCGCAGTACACACGCGCCACCGAGTCTGCCCCGACGGGCCCTCCTTCACCACGTTGCGACACGACAAGTGCCCGCCTCCCTCTCCGCTTGTGAGTGAGACTCTATATTTACGATTGGTCTCCGCGCCGTGTGCGCTCCTTGTGTTCTTCGCGACCTTCGCCGAGGACGCGAGGAAGGCCGCTAAGTTGGCGAGTCGTTAGCCGGCCGAAATTCGGTGTACAATGGCAGCGAACCCGAGCGAGCCTCCATAAAAAGGGGTAAATAAAGCGGTGGCAGGGCTGCCAACCTCGGCCTGGAGGCAAACATCGGCCTGGAGGCTGGGACGCGAATACCAGTGCTCCATAAATTGGCCGAGGGAGGCGCAGGGTCGAGGGCAGGCCCGCTCATGAGCCTGTGAAGACATTCAGAATTAGGGAATTAACGTGACCGTTAATTAATGAAGCGTTGCAACGTATATTATGCCAGAAAGAAAAATATGGTCAACATTCCTGGCATGTAACAAACCAGGGGCTAATGATCGAGGAACGGGTACACCACAAAACCTGAGCATAGTTTTAGCTTACGCAAAAAAAAGGAGGGGTTGAGTCTTGTAATGAGTGCATGAAGACCGGTTCGGCTAATGAAGATGCGAAAGCGAAGGGGATTCCAGGAACACGGGGCGCGCTGTGGAGCTAGCTGAAATTCGCCAGCCGAAACGATATCGATTGTGAGGCCACTTTCCCTGACGTCAGAGGCGCGACAACGCCGAGCCAAAGCCCAGCCCCTTGTGCATAGTTGGGCGGCACGGCGGCGCGCTGTGGCGTGTCGTCCTATCTTCGTACACGAGAAGGGAAGCGAGCGAGCGGGCAGGCCGTTTCGACGCGGACTCCAGCAAACTTCCGGCCGATTGAGCTAGGCCGGGCTGGGCCGCTGACTTGAGCCTTTCACTGTACACTGTACACTAGTGCCAGCCATGCCAGCCATGCCAGCACTGCGGCACAGCCCGCAACTGTTCGCCGGCCCCAGCAGACTGTCGTTTACGCCGCCATGTCTCTCTCGCACCTCTACGGGACGCTCCGTGAGTGCGAGAGAGACAGAGTGACGGCTCTCGGAAATGGGTCTGCAGGCAGGCAGCCCTAACGGGTCGGTTGGTTCAATTGCGATGCCCTTCTCGCCGATTTTGATGGCAAAGCCAAAGTCACGGCCCGGTCGATGTGAAACAGTGAGGCACGGACGTGCTCGAGGACGTGCTCCAGCCGGCCAGCAGCACTGCGTGTCGCGGCCTCGCACGCCCGTGACCCCGTGACGCACGCCAGGGGCACGCCAGGGGCTCGGGGTACTCTCATTTATTAGGGGAACTCTCGGGGGGCGGCTCGTAAAAGTTCAGGCAGGTAAGGCTCAGCCAACAGCAGGACGACAAGAAAGTGAAGGGAAGGGCGACGCGTTTACGGAATATCGAATTTACGCGCCGCGTCGGTTTATTTCCAGGGAATTTCGATAAAAACACAGCAAAACGCAGTTGGAAAAACTCAAGGGCGTGCGGCTTAGGTACAACACTGTATTGAGAGAGAGTCCCTAAATCTGCGCTCAGCCCAAGCAGTCTCTTGGTTTTCTTTGAAGCCCTTCTGCTGCGCGCGCTGGGCCGCGCGCTGGGCCGCGCGTCGTGGCGGAGGTCTCCTTTCCAAGAAGACGCGTACCGTGCGCAGCGCGGCGCCGTGTTCCCTCAGAGGTTCTATTTCACGCACTTCGTGTGACGGTGCGCGGCAGGGCTCCACTGTAAAAAAAAAAAGTCCTCGCTCCTCGGTTCGCAAGGTCACCAAAGCTGGATTAAAAAATGTTGTTGCTAATCCACCGCTATTCTCGCGCACCATCGCTGGATCGTGGGTTTGGTGTCCGTGCGGAGTGGGCGTGTGGGCGGAGAGGGCCTTGCCGTCGACCTGCAGGGTGACAAGCCTCTGGAGACTTGGTTCCGACGAGTCGCTCTGTCCCTGTCGCACTCGGAAGGCCGTCCAGTAGGGTGCGAGAGAGACCGAACGGGGAACAACTCCTCGGTTGCCCTGCTGGAGGAAACCAGCAAGGATACGGTAGCTGCGCAGCTAGGCGGGCCTGGCGGGCCTGGTTCCGCGAAGTCGTGGATCAAGCAGGTCTGCGCTGCTGCCCGCGTCGCCCGCGTCCCGCCGCGTCCCCTGCGACGCGCGGCGGTCGCGGGGGTGGCGTCGTGGCGGCGGTCGCAGCGGTGGTGGCTGTAGAGCTGGCGGCATGGTGCTGGCGGTGGCGGCTGTAACGGGACACCTTGCCGTCCTCGCCCCCTGCCGCACCGCCGCCGCTGTTCTTTCTGCCGCCGTCATGGAGGAGAGGCCAGCACGTCATTATTCACCTATCACTGTCGACCTTGAACGTGATATGCCAGCCCAGAGGGCAGGGCGGGGCAGGGCCATTTTCCGCCTTTAGGGCTTGCGGGACTTGCATAAGTGGAGCCACACTGTGGTGCCGTCGCCGTCGTCGCCCACGGCGGCTGTGGCTGTGGTGGTGGTTCTGACTTGTTGCCGACTCGGCCTAGCCCACCAGGACGATCAAGACGATCAATACCTCGGTCAAGACTATCAGGACCTCGGTCAAGACGATCAAGACTTCGATCAAGACGATCAAGATGACCAAGACCGGGATCAAGACGACCAATAAAGACCTCTTTCAAGACGATCAAGAGATCGAACACGACGTCGGAGCGGATTCTGCTGCGCCTGTGATGCCGCTTCCGACTGCAGGGGCTGCAGGGGCTGCAGGCCGCAGGGCAAAGGGGAGCGACCAACTCCTTTCCGCTTCGGCGCACACAGCACTCACAGTGGCGCGGCTAGCCTCCAAAAGGGACGCCGCGGAAAGCTTCCTCCTTCGCTTTGCGGCTCTACGCTTGCCAGTGTGGGCGAAAGTGCACCGTTGTCGGAGACGTCCGCCGTCAGGCAGTCATTTCGCCTCGGCATATTTTGTCTGTGTCGCGTTTCGTCTCCGACGCGAAAGGAGGGGGGTTCAATTTCTGTCCAATTTTCTCCGTATGGAAGACGAAAAAGATTCGGTCGCGAGATCGAGGGGGGGAGGGGCGTCGCCGAAGAGATACGCGGAAATGGCACGCCAAGCCCGATCCCCCTCTTGCCTTTGCCGATACAAAAACTCCAGGCTCCAGGAATGATGCCCACGTCTGCTAGTGTCGTCTGTCGTGACCATTCGGCGAATCAAAATATCTCACTCGGCTGGATTCCACGTGCACGCTTCGAGCGACCGGAAGGAGTATACTGCATCGAACATGTTCACTATGGACGGGAAGGCGACAGAATGCCCCGATTTTCATTGCAGGGAAGAAAAATAGGTCTGCTTGGGAAAAGTGTGCTGATACTGCGGGATGGTGTGAAGCGACGCGTTTCTTCGAGGTAATAAAGCAATGATCCGCAGTCCCGAGAAGCGTCTTGCAGTACAAAGCATCTGCTCTTCGCGGAACCTCACCTGTGAAGCAGATGAGGGGCTTACGCGGCACCAACACGGCAGCACGGCCGCGAGGTGCGTTCGCGCGCGCGGTTGCAGAAAGGGGGAGGGGTGGGGGCTGGGAGATACACCGGTAGGACCGCGGTAGCCAGGTGTGTTGGCGGCTACCTTACCCTGGGCCTGCCTGGGCCTGCATGGGCCACCGCCACGCCACCGCAAGCAGACGCCATGGGCTGCCGTGGCGGCGCGAGTTCCGAGAAGTCGTCCGTGGGTGGGGCGGGGCGGGGCGGGGCGGGGCGGGGCGGGGCGGGGCGGGGCCGAGGTGCGACACTCGAGCGTCGCCGCTTGGCACGGCTCCGCCCCGCCCCGTCTCAGCCCGGATTAAGGTGGCGGCAGCGCCATAATTTACAGGGAGATGCAGCCCAATTTTTCTCCGCACGCGTGGGGCGGGGCGGGGTGAGGCGGGCGGGGCGGGGAGCGTCGTGACGGACGGTGGCACAGCAACATTCCCCCAGGTGTAAGAAACGGCGGGCACCTCTCAAACGGCCGAGGCCCCCAAAAAAAAGCAACAACGGTGTTGCGATACCAGGACAAATAAAGACAAATGAGGATTTTTTTTGCGCGCGCCTTTGCCGAAGCCATCCCCGTCAGCGGTACTTAATTAAAACTCGAAAAAGGAAAAGAAGATTAAAGCGCTGCTGCTTCTACGAATGCGGCCGTGAGATAGGAGATAGCGTCGTCCGCCCGCTTCCATCGCGGACGTCAGGGCGGGCCTTTCGACCAGGCAGGCCTCAGAGTCGTTTTCGTCGCTCTGTCTCCCTCGCACCTGTAGGGGACGCCCCATGAGTGCGAGAGAGACAGAGTGACGACAAGCAGTCCACAGGCAGGGCAGGCCTTGCGGGGCGTGCTCACTCGGCGTGCTCGGGCTGCGCCGGGCGGCACAGCGATTCCGCACGTTGTCGCTCCGTCTCTCTCGCACGCATGGCGCGTGCCGGGGGTGCCGGGAGGTGCGAGGGAGACGGAGCGACGCTGCCGTGCGGAATCGGCCTACTGAGCGATGCCCGGTGTCCGCGACATGATGGATCTGCGCCCTCACGTGTCTATTAAGAGTGTGGTGGAAGGTGCCCCCCCCCCCTTTCCTTTCCTGGGTCTGTCCCGACTGACACCTCCACTAAGAACACAGCAAAATCACCACTTTTTCAAAATTGCCTTTATTATTTTTTATCGTTTTCGACGTTGGGAGGAGCTTTTAACGCGTTTATATTTTCCCTCGGAGGCGACCCCGTAGTATTCCTCCGCACCACTAAAGCCCGAAGAAGGTCAACGCCAAAATTTCCGGATATGTATTAATGAGCCTAATTACTATGGAAGCTCAACCCGGCCTGCATGGCCTGCCCCACGCCCTGTCGTGTCGTGGCGTGGCGAGGCGTGGCGTGGAGCGGCATGTGTTTAATACAGCGAGTCGGCCAAGTTTGCGCCGAGCGGCGTGCGGGTTGGGCGTGCGCGGCACACTGGGAGTTTGCAGCCATCCAGCATGCCGCTGCATGCCGCCGAGCGGCGCGATGACTCGAAGGGACTCGACCCGCGCGGCGGCGGTGGAGTTGTGCTCCGCGTTGTCGGTGGCGTTGGCGGCGTTGCCCGAGCAGCGACATCGCGCGCGCGGAGCCGACGGCTGTTTTGCTAATTCACTCGCCTCGCCTTCGCACTCCCCCACAGTGCAGTGCACAGAGCAGTGCAGCGGAACTCCGATGGATTGGAAGCCGAGCCGCTCCACGCGCGCGCTGACAAGCAGCCCGCCCCGCCCCGCCCCGCCACTCCAGGAAAGCCATGTTGGCGCAGGCCGGCCCCCAAGGTCTAAGGGTGCGCCCTGACCCGCCCCGCCCCGCGCTGCCCTACATTCCGCGCAGTGACGTCACATCACGTGACTCCGCCGATGCAACGCGCTAAATTTAGCAATGGCGTCCGTATTACGGTAATGATGCTTGCCTTTATTTCGCTCGAGCGCGGCGTCGCCCCGCGTGTCCGGACGGCCGCGTCTATCCATAGTAATGGTGCGGCAGGTCAGTATCGGCACGCCGCCCCGCCCCGCCCCGCCGTCCGCGTTGGCTGTTGGCTGTTGGCTGTTGGCTGTTATTATTGACTGCAAGCTGCTGTCGCTGCTGGCACTGCTGGCGGCGGATGGCGGATTCGCGTCGCGGCGCGTCGCGGCCGGTCACGCAGAGGGCAAGCAAGTAGTGACGTAGTTTTTGGGCCGCGGCGGAAGCGACTATGCGACTACACGACAGGCGGGGCCAGCGGGCAGCGCGGCCAGCGTGCTTTGGAGTGATTTCGCTTATCGCCTTTACCGCCACGCGGCCCTCGCGGCACTCGCGGACCTCGCGGCGTTCGGCCCGCGGCCGCGGCGGACAAGTCGAGTGGACGATGACAGACACGCAGGGCACGTCACGAGCGCGGCCAGGCAAGCCAGAGGGAGGGAGAGAGAGCGCGAAACGGACGCATTTAGAACGGGGCCGTGTCCCTACACGATATGCACTATCGGCAGCACATCGACACACCAAGAGCGAGTGCGTTCCGTTGGCTTCCCTAAATCCGGGGCTGGCGTACAAAGGGCCCGACCGGGGCGGCGCGGGGCGTCACCGCAGCAGTCGCGGTCGGCTTGTGGAGAGACCCCCTCCCCTCCCCCCTCCGTTGCCCTGCCCGCTGGGCCCGCTGGGCCCGCGGGGGCCTCGGGTCACTTGGCCCACCGGGGGTGGGGGCGAGAGGGCGATCGACCGCCCAGATTGGCTGTGACGTCAAAATCAAATTGGTCCATTTGTCAAGCAAGCAGCACGGAAGGGGTATAAGGCTGTTGGGTGCATGCAGAGCATGTCGCGAACCACAGCCAATCTCTCACCACGCTCGCGCACTCTCTCGCTCCCGCGGGCTAATTTACTTTGGACGCGTTTATTTTTACACGGGGCCTTTCCTCGCGGCCGCGCCTTGTTAAGCCTTGTTAATTAATCAAAACTAGTTTTCTCCTCAAGACCCCCCCCCCCAATCCCTCCCCCGACTGGTTTTAAAAGCCCGCTCGGTTATTATTATCCCTATTTTTTCAACCCGCCTCAATTTTCTTGACACTTTAAGTGAAGGTGTTGACGCAAACTAACTTTGCCTTGGCTGCGTCCGGCCCTCGGCTCGGCCAGCGCAGTACGGCGCACCGCACCGCGGGCTTTGCACTCAGCCTCGCCAGGAGGATGGCCTCCAACTCGGCCCGCCCTTGCCTCCCTGTCGCTGCCGTCGTGCATGTAGTTTGAAGCGAGCCACTTTATGGCGCCACTAAAAGCAGGTGCGAGTACCGCGGCAGCGCGCCGGAGTGGCCGCAGGGAGGCCGTAGGGAACGGAGGCAACGGAAACGCAGTCGAGCAGACGCTCTCGTCCAGGCGTCCGTCGGCCCGGCAGAAAACAGTGGGCCAGAAGACCGGTGCAGGCGACCAAAACTCCAGACGCGTTTTGAGCTCCACTTAGATTAGGTGCAGTGGCTGCCTAAAGTCAGGCCAAACCACAATTTTAACACTTTTGTTATCGTTTCGACAAACTTTGCGGCACGGGGTAGGTGCGACCGAGGACGCTCATCGGCTAGGCCAGTGGTTCTCAACCTTAGGGTCGCGACCCCAAGTGGGGTCGCGAAAAAATTTTAAGGGGTCGCGGCGAGGTAGCTGGGGTCGTGTTTTGGGCCGATTTTAAGCAGCCACTGCGTCTGATCCGAGGCGGGCATTTTGCTCCCTCAACGGGCAATTGGTCTTTGGACCTTCCTTTAGCATGCCTCTGTTACGGAGTGCGATTATCAGTCTTAGTTTGGGAGCAGTATTGTCTCAAAGTTGGCCAAAACGCTCAGAAATGTCTTTAAAAAATCATGTTTTGGGTCGATTTTAAGCAGCCGCTGCGTCTGATCCAAGGTGGGCATTTTGCTCCCTCAACGGGCAATTGTTCCTTGGACCTTCCTTTAGCATGCCTCTGTTACGGAATGCGATTATCAGTCTTAGTTTGGGAGCAGTATTGTCTCAAAGTTGACCAAAACAGGCACAACGATTTTTCAAAGACATTTCTGAGCGTTTCGGCCAACTTTGAGACAATACTGCTCCCAAACTAAGACTGATAATCACACTCCGTAACAAAGGCATGCTAAAGGAAGGTCCAAGGAACAATTGCCCGTTGAGGGAGCAAAATGCCCGCCTTGGATCAGACGCAGTGACTGCTTAAAATCGACCCAAAACATGATTTTTTAAAGACATTTCTGAGCGTTTTGGCCAACTTTGAGACAATACTGCTCCCAAACTAAGACTGATAATCGCACTCCGTAACAGAGGCATGCTAAAGGAAGGTCCAAAGACCAATTGCCCGTTGAGGGAGCAAAATGCCCACCTTGGATCAGACGCAGTGGCTGCTTAAAATCGACCCAAAACATGATTTTTTAAAGACATTTCTGAGCGTTTTGGCCAACTTTGAGACAATACTGCTCCCAAACTAAGACTGATAATCGCATTCCGTAACAGAGGCATGCTAAAGGAAGGTCCAAGGAACAATTGCCCGTTGAGGGAGCAAAATGCCCGCCTTGGATCAGACGCAGTGGCTGCTTAAAATCGACCCAAAACATGATTTTTTAAAGACATTTCTGAGCGTTTTGGCCAACTTTGAGACAATACTGCTCCCAAACTAAGACTGATAATCGCACTCCGTAACAGAGGCATGCTAAAGGAAGGTCCAAAGACCAATTGCCCGTTGAGGGAGCAAAATGCCCGCCTCGGATCAGACGCAGTGGCATGCTAAAGGAGGGGTCCCGTGGGGTCGCGAAACTTTTCCTGGGGGTCGCGGAAATTTTTGGCTACAAATTTGGGGTCGCGAGCCGAGAAAGGTTGAGAACCGCTGGGCTAGGCAGCCTCGTAGGCGGCAGCCAACCAGAGCCTAGCAATCGGCGTGAAAATGCAGCCCCGCGGCCTCGCGCCCCGTGCGGTACCATGCGGCAGTACCATGGCACCACACCGCTGTGGAAAGTTTATGCGATTACTCCTAATTTGTGAGACCGCCGCTACGTTTGCCCCCGCGGCCAATTATCGCCGTGTGTGTGTGTGTGTGTGTGTGTGTGTGTGTGTGTGTTGTGTGTGTGTGTGATGCGGAAACAAAGCTAGAGGGAAACAGCAGCATAGCAACATAGTTGTTGATGAGCACCGCAATAGAAACGAGCTGCGAGCAACCACCCCCTCTCTTGCTCCTCCTCCTCCTCCTCCTCCTCCTCCTCCTCCTCCTCCTCCTCCTCCTCCTCTCCTCCTCCTCCTCCTCCTCCTCCTCCTCCTCCCTCCTCCTCCCCCCTTCCTTTCCACTCCTCTGGCGTGTTTTGGCCGCGGCGAGATGAGAGGCGGAAACGACCGCGGGGCCCAAAGGAAGGCGCTTCACCAACAAAAAGCGAGAGATTAAAAGCGAGATGACACAGCGGCGGCCGTCTGCAGCAAGCGGCGTTCGGGGCGCCGCCACGGAGCCTAAACCTGCTGTCGCCGTACCTCATTCTAAATGTCTTTCGGCGAAAGGCTGCACCAAGACACTATGGTAAAGATTTTCTTCCCAATACATGTTTGCAAACGAAAATTCGTGAAAATATGTATCTGTAAGGTACACGGTGAATTCTCAAAGGTGCTATAAAGTCAGCGGCACCTCCATAATATATAGAAAATTTTCACCATACAGTAATATAGAGAATCTTCGCTGTCCGACTTCTAGAGTGCTCACGCAGGGTCACGTCAACTCCGTTTCCCGACGCCACACAGAGCCCTTCACAGAGCTGAACCGTTTGCGATTAGTAATTTAAAAGATTGTCAATTCCGTTTTAATTTTTTAAATTCCTTTCACTGCCGGATCGGCCGGAGTGCACATCTCGCCAGCACGCGCGGCGCTTGTCGTTGTTTTGTTTTGTTTCCGTGGCCTGCGTCACTCGGCGGGATGCGCTGATAAGAGAGAAAAAGAGATAGGTTGATTCATCATTCAGAGCTGCCCCCGGATGCGGCAACGCGGCGGCGCTTTGTACGGCCGGCCGGTGACAGCCACTGTGTCTGTGTCTACAGGTGGCGGGGCGGGCCGGGGCGGGGCGGGCCGGGGCGGGGCGGGACGTAGGTCGACAGGCCGCCGCCGACACGGTGTTGCAGTGCGGCAGCCTTGCGCGCGAGAGGCCATCCGCTTCCTTCCATTTGCAGACCTCCCCGAGCGGACAGACGGACAGACAGACAGACAGACAGACAGACGGACAGATAGACAGACAGACAGACAGATAGATAGACAGACAGACAGACAGACAGACAGACAGACAGACAGACAGACGGACACACACACAGACAAACAGACAGGCAGACAGGCAGAGGCTAATGCGCCAAAGGTTGTGGGCAACCACACGTGTGTGTGTGCGCCTTGGTCGGCCAGGCTGACCACGGTAGTGGTGTGGGCGTGGTCGGGCGGCCGGCGGTGGGTCTTCGGGGAGCCTGGCGCGCCCTGCGGCCTGCAACTGCAGCAGCCCCACAGGGCCGCAGTAGGGCCACCGGGCTGCGGCAGTAATCCCCTTGCATTCATTACGCATTGCGGCCGGCCGGGGGCGCCAGCGCCACCAGCGCCGCCCCTGCCCTGCCCGGCGGCAAGGTGCTGCGAACCGCGCGCCAAAACTGTCTGCGGCCGCGCGGCGCGAAGGCCCTCGCGAAGGCCCTCGCGAAGGCCCGCCCCCGCAAGGCAGCATGGCCCTGCAGCGTGACAACTTTTGTTTTCCATCCCTGCCCGCCCTGCTCCGCGCGAGGCTCACACACTCCAGTTCATTAATGTGATCGAAAAGGGGAGGGCTCCACTCTCGCTGTCCCTTGCCGCCTCGCTCGCTCTCCCTCCCTCTCTCTCTCACACTCACTCACTCACACCAGACACCAACACGCCCACCGTGCCCGTGTCGCCGAGTCGCCAGCCCGCGCTGCTTCTTCTTTCCTTGTCTCTCACTTTGTGCTGCGTCGCGTCTCGTCTGTGTTGTTTGCTCTCTCTCTGCTCTATTCTCACGGATCAAAGATCTGCTCGGCGCGGTGCTGTCTTGGCGTCCCCGAGTGTATCTCACCAAATAATGCCGTATAATCTCGTTTTCTTTCCTGGCCGCCCCGGGCTGCCCCGAACGCGCTCTGCGGGGTGGGGCGTGGTGGGGCGAGGCGGGGTGAGGCGGGGTGGGGCGGGGTGGGGTGAGGCGGGGCGGGGCCAGGCTTGGCTCCCCAGTTCTGCCACCCGCTACTGTCTCTACTTGTCCTCCTCGCGAGACCCTCCTCCCTGTCTCGTCATTCGAGTGTGTGCGTGTGTGCGCGCGCTGTGTGTGTTTTGCTCGACACCCCAGCGGCCGCACGGCAACGCCATAAGCCCACTACCACCACCACTGTTCCCGGAAATAAACATTTTCTTGAAAGAGACCGAGGGGGACACTGAGCGAGTGCCAGCAGGGCGACACACCGCGGTAGGCGGCAGGCCGACGGCAAGCCTTGCCGCGCCGCTCCCCGCCCGCCGATGCATCACTTACAGTGGCGGGCCGGCCGGGGCGGGCCGGGCCGCGTGAGAACGTGCTCAGATGGGCCGCACGGCACCGCTCGGCACCGCACGCCACTCGGATGAATAATTGTGGAGAATGAATGTCGCGGTGCTGTTTTTGTGCCTGCCGCCTGTCTGTCTGTCTGTCTGTCTGTCTTGTGCTGTCTGTCCTCGTCTGCCGGTCTCCGTCCCTGTAGGAGCTGTCTGTCTGTCCGTCGTCTGTCCAAAGGCGCTCACGTCTGCTGCCTCCATCTAAAAGGAACTTAGCCCTGAGTAAGTGTGCCAAGAGGCCGCTAAATTGTCAATTTAGGCCTTTAGCGGGGCATTTGTTTTATTTTTCCTTCCCCATAACTCTTGCTCTGTTTGCTGGCTTGTGCGCAGCAGCCACCTCGCTGCCGGTCCCACTCTCCTTCATTAAGCATAGGGTGGCCGATCCAGGTCAATTTTAAGGTTTATGATGATCGAGCACTCCTTGGCGTCCTTTACGGCGGCGTGGCGGCGCGTAATACGCCGGAGTGGTCGCGCTGGCGGCGCAGGCCGCCCGGCCTGGCCTCGGCTTCATCGGCCATCGGCTTTACTGAGGCATCTACGCCGGGCCGTGCGCCCATACCGCGTCTATACGACTAGGAGATCGTCCCGCCCCGCCCCGCCCCGCCCCGGCCGCGCCATTTCGTCGTCAGTGTCGTGCCAGAAAAGCGATCCATTTTTAACAAAGGGAAACCTGGCAAAGGCAAGCAAGTTGGCGGACGACACGAGCGGCCTGGCGGCCTGGCCGTCGTGCCTACACTGGAGGGGAATAATAATTATTCCATCGGCCGTTCGCCGCTGTGCGCCGCTGTGCGCCGCACTGCCGCTCGCCAGCAACAGGCTTCCCCGCTGGCCGTCTTGGCACAAAGCATTGGCTCCTTCCGACAGTAATTATGATAAAGTGCCTCACTTTAATTTGGCCTCAATTTTCGAGACGCGTTTTCTGGCCGTCAGAGTGCGCGCGAGCTTTCGGGGAGGGCCGCTGACTGCGGCGCACAGTGGATTTGCCTGAAGACCGGTGGAAGCGTCCAAAACTCTAGACGCGTTTTGAGCTCCACATTCGGTAAATGGGACTCGGACCAAACGTGTTGCGCACACCAATCAATGCCTCGTTCGGAGAGCAGTCCATTGGTGGGGTCACAAGTTCGGTGTAAAAACCATTTTAGCGGCTCTGAAGCTCAAAACGCGTTCGCGCTCTTGACAGCCCCTGATCTTCTGGCCCACTGTGCGACGGGAGCGGGCGAGAGCGGGCGAGAGCGGGCGCGGGGCCCCTGTGGCACGCGGGGTAGGCAACCCGCCGGCTGCCCTGTGGAGCGTGCTGCCTACCCTCGACTTCACAGGGGCTCTCGCACCTTTCATTTTATTCCCAATTCCAAACCATTGCGATTGTTCAAAGCATTCCACTTGATTGGATATGAACGAGTTCTGAAAAAGAAAAGGCCGATTGCGTCACAGGCTGGGATTGACAGTAGCAAGCTCTCGGCCAACAACGTGTTCCCCTCAACCCAGAATCTTCGGATCACCTATCTTGTAACTCTCTTTCCTTACAGAGCCGATATCTGAAGGGATACTCGATGCGGAGGTTCCTGAAAAAAAAACCACGGCAGGTCCTGGCCTCAACGACAGCTCGACGGGCCCTTTGATCACTTTGATCGACGGCTTAGGTTTTTTTCCTCTCCTCCCTACCTCCCTTGGCTGTCCTTCCTTTTTACGTACTTTTCTTCTCGGTATTCGTATATTTTCCTACGAAACCACTCTTGAATTTCATCTGAAAAAGTCGGCACACCTTTCACACTCTTGCCCTTGAGTGCCGGGCGAGTCGTCAAAGGCATCAGGGCTGCGGGCGAAGATCGACAGCTCAAAACAACACAAAAATACAAATAAACGTAAACAGGAGTGCCAACCGAGCGTGCGATACTCGGCTTTCCGATTTCACGCTTCGGTTGCGCCGAACCACGCCGAACCGCACCGCACCACGGCGCCGCGTCCCGGACTCAAGCTGTCCTTATCTCTCCAGCCGTTGGGCCGAGGCGGCCGAGACCGAGGCCGAGACCGAGGCCGAGGGCGCCGCTCGGGAACGGCAATGGCATGTCGGCGACGAGGCCGAGGCCGTAGCCGTAGAGCCTCATAGCGGCCTCACGACCTCCGATGTGGCGGAGGCCTGGACCTGGCTGGGACCTGGCGGAGGCCAGCCTAACTGAAACGGTCTCTGGAACGAGTGGAGCGGGACGGCCGTCGAGCGGAGATGGCTATTTACGGGCGGCGACGGCGACGTGGACGCGCTAAGGCCGCCGCTTACGCCGCTTACGCCCACCGCCAGGGCCAACGGCGCCGACGGCGTCCTGGCATCATCGGCGCGCTCCTTCGATCGCTTGCATGTGTGCGCCGGGCGGCCAGACCCTCGCCGCCGTCCCCAAGGCCGACAAGGCCGACGCAAACCCTGTTTGCCCCGGTAGGAAGGGCGGGGCGCGGCGGCGCGGCGGCGCGGCGGGGCTGCCCTAACCCCGAGCCCCTGACTTTCCTCGAACCCAATCTAGACTCCGCGTCCCGTCCTCCGCCCGAGCGGCCCACGCTTGCGCACCTCCCCCCTCCCCCGGCGTATACATGGTGCTGAAGCTGGGGGAAGACGTTGACGTCCGCACAAACGCTTTTCCTTTCGAAAAGGCGGAGAAAATTAAGTTTACGACCAACGACGGGGGGCTGTCCAGGCCGGAAGGAGGCCAGGGGGGAAGGGGGAGGCTCGGCAGCCTCGGCAGCCTCGGCAGCAGCCGGGCCCGGCGACGTCAACTGCACCGTGTTGGCGGTGGCCTTTCAGCGGGGTCCTGTACCCCGGATTACCCGTCCTGTGAAGACACAGCAAAACGGCCTTTATTGTCGATGTTTTAGTGCAGTTCCAGACGCGGCCATTACACTGCTTTTGTGGTTGAGCGGCGAGGCGTGCAGCGCATCGGCTGCCAAACGGTGAAACTTTACAAAGCGGTAGTCGCGTCACGGGGGCCAAACCGGCGAAGCGGCCGCGGCGGGGGGCACCACGCAGGCAGACAGCGAGCGGTGCAGGGACAGTGTAGGCCCAACTGGGCAGCGCTCCTGGCCTATGCCCCCCCCCCTCGAGCCAATTTGTGCGGTGAGCCGTGGAGTGCATTATGTTGATTAGTTTTCGCTGTTTTGCCGACGTCCATGCCGACGGCCTCGGTGGAGCTTGCGGGGGCGGGGCTCGCGGGCCGCGCTCCTATTACGTGGATGTAAATTCTGCAGTGGCGCAGCCCGCGCTACCTGTGCAGACCTCGGCATTGGGGCACGGGGCACCGCCAACGGCGTGGTCTCGGGGACGACACTCGACGTGCATCGTGGAGGCGGTGCAAAAACTGAAAAACAATTTCAAGCCGAGAACGTCACCTCGTTCACGGCCTCCTGGGACGGCGAAGCGGCGACGCAGGCGTCGTGACCTTTTGGCCCGCCGCCCCGCCCCGCCCCGCCCACGCCCCGCCCCCCGCGAGGCTCGCACGCAACCGCCGCGTCGCCGCGTCACCAGCGCGTCAGCGGGCGCCGTGCGTCGACGGCGTCCTCCCCGACGGCGTGCCTCCCCCTTCCTCCCCGCGGACAGGCGCGCATAATGCAGCGTGATAAATCGGCGGGGATCGTCGAGGATTGGGGCTCGGATGGCCCGGCCCCCGGATGGCGTGGCAGCGTCGCCTCGCCTCGCCGCGTTGGAGGTACCGGCGACGCCATGCCGCAACGCGAACCGAGCCCCCGCCGAGCCCCCGAGGGGGCAGCACGCTCATTCCGAGGGTCGCCATCGTCGCTCTGTCTCCCTCGCACGCATGGGGCGCCCGGTAGAGGTGCGAGAGAGACAGCGCGGGGCTGGGGCCTTGGTCGAGAAGGCCAACAGGTGGCGAGGCGAACGGCGCCACCGCGTGCACGCCGCTTAAAACCACACACTTTTCTGGCTGTTATTAGAAGCAGGATCGAAGTCGACCGTTTTCTTGATCGCCTTCCCCGGGCGGCATGCCGGCGGCAGCGCGTAGCGGCCGTAGCGCGTCACGCCCAGGGCGCGGCCGGTCTCCGCTCCACTGCAAAGCCTCGGCCTCTTGAGCTTTCCTTGTTACCGTGGGGAATTCCCCGAAACGGCCGAAACGCGACTCCAGCCGAAACCCGAAATCGGCCCGATCCGCCACTGTATTATCCTCGGCTGGGTGGCGCGTCGGCGGCGTGGCGCCGGGCGGCCGCGCCTCCACGCAGCGCGTTGCGTTTAGCGCGTTGCGTTCAGCGCGTAGCGCCTCGCTCTCCCGGAACCGAAGGCCCGCCGAAACGCCGCCGGGACCCTCGCCGAGCAGGGAACTTGAACTTCACGAAGGGATTGCAGCACGCGTAGGGTTTCTCGACAACAAAAGAAAAACACACCTGAATGCCCCACTCCACGCCCCGCGCCCCGCGAGCCCGTGACGTTGCCTGCTGAAAAGTGGCGTCCGGTCGCCTCGGTGTTCTCTCCCCCCTTCCCCTCCCCCCATCCACCCCCCTCTCTCTCTCTCTCTTTGCCTCCGCAGTGATAGTTCCCTTCCACCTTGCCCGCCGCCGACGAACGACACGACGCTCGCAGTGTGTCGCCTTTCCTAATAGGGTGTTCATCCGGGCAAAAACAGAAACCGGGCAGGAGCCGCCGCGAAGCTGCGACCTGCGCGACCTTCGCGCTCCGTCTTGGAGCCGGGGGCACGGACGCGGCACGGACGCGGCACGGACGCGGCACGGACGCGGCACGGAAGAACACGGCGGCGTGATGAAAGACGCCGCGCACACGTCCACACACGGCCGAGCAGGCAAAGCACACTGTCTCCCAGAAGCGTCTCATCCAGCTGCTGCTGCTGCTGACACGTCTCAATCCCCTTGTAATGCCGCCCGCCACGCCCCGCCTTGCTGGATACCGCCGGGTACGGAGAGGCGGCGGCGCTTTGTCTGTCTGCCGATGACACACGCGCCCGCACGCGCCACCAGGACGGAGCCCTTCTCTGACGCGGCGAGCCTCATCAGCACGCGACAAAGGACTTGAAGCTCGCCGTCGCCGGCCTTATCCGCAGGTCTGCCCGGCCGCGCGGCCCGGAGCACGGCCCGGAGGACGGCCCGGACAAATGAGTGGGCCTGCTGGTTCGACGAATACGCCGTGTCGAAAAAGCCTCTCGGGTTTCCAATAACTCTATGGGTGGCCTCTCTCTCTCTCTCTCTCTTCTCTCTCTCTCTCTCTCTCTCTCTCTCTCTCTCTCCCTCCCATTGATATCTGATACGCGCCCTTTTAGTGTGCTGTAGACCCCCCCCCCCTTTTCCTCGGCCCGGCCGCCCCCTCGCGACGACCTGAGCCCCTCCCCCCCCCTCCTCCTTCCGCGCTGTCTGCTCCTATTGCGCACTACTTTCTTTAAAAGTTTGCTCGTGCGGAGTTGTTGATGGAGGCTGCATCTTCTCCGCCCACGCGCGCCGCGCGCTGCTCAGGCACTGGTTCGGTACTGCTCGGGCACTGTTTTGCTGAGGCACTGCTCGAGCTCGCCGTTGCGATAAGCGTCAGCGCGCCGCCACGCAGCCCCGCCGTCGAGGAGGACGAGGACGAGGACGTGCGGCCCCCTGCCTCGCTCTTCCTCACCCTTCCTCGCCCTGCATGGCTGCAGTCCGCCGGCAGCGACCGCGGATTTTCGTTTTCGTCTGCAAGATAAGTCGGTCGTTTGGGCCGCCGAGGCGAGGCGGCGTGCCACGGCCCCGTTGTTGTTGATGTTGTTGTTGCCTTTATGACGGCGGGACGGGGTTGCTGCCGCGCTGCCGCCGCAAAACGGCGACCGTGCCGACGTCGACGTCCCGGCTGCCCCATCCGGCTGCCCCGGCCCGGCTACCCTTGAGGCAGAGAAATGAAGCCCGCGAGAGCAAAATAATGAAAGGTTGAAGGTCGCCGCTCCGTGGCCCACCGGCCCACCTCGCCTCCAGGTTCCAGGCCTTCCAGGCGTTCCAGGCGCGCCATTCCCGGCGCGGCGTTCCAGGCCATGGCCGGCGGGAAATCAAGCGCTTCACGCCCGATGGATGTGATGTGGTCGGAGTGATCAACAACATAAGGGAGGGGACGTGGAGGGACGCGGCGGGCGCGGCGGGCGCGGCGCCAACGGCCCCACGGCCCCACGGGGCGGTCATTTCTCCGCCCACTCCCTCCTGACTGATTACAAGAACAAACTCCCGCTCTCTCTCTCTCTCTCTCTCTCTCTCTCTCTCTCTCTCTCTCTCTCTCTCTCTCTCTCTCTCTCTCTCTCCTCTCACGCGCTCAGCGATACCTCCGCAGCCAAGTGAGTGGAGCCAGCGAGGGAGCGGGCGTGTTGTTTTGCAGCGGCACGAAGCTTCCCGCGAGCATCGGTGCGGCCGATGGCCGATGTAATCTGGCGGGGACGTCAGAGACTGCCCCGAGTGCCTTGAGCGCCTCCAGGGACGTGTCGCAACGCCCAAATGTCACTGGCATGCCGGGACGAGACGAGACACGAGACGACCGGCCCCCCGTGAGCGATAGCCGAGCCGAAAGTAGAACAGAACGTATCCCTTAAGCCGCGGCCAAAGTGCCCTTTTTTCCCGAGAATGCGCGCCTCTTGGTCGCTCTTAGAATTAGCCGACTCTGATTTTCCCCCGAGCCTTTCCAACAGTGGCGTGCCGCCCCGCCGCAAGTTCGGCGCGCGGCTCGCAGCACGCAGCCAGACTCTGGTGACGACGGTCTTACCCGATCGAGTCTGCCCTGCCCCATCTGGGGGCCTCGAGTCCCGAGCCCCGAGCGGGCCGGGCCGGGCCCCATCCGGGCTGAGTTAGGTCCCTGTTCGCTACGTGAGATGCCTGCCTGGTGCCTGCGACACACACAGACACACACGCACCAGGCCCGCGAGCTTCATTGGCCACGAGTAGGCCGTTGCCGTTCCAGCAACAGGGGGGGGGGGGGGAGGAGGGGAGAGAGAGAGAGAGAGAGAGAGAGAGAGAAAGAGAAAGAGACGCGGGGGTGGGGGTCCCTTTCCCTTCGACGACGGCAGACAGCAAGACGGGCACCTCGGCCGAGGCGAAAAAAAAGACCTCCGAGGAACTACTTGCCTCTTCTCCTCGCGCTTCTCCTTTTCAGCAGGTGCTACATTAGTAACAGGGGAAAGTTGCAAAGAAACGAAGATGGCCGCGCCGCAGAACGTAACAAACCCTCATTTGTTTTGGGAAGTTTTTTTGCTTGTTTTTGTTTCGCGGGGCGCCGCGCATGCTCTGGCCGGCGGCCGCCCCCGAGCAGAAAACTTCCGCAAACAGGTGGAGGTTTGTTATGCTTTGCGGTGGTCATCCTGCTCCCTTTTTTTTCTGCCTCGGTAAATTTTTGAAAAAAGCTTTTACGAATGGCGCACACGAATGAACCCACGTGCCACGTGTCGTTTCGCTGGTGGGAAAAAATGAAAATGATAATAACGGCGTGTTGCCATTAGCTTTGACGTTATTAGCGCAAAGCTTTAACGTGCTTTTACTTCTTTTTTTTTCTTCCCTTTAGATGCTGCAGGGAATACTCGGCGGGCCACGCCACGCGCCGCTGACGTGGTCTGCGCCGCTGGCGGCTCAGGACCGCGCCTTAAGAAGGTCAGGGGTGCAGTCGGCCCGGCCAAGTCGGCCCGGCAGGCAGGCGGGCAGGTAAGCCGAGGCCGAGGCCGCGCCGTGAGGGTGGCTTCGTCGGGCGTGGAGGCCGCGATGGAAAGCGCTTTGGGGAGCACCGCGCGCGACCAGGACCGCGCCCCGAGCAAGCAGAGCGTGCACCTCGTCTAGAGGGATAGAGGGCCTCTTTCTGGTGTGCCGGCATTCGCAGCGTTCATTCAAGGCATTCGAGCCCTTTCCCCACAGATCGTCGCGCAAGCTTCGCGCAAGCTTCGCGCTTCGCCGGCAAGCACCCGAGCAAGGCGGGCACGTCGTGGGCAAGTGCACGCGCAAGGCGCGCAAGGTGGGAGCGCTGGCGCCGTGGCACGGAGGCCTCGCCTAGCCGAGCAGCTAATGATCCGGCACTGCCGAGAGAGAATCTTTCATGATGACCTTAACCTCGCAGCGAAATGCCCCCCCCCCCCCCTCGCCCGGGCCGCCTGCAAGACGTCGGCGAGAAATGCTGGAACGGAGGCAGAAAGGCAAGGCGCCTCGCCTCGGTGTCTACGTGCCTACGATGCGCCGGAGCCGCACCATTCAAACGACGCCCGTCTTTGGGGCGACGATGGGGCGGGGGGTAAAAACGAAAAGCACGACTACGGGAATAATTATGTTATATTTTATTAAAATCATAACAAATTGACTGATAACGGACACAATAAGTAAAAAAGGGGGAAAAATACAACAGCTACATTACATGCACATATTTAATATATGCTCCTTTGCACTCTTAACAGAAAGATATAGACTTAATGCCACACACGAGAAAGACTTTTAAAAGACTGGGGAAAAGATGCTGCACAGTAGTAGAGGTGCAGAAATTCAACAATGGATTCAAGATGGAAAAGAAACTATATTAAATTGCAGAACTTTGCTCCAGCACAATACAAGTAAAGCGGAAAACACTAGTCCAAATATGTTGATCTAACAGTCAAATTACTACACGGCTATGGAAGAATTGTTTCCTTAACACTCAGCGCAGAGATGAGTCTTCTAAAAAGACAAGTCTCTTTACACATATGCAGACATATTATCACATTATTATTAACAAAGAAGTAAATGATAATGACTTACTTGAAAACACCTCACTACTAACAGGAATAAATATTTCTCATAGATGAAATTACAATCCAGGAACTTACAGCCTAATGCACAGGGCTTTACAGAATTAACTCCATGGGGCTAACCAATAAATAATCACAGAAAATACCATAAAACAGAAAACTTAAACAGCAGCTGTTTTCTGCTTTCCATATACTTTGTCCTCAGGTACAAAAATGCTTCAAGTTTATTGAGACATGATAAAAGTGTGCTACAAATTAACATGGTAAAGGAATGTCAGGGAATGTTACAAGAATTAACAGACCGCGAATACACAAAGCTAGATGATAAAAATACGCCAGAAATACTTGATTCTTAAAGAACAAGAGGAAAAGCCACAGGTAGTGTTGCACGCCAAGAGCACAGTTCCTCTCTCGGAGAAGCAGAAACAGTGCTGCATTGGGCACACTGTTGGCAGGCTAGAGTCGATAGGTGCGCGCTTAAGAGGAAGAACACGCAAAGCCTCGTAGAAATACGAATGTACAAAAAATAGGATATCCAAAACTAGTTGCCAAACTCACAAATTGACATGAGGAACCCAACGCCATCACAAAACAATCAATCTTCAACAACACGACATCTCCGAAAGCGGAGTGGCAAACAACAGGCAGAGAACAACATCAAGACAACGGAAAAAAGCGAGATGGGTGAAGAAGTAATAAGTGCAACAACATGGTAAAGAATAACCAAAGGGAACCATGCATTCCGGCTCACACCCACACACACACACCAATATCACATTCATTATTCATAACTTTTTTTTATAAACGAAAGAACGACACTTGTGTGCTCGAGTTCGAGTTCTAGTTTGTTACATTCATGTTGTGGCCGCGGTCGCTCGAAACCGGGGCAGAGGGGTGGAAGGGGTAAGGTGCCACCGCCCGCGGCCGAAATCACGCGGACCTCCCCGACCACGGTGCGAGGCACCTCCATGGCGGGGACGCGGGCCAGGACCAGAGGCCGCCGTCGACGCTCCGGCCGGACGGTCCGGCCCCTCAGCTCAGACATCGGTGGACGACTTGGGGCGCGACTTCCGGCGGCGGCGCGCCAGGTCCGACATGACGACGGGGCCCAGGTTGGGGGCGCGCGGCGACTGGCTGATGGCCTTGTACGTGGCGGCCACGGAGCCCTGCAGCAGAGAGGCAGACAGACAGGGTTAGGCCAACAAGTTTGGGCAGCCAGCTTTACTTCATTAAGAAAAATGTTAACCAAATAAAAGCGGGCGAGCCGAGGCGAGCGCTCTGCCCCCTTTCGTCGACTTTGCGAGGCTGACCTTGATGTCCGAGGCCTCCTGCATGTTGAGGCGCGCGTGCGGCAGCAGGTTGCGCTGCTGCAGCCAGGGGTGGTTCAGCACCTGCTCCGCCGTCGGCCTCCGGTTGGGGTCCACGTGGAGCATCGAGCGGACCAGGTCCTGAGAGCAACAACAAAAATGAGAACATGTTTCGAATGCCGAAAGGAAAGGCAGACACAGCGGCCGGAACCGCGCAGCGCGCCAGCGCGGCGCAGCGACACAGCCGCGCAACGACGGCACACCACCAAAAGTCAAGTCCGCCCCAAGGCCGACGAGGCCGACGACGACGAGACAGCACCAAGCACATTTCAAACATTCCCTCCAATTTCCGACGCGGGGCAAAGAGAAAAACCCGGGCCGCCAGCAAAGTGGGGGGCGCAAAAGAAGTAAAAAAAGTGTTGCGCCGCGGCGGGGCGCGGCGGGGCGCGGACCGAGGAGTGGAGGGGGAATTAATTAGTATTCACACTTCATAAGCCCCTCGCGCGCAATATTCCGCAATAACTCCGACAAAGCGAAGCAGAGCGGGGCGGGCCTGGGCGGGGCTGGGCGGGCCGGCCAAAGGCAGCCAAAGGGGCCGAACAATGCGGCGCGGAGCCCTTTTCCGTCGCGGCGCCAAGTACGAAGTGCGAAGGACTGAGGACCCGGGACGGGACAGGCGCGCCTAGGCGGGGCGAGGCGAAGCGGCCAGTCAAACTAGTTTGCGACGCGGCCTCTGCCTCTGGGCCTCGCCACCGGCCTCGGCCTCGACGCCCGCACCCCGCCAGGCCCAGGCCGGGCCCAGGCCAGGCAAGGCCTCGGCCGCCAGGGGAGCCCACGACCAATCCGGCCGCCAAGAGCGGGCAAAATGAATAATGAGCCTCGCGCTGCCCCGCCAGGCCGGACCACACAGTGGGCCAGAGGACCGGCGCCTGCGACAAAAACTCTCGACGCGTTTTGAGCTCCAGAGTCGCTAAACAGGACTCGAACCGAACGTTTGACCCCACCAATGGATTCCTCGTTCGGAGAGCAATTCATTGGTGGGGTCACACGTTCGGTTCGAGTCCCATTTAGGGACTGCTCTGGCGCTCAAAACGCGCGTCCGGGATGTTGACCGCCTCCACCGGTCTTCCGGCCCACTGTGAGCCGTCCGCCAATCCGCTCAGGCAGATTGCCAGCCGAGCGGATGAGCTGCACAGCTGGATCTCGTCCGCGTCAAGCGGCCTGCACTCCACGGCCATGGCCCACGGCCCGCCAGGACGGTCGCCGGCCTCCGCGCCCCGCGGCCACGAGCGACTTGGGCTCGTCTGGCTCCACGCGCGCCGCCGTGCACGGCCATGCACGGTCCCCAGGCGGACGCGCCGACGCGCCGACTCGGCGACGCAAAGCCGAGGCCAGCGTGGAGGACACCGCACTAGTGGCGGCGACGGACCGCAGAACTACAGGGGGACGCGGTGAGTGCCAACTCAACTAAAACTCCAATTTGTCCATTGTTGAGAGTTACAAGCGTCAACTCGGAAACCCCACTTCAAACTCAATTCGACGCTTGTCGCGCGCCTACCGCAGCACCAACAAAAATGGAGAATTTTTGGGGGAAGTTAGCACTGCTTCGAGCCGGAGTTGCTGCAATGGACTGCCCCGCCCCGCCCCGCCCCGGCCATCGCGCCGCAGTCCCCTCTGCGCGCGACAACTTCGCGGCGAACCGAGTCGAGTTTAACGAGCTAAATGTTAATACCCGATGGCTGCGCGCCGCGCAGTTGCAGACAGGCAAACGGACAGTTGGGCGGATGGACAGACAGACAGACAGACCGACAGACAAACTTACCTTGGCCGAGTCCGATACGGCGAGCCAGTTGCCGTGGTCCATGTCCAGGTCCTCGCTCACCCTGCGGAGTATGGCGCTCGGGGGGTCGCTGGGGGCGCTCGCGAACGGCGCGTGTCTGCAACAACAACAACAATGACAATAACAACAAAGAAGCAACAGCGACATCAAAACGACGACGGCGTGCGGGCTGCACCCTGCGTCGCCCTGCGTCCGCGCGTGAGGCTAGGCCCGGACCGCGCGGACGGCCCAGACGGGGGAGACGAGGCACCGCGCCGTAATGGGCCCCGTGACCTTTATCGGGAGTGGAATTTATAGTTGAATCTCTGATGATAAAGCGGTCGGCGCGGTGCGCCAGGCCACGCCACGGGCGACGGCCCACACAGTGGGCCACACACGCCCCGCCGCGCGCCCCGCGGTCGGGGAGAGGGCGACGTCACACAGGTGAGCCGCCGCAGGCAAGAAAAAGAATCGACGAAATTGGTAGAGAGAGATTCTCGCCGAAAGGCCGCCGGGGCAGCTGCTGGGGGCGGAGCGGGGAGGAGCGGGACGGAGGGGAGGGGAGGGAAAATCGCGGGTGGCATCCCGCCTGCCATCCTGGCAGAACCCAGCCAAGCCCGGGCTCAACGCAGGGCCGGCCGCGCAAGAACGCCAAGCCCCTGAGAACGGACGCGGAGAGGGAGAGGGTTCGGGCGACGGCCAACGAGGTGGGTAGGCCGGGCAGAATCGAGTCCCACATGCTCAGCGCTGCGAGGTACAGCCAGCCAGGCCCGGCCAGGCCCAAGCGGGTCGTCCCGGGCTGCAGGCCAAGGTGCGGTCGGGGCGGGGCCCTGGCGGGGCCCTGGCGGGGCCCTACTCCCTGCCGCGCCCCGCCCGAGTCGCGTATCGCCTATTCATCATGTTTGTTCGGGGCCGCATAAGGGTAAGCCGGTAGGGCCCGGCAGGGCCGCGCCGGCCGCACCGAGCCTAGGCACTCCGACCAGATAAAAGGAGACAGTGCGAACGCAGCAAAAGCGCGACACACACGTCGGCAAGTACGTCCAAAACGAACGCACTGGCGCTTTGGCAAGGAGAGACCTTGTCCCACCGAGGCGGTCCAGGCATCGCCACTGAACCATCGATGCTGCCGAGCCGCGCAAACCCATCCGCGGAAAGAGCAGAGACTGCCCGACACCAGCAGCGGCAGCGGCCCCCAGCGAAGGGAACGGTGACAAAAACAAATCCCACCCACACCCACACCCCTGCGCCCTGCGCCCTGCACACCGCATTGGCTACAAATCACGGGGCGGGGCGGGGCGGGGCGGGGACGTGGCTGTGGTCCGGGACTGCGTGGGCGTCTGGGGCGGGGCCGCCGGGGTCGCCCCCAACCGGGGCCCAGCGAGGGAGGACCAGGGAGGACCCACCCAGAGCACAGAGTTGCAACACAGATTCATCCTACAACGCAAACTCTACACGTCGTGGGGAACACCGTGCAGGACACCGTGCAGGACACCGGAAAAGAAACAAACGAGGCCGGTGGGTCGAAAGCGCGGAGGCACCGTGAAATACGCCAACCACTGCACGGTGGAGGGACTGCACCATGCAGCGTGCGGGGGTGCGAGATGGGCCAGGGCCGGGACACTTTACTGGCCCGCCAAGTGGTCACGTGACCCGCGCAGGAAAACAATCAATTCATGCAGAGGCAACGGAATAATAACGGCCAGCGGGGCGTGTGTGTGTGTGTGTGTGCCCGCGTGCGAGTGAGAGATAGAGATGGGGCAGTGAAAAGGCGAACGAGAAAGGGGAGGGGGCGATAACGAAGCCCGTTTGCAGGCCAGGCCTTGGCCAGGCCACCCGCCGGCCCATCCCGGCCGCATCGCACATCGCAACGGCCGGCCGAGCCGCCGAGGCCGAGCCCAACTGGAGTCCCGGCGAGTCCCAGGCTGGTCGTAGAGCGCGCGCCATTCCCGCGCACCCAAATAAGACGGTGGCAAAAAAAGCATAAAGTGCAGCAGTGGCGTTGTGTGCAGCGGCGCCGCGCCAAGCCACGCCAAGCTTAGCCCTGCCCGGCCGGCCTGGCCGACTCTAGGCCAAGGCAAAGGTGGGCCCCGCCGGCCCTGGCCCGCGGCCGCCGCGCCACCCCAATGTGCGACCATGACGTCATTGCTGCCCCAGCTCCGGCGGCCCCGGCAGCTCCGCTCGGCCGGCTGGCTGGCTGGGCCATTTGTCTGCCTCCTCCTCCACTTCTTGACGGCTTCTTGCACCACTTCCCCCTCCCCCTTCCTTCCCGCCGCTCGGCCGCAACAAGGAGACAAAAAGGGGAGCGACTCCAGACTGACCGCGGCGAGCCGCGATGCAAACAAAAACACTGGCAGTACAAGCCTCTGCGTGGGAGGGCTGCAGCAGACTGTCGCCCTGTCTCTCTCGCACTCATACGAGATGCCCCGTGAGTGCGGCAGAGGCGGCGCGGCGAAAGCGACTCTCGGAATGGGTCTGCGGCCCGAGGGCTGACGGCTCGCCTTGCCACCAAACGGACAGCCGCCTCGCCGCCATGATACAGTCAGTCCGGCCCGCCGAGGTAAACGGCCGTGAGGATGCCGACAATGTGCCGGCCGCGCTCCCGACCCTGCCCCCGCGGCCCCCACGCCCCCCGCCGCCGAAGGACCTCGCCTCGCAAATTCTATCGGCAGGGGGCCGCGCGGGGCTGGCCCTGGCCTGAGAGGGGCGCGGCAGAGGCGTGGCGGGCGCGACAGGGTACCCGAGCCCTGTTTAATCAACCCCCCGCCTCGGCCGAACCCGCCCCCGCCAGCACACTCATTCCCAGAGTCTCTCTCGCACCCACACGGGACGTCTCACCAGTGCGAGAGAGATGGAGCGACCAAAACGACTCTCGGAATCGGTCTCCAGGCCCGCCGCGGCGCAGCGAGCAGCCCCTGCGAAACAGAGCGAAGCGCGCGCTGGGCGTGGCAGCGTGTGTGGCACACTGTGCGCGCGCGCTGCGTATGTCCGCCGAGTGTGTCCCTAACTCATTACCGAATGGAATGGACCATCAACCCGCACCGCCCGCACCGCCCGCACCCAGCACGGCCGCCACAACTTGCACACACGAGAGAGAGCCGCAGAATCCCCGGGCAAGGCATGTGCGGGCCTCGTCCCTCGTCGCCGTGAACCACCGCGCCGTGCACCGCGCCGTGCAGCCAGCTTCATTAATTTGGCAAAGTAAATGTGGTCGCCGCCGGCAAACTCCCACCGTCCCGCCCCGCCCCGCCTGGATCATCAAGTGCTCCTTCGCCTCGCACGGCAGGGTGAGGGTCCGCGTTCATGCACGGCCCCTCTCGCGTTGATGGGCTGTCAAAGAGTGGTCCGAACAGTGCGGCGCCGCGCCACGCCACGCCCGGTGTGTTGTGTGGCCCTGGAGGCCGCCAGCACCGCGGCGGCGGTACGAAACCCCGCGCCGTCGGACAGCGCAGACTTGATTCCGAGAGTCGTTTTCGTCGCTGCGTCTCTCTCGCACTCATGGGGCGTTCCGTATAGGAGCGAGAGAGACAGCGCGACGAGGCCGACTCTCGGAATCAGTCTGCAGGTGCACACGCCGCACTCCGCGCAGTAATTATTCATTAGCCACGCCGGCCGGACTGGTCCCCGATCTGCAGCACGGCCAACTTCGCCGTGGACGGCACCCACCGCGCAGCGCACCGCCGACAACATGCAGCAACATGCGCCAGAATTAGACTGATTCCTAGAGTCGTTTTCATCGCTCTCTCGCACCTATACGGGACGCTCCATGAGTGCGAGAGAGACAGAGATAAGGGAACGACTCTCAGAATCAGTCGCCAGCGGCCTCCGTGACGCATGTCGCCCTCGGCGCGCTTCGTTAGACAGGCTCGACACTCCGCCGGCGCAGCCAGCCAGCCAGCCGCCCATTTCGCTTTTCTTATTCTTTCCCTGCCAACACTTTCCGTTCGCCCGGCGTCGCCGCCTATCCGCGCCGCAAAAAGTTGTGCCTTAGCGTCCAAGTTTGGCGTCGTGCACGCGAGACCGCGCCGCGCGCGAGACACCGACAGGGTATCCGTGCGTCCCCCGGCGTAGCAGCGTAGCGGCGCAGCCCCGGCCTGCCCACTAGCCGCGCCACCGCCACAAACTTAGTCCATAAACATAAAAGCGGCGCGAAGCGACGTGGGAGTGGGATATGGGGGCATCAGGGAGGGCCGTCGGGGCTGGCCGTCGGGGCTGGCCGTCGGGGTGGGCCGTCGGGTTGGGCCGTCGCGGTGGGCCGTCGCGGTGGGCCGTCGCGGTGGGCCGTCCGCGGTGGGCCGTCCGAAGGGGTCTTGGTGGCGTTGATAAAACCTGTCGCCGTGTCGCCGTTGTTGCCTTTCGTCGGGGATGTCAGAGTCGTTCTAGTCATTCCCTCCGCACGAGCGCGAGAGCGACAGAGCGACGACGGCGACTCTCGGAATCAGTCTGCAGGCCTTGTCATTGGACGCTGCCGATAGGACAGGCCCCGACAGCCCTTTAGGCCTCGAGGGAAACGAGATGAGCAGGTCGGCTAATTTCCGAACAGGCCACGCGCACCCCGCCGCCCTGCCGACCGCCAGCCCGCAAGCGGCTCCAGTTCCTCTTGCCTCGCTCCGCCCCGCAGGGCCCCTCCTCGCTCCGTCTCTCTCCCACCTACACTCGGCACCCGACGAGTGCGAGAGAGACGGAGCGACGAAAACGACTCTCGGAATCAGTCTGCCGCCCGCCCCTCCCCCGCGGCCACCCACGCCGCGCTGCCGCGCTGCCGTGCCGAACCCGGCCGAGACTTCAAAGGAAAGACGCGAAAGAAGGTTCCGCTTCGGAACGCCGCGGCAGCAGGCAACCTAACACTATACACGTTCCATTCCTACGCGCCCAGTGTGATGCCCGGCGACACACGCCGGCCCGGCTCGCTGTGTTTAAACGGCCTCGGCTTTGGCGCCTTTCGGCGACGAGGAAAAGCGCTCCGCTTCAGCAGACTCATTCCGCCAGTCGATTTTGTCTCTCTCGCACTCATGGGGCGTCCCGCACGGGTGCGAGGGAGACAGAGCGACGCGGCTTTGGCTGGCAGCGCGCACGCCGCGTCGGCAGGCGGGGGCATTACGCATTCCGACGCCATGTATAATGTATCGCCAGGTAAAAAGCACAGCAAACACCCGCGGAGAATTAGCAATCATCCCGCCGCGGGGGTGAGGACGACGAGAGTCTGTCTCTCTCGCACTCACGGGGCGTTCCGCACAGGTGCGAGAGAGAGGGGGGGGGGAGGCAGGGCGACGGAGGGAATGAATCAGTCTGCGGGAACGCCGGAGCGCCCGCCAAGTCGCGGGCGGGCCAGCCCGCTGGACAGGCGCGCCGAGCGGGCGGCCTACCCTCGAGTCCACAGGCGCTCCGCCCCGCGGCCTGCCCGCGGCACCGCGCCGCCGGCCAGCGTGCCAGCGCACAGCGCACCGACACCAAAACAAAAGCAACCCGCTTGCGCAAGGGCACCGGAAAAAAGGGAAGGGCGAAATGAGTCACGTTGTGCCCTGCAGGCTGATCCGCGCTGCCTCTCTCGCACTCACCCTGCGGGTGCGAGGGAGACAGCGCGACGAAAACGACTCTCGCAATCAGTCCGCCGCTGCCCTGCTGCCCTCCTCCCCGAGGGCTTCATCCTCTTTCCGTTAGCATCTGGCAGCGCGCCCATTCCGACTGGACACAGGGAGGACTGCGCGGAGAGGGAGAGAGAGGGGGGCGAAAAGAGGGAGGGAGAGAGAAAGAGACTCCGGGAGGAAGCGAGGCCAAGACGGCGCCACCACTCACTGAAGCCAGACCGCGGCCGGCAGACTCTCCGTCCCTCCTTCTCGCACTCGTGGGCGGGGGCGGGCTGCCGTGTGGGTGCGAGAGAGACAGACCGACTGCCCCTCGGGCTGCCCAGTCGGTCGAGATAATCGGGGCCAGGGCGGCCAGGGCAGGTGTTGGGGCGAGTAGCCGAGGGAGCGGCCGGGGCGGCGTAAACTAGCCTCGCGCAAAGCGGCAAAGCAGCCCCGCGTTAACCCCGATTCCAGATTACGCGGCCCTTTGGCTTCGCCAAGCTTCGCCGCCACCGCGGCAGCGACAACGTCCCTTTCGTCGCTCTGTCTCTCTCGCACCTATGCGGGACGGCCCACGCGCGCGAGAGAGACGAGACAGAGCGCTCCAAGAAAACTGTGTGCAGTGTCGCACGAGGGCACGAGGGGATCGGGCGGCGGGGGTCCGGGGGCACGCACGGACACGAACACGGCAGGGGCGGCGGACAGTCCCATGACGCGGGGCGAGGCAGCGAGGCAGCGACGCAGCCATCAGCAGGTCACCTTCGACCTTCATCAGGAAGGGGAGGGGGGAGCGGAAGGGGGCGGGGGGAGGGGAGGGGGAGATGAAAGAAGCCGGGCCAGACCCTAAGCCAGCGAGGGACGGGATATAACTTTCGCCGGGGAGCTCTGGCCGTGCCCTGCGGTTTTATTTTGTGTAAACTCTCCAAAGACAGCGGCGCCGCGTGGATGCGCCATTCGCCAGCGGCGCAGTGGCGGACGATGAAGGCGCAGGGCAAAGAGGAGTAAAGAGAAAACCCGAATAAAGTGGAAAGTCTTAGTGGAGGCGGTGGGGACGGCACACGCCCAGGCATGCGGTTGGGCACACGGCGGGGGAAAAGACATAGCGAACGGCTTTGTCAGTGGAGGAGCGAAGCGAGTGCGCACTTCCACAGTCCGCGGTGACACAGTGCCACACAGTGCCGTGGCACACACGGAGCCATTAGGCCGCTCTCTTAATAAGGAATGCTCACGCAGAGCCACCGCAGCCCCCGCCAGTGCCGCCCCCCCCCCCCAAGCCTCATTTGCCGCTCCGGCTAACCTTCAAAATTCCAAACTGCCACAATGCGGGGGAGTCCGGCCGCGCCTGATGGCTCTATAACGACGCCAAGTACGTTGCAAACGGCCGCGAGGCCGCGACTCCGTTTTCCCCTCCTGCCCTCCCTGGCGACGAAAACGAAACCCCGGCCGGTGACACGGCGTGGCGGCGAATTAAAGCAAAAAGCCACCGCCGTGGCGCGCCACCTGCAGAGCTAGAGCTGGCACTGCAACAGGTCCAAGCTTAACAGAAACAAACGCACCGCGAGATGAGCGACGTGGCGCCGCCTGTCTCTCTCGCGCGCACGGGGCGACCCCAACCCTGACGGGTGCGAGGGAGACAGACTCCTGCACGAGGAGCAGGCCGCCAGCGCGACGCACGACACGCGACGAGCGGCCCCGACAAGGTCAAGAGCGTCGTCCGCAGCGAGGCAGCGCGGCAACCCTCACTCGCCTCGGAAAAGCCATTTCCCTGTGTTTTCCCCGTGAGAAATAGAAAGAGGCAGACGACGGCACGGCCCGGGCCTGAGTACATAGTGGGGCGGCGGCGGGGGCGCGGCTGTCGTAGGTCACGGGGCGGGGCGGGGCCGGGCGGCCGCGCCAGCCGAGGCAAAACTCCCTGATTGCGTTCAAAGTCGCGGCAACAAAAATAGACGCTTGGAGGAGCACGGTGACTGCATGCACGGCGGAGGCGAAGCAGGCCAGGCAGGCGGCAGCACCATGGCAGCACCATGGCAGCACGCAGCGACGACGGCCCGCGCGCCGCTCCCCCAAGTCACGACACAAGCACTAAACTTTCCGCCACTTTTCGGAGCGACGCTCCGACCTTTAAAAATCCGTCACCGCCACGGCGCCACGCCACGCCACGCCAGGGCGGGCAGGGCGCCGCTGCAGACCAAGTGTCTCGGGCCGCGCAGTGCGGCGCGTCCCAAAGAGTCCTCTCGTCGCTCTGACAGTGTTGCACCGCTGCTGTGGGACTAACGGAGCGCCCCGCGACGCTTTGGAATCAGTCTGCAGCACACTGGCTCGTCTCTCTCACACCAATACGGAAAGGCCCCATGAGTGCGAGAGAGACAGAGCGACGAAAACGACCGTCGGAATCAGTCTGCAGACTGCAGGCAGCATAGGCCAGGGCCCTCCACAGGTGATGCAGCCCCGCCCTTCCTGGCCGGGGCGGGGCGGGACGGGGTCCTCGACGCCGACACTCAAGGCCGGGCGACAAACAAGAGAGCGAGCGACGGAAAATATCTCTGCTGCCTGGTGCGCGCTGCACGCGGGCTTTTGGTACAGATCGAGGCGGGGCGAGGCGAAGCGAAGCGCCACTCCTCTCCCCCTTCTCGGCTTACTCAAAAGGAAACTCAAAGAGGCCTGCCCTGGCCGGCTCGCGCTGCCGAGCACGAAAAACGCGACAGTGTAGGCGCGCCGAGACTCGCTCTAATGAGAGTGGATCCAAGCGATCCGGCAAGTCGGCGAGACAACAAGAAAGAAAAAGAATAGAAAAACGGAAACGGCGACACGGCGGCGACGCAGCCACGACGAGCCAGGTTTCAGATTGCACTCTTCCGTGAGTCGGGCTGGCTGCGGAGACAGGAAGGCGGGTTGCGGGGGCGCGCTGCGGGCTGCGGGGGCGGGTCGTGGGGGCGGCGGGCTCAAGCGCAAGCGGCGCCAGCCAATTACGCCGGGCGTCGTTCAGCGCCACACGTCGCGCAGCCTCAGTCTCTCTCTCTCTCTCTCTCTCTCTCTCTCTCTCTCTCTCTCTCTCTCTCTCTCTCTCTCTCTCTCTCTCACGGGGCGCTCCGCACAGGTGCGAGAGAGACAGAGCGTCGACAGCACTCGTCGGAATCAGCCCGCCGCTGGTCAACGCGGCGGCAGCAGACGGGTTTCGAGAGTCGTTCTCCTCGTTCTGTCCCTCTCACACTCACGAGGCGTCCCCTGCAGGTGCGAGAGAGACAGAGCGACGAAAACAGCGACTCTGGGAATCAGTCTGCAGGTCAGACAGACCGGGTCGAGGACGCGGTGGGTCGGAGGAGCGAGAGGGGGAGAGAGAGAGAAGACAGCCGCACTGGAAGATAATGACAGAGGACTTGGCGGCGAGCAGGACCGGCTGCACCAGGCACGCCAGGCGCGCCGCGGACGCCGAGGGGCGTGGCCGGCGTGGCCCTGCAGACCCACAGCCACCCAGGCTGGCCAGGCACACTGGATCGCCAAGGACACGCCGACACGCGGACCGGCGGGCAGCCTCATAAGAGACATGTATGAAAAATGCCGCAGCGACAGGATTCGCTTCGCATGGCCTGGCTTGGCCTGGCTTGGCCGCGCGACCTGGCAGGACGCGACCCGCGGGGCCCGGGGCGGCGGGGACAATTTCGCTCCAATCTAGTCGGAGCGCAAAAAGGGGAGGGGAGGGCAGAGGCCGCCGCAGAGCCGCCAGCCTCCCCACGCGCTGGACTCCAGGCCGGACTCCAGGCCGGACTCCAGGCCGGACTCCAGGCCGGACTCCAGGCCGGACTCCAGGCCGGACTCCAGGCCGGACTCCAGGCCGGACTCCAGGCCGGACTCCAGGCCGGACTCCAGGCCGGACTCCAGGCCGGACTCCAGGCCGGATCCAGGCCGGACTCCAGGCCGGACTCCAGGCGGACTCAGGCCGGACTCCAGGCCGGACTCCAGGCCGGACTCCAGGCCGGACTCCAGGCCGGACTCCAGGCCGGAGTGAGTGCCTCTTCATTTCCCGCCGCGCTGGAGCCGGACAGCCCAGCCCAGCGCAGTCCGGGCCAACGCTGAGCACACGGACCCCTTCCCCTCTTTACCGACCGACCCCTACTTGAAAATTCCCTTCTTTCCCTCCCAGGCCAGGCCAAGCCAGGCCGGACTGCGGGTCGCTGCCGCCGCTGCAGCCAGCGCAACAAGACCAACAGCGAAGACAAACAAAGACGGGACCACGCCGCGCCACGCCACGCCGGGGCCGCGCGTGTCCCCCCGCCAGCCCGCCTCGCTGCTGATGGGCTGACAGACTCACTCCAATCCAATTTATTCCTCGTCGCCGACCTGGGCTCGGCGCGTTGGCGGCCGCGGCGGTGAGGAGCCGCAACACACTTGGCGACCCAAACAGCACCCCACTCCGACAAGCGCTGCTGCTCCGACAAGCAGCGCGTTTCGGGCGCCTTTTTATAGAGCCACATCCCGTGACGAGCTGCTGATGGGACGACGTCATGGATGGAGAGGGGCTCGCCGCCCAGGCAGGCAGGCAGGCACGGCCTAGCTGCCTAGCGCGGCGCCTCCGCCGCCAGCCGGGCGCGAGGAAAAAATATACAAAATACAGAGAGAGGGGGGAAAAAATCTCTCGTGATAAGGGCCGGGTCAGGCGCGAGGGGGCGGGGGTTGGAATACGGGGGCCCCGCGGGGGGAGGGTCATTTACCTGCAGAGCGCCCCGCCCCGCCGAGCCACGCTCCGCCGAGCCACGCTCCGCCACGCCGCGCAGGGTCATCGTCTCTACATGCCCCCTGTACCTGCCGCGCTACTTTTCACCCGCCTCAGCGAACACACACACACTGCCGAAAACAAAATACACAGCGAGGCGGCAGCGACGGCGTAGCGAAGCCATGGCGATGCCCGGGCGGACAAAGGCACGGGAGGGGAGGGGGAGGGTGGAAGGTCTCGCCAGTGTAGTGCGCGATCGTCCCGTCCCGGCCAATGGGTCGGGTAATCGGCCGGCGTAGTTTTCCAGATTACACGGTCGGCCGCAGGGGAACAGTGGCGGCAGCGGCGGCAGTGGCGCGGCGCCGCCCCCACCCTGCGTCAACCACAGGTCAGCCAGCCAACCACAAGGCCCAGGATGCACTGAGGGCCACGGGCAGGGCCCACTGCGAGTGCGAGACAGAGAGAGAGAAAAACACTACTCGAACACAGAGAGACTGAGGCAGTCTGGAGGCTGGAAGCGAAGTCCTCCCAGGCAACCCTCATCTCCCAACACGCATCTCCGACTCCGACAGCGAACGAGTAGCGGCGCGTGGTGCCGCAGAGAGCGACTCCGAACCGAGCTCCCGTCGCTCTCTGTCGCACTCACCATGGGGCGCTCCCTGCGAGTGAGACAGAGGCAGGACGACGAGAGCCCGTCGGCGGCACGTGGTGAGGGCCACGTCCGCGGGGACGCGTCGGGCGTCCTCGACGAGCGCCGTGCCGTCCTTGTCCTCCACGAGGCCCGGCCGTCGCATCGTCGCGACAAGAGCAAAAATTTGTCGCCTTTCCCTCAAGCCTAAGCTCCCGCGCCGCCCCCATATCGCTCAGAGCAGCGGAGCAGCGGCCTGTTGAGTCTTCTTCCCCATTGAATTCGCCCCGCCCAGCGCGACCCCGCGCCGCGCCGCCCCGCACACGCTTCTGCAAACAATTTGTTGGTGAGTGCGACCCCCATCAAATATACATAGCTGTGGAAGAGTGGGGCTGCGCGCCGCGCCAGCCACCGCTTGCCGGGGACTCTCCAGGGCGGGACGCGGACCGAGTCGAGGGCCGCGCGCCGCGCCGCGCCACGCCACGGCCATGGCGGACACGGAGTCGAGGCCGTTCTTCATTTACCTCGGAACTGGCCCTGGGCGGGGCGGGGCGGCAGGGCTACGGCCTCGGCCACGGCGACGCAGCGGGAATGTCTCCCGTTACACAGACCACCTCAAAGCGCCGGCCTGCCCCAGCCTGCCCCGGGGGCGAGGCAGAGGCTTATGCCGCCGCCAGACTACCGGCCGGGAGAGCATTTAGCGGCAGCGCAGCCAGCGCCCAAGCGGAGAAACAGACCGAACGACGGGCAGACTAACTCCGGGCTGGAATAGGCTGGGCCGGACGAACAAACTTGCACGAAAACATGGTGCATGGTCCGCAGCCTTTCAGGTCACCGGCGGCCTCCCTTCGGCCGGACTTCGTCGCGGCGCGGCCAGCCAGGCCGCCCAGCCGCGGGCAAGCCAAGCATGGCCGCGCCAAGCCGCGGTCCGCCACGATGTGGCAGGATATCATTATACAGGGTTTTACGGCCAGCATGGCCAGGTACCTTATCGGAGCCCCACGGAGACCCTACGGCGAGAAGGGGCGGGGCCAGCGGGGCCAGCCGCGCGGGCGGGGGCAGGGGGAGGAGGGGCACTGACGTCAGCGGGAGCTACCTGACCGGCATCGCAAGGCGGGGGAGGGGAAGGGAGGGGCAAGAGTGGCAAGCGTAAAGAAGAAAGAGGGCGCGGGGGGCCGCAGCGGTGCAAGAGAGACGACGACACAGAGGGGGGCCATGGCGGGCCACGGCGGGCCACGGAGGGAAGGGGCACCATTCATAGAAAGAGAAGGATCCGTACACCGCCTTGGTGGGGCGGGGGCCACTGCGGGGTGGGGCGTGGTGGGGCGACGAGGTGCTCGCCATGAATGGGGCCGAGGCCCCGCCACGCCCCGCCACGCCACTGTAGTTCCGGTTGGAATGGGATGTGCGCCGAAGAAGGAGGGCAAAGCGCGCCCGCAGCCGCCACTGCAGCACCACCAGCAACAACAACAAGAAAAACAACAGCAGCACCAGGAGCCGCGAATCCTACCCTACATTACTGACGCGCTTCCCTAGAATACATTCATTCATTCGCTCACATACACGCAAATGCATAATGCATGCATGCCCCGGCACGCCCACGCACACAGACACCCAGGGCAGCGCGTCGCATAGCCTGCATAGCCCGGCCGCGCTAGGGCGCCAGCCAGAGCCCGGCCCGGCGGGCTGCTCGGCGCTGCCGACTGAGAGTCCATTTCGTCGCTCCGTCTCTCCCGCACTCAAGGGCCGTCCCTTTAGGTGCGAGAGAGGTGAAGCGATGAAAACGACTCTCGGTCTGCTGCTTCATATCGTGGCGAGAGGCCGGATGAACGTGCGGACGGGCGGTCCGAGTCGCTGCCTGGCGCTTCCTGGCGCTGCCCGTCAGCCCGTCAGGCCGTCGAGGTTATTTATCGAGTGCCCGACCCAACCCCCGCCCCCGCCAAGCTTGGCCCCGGTCAGGCTCCGCGCCCAGCCTCGGCCCAGGACCCGCCCAGCCCCGGCCGCTGCACTTCGGACACTACACTGCCTCCTCCCAGAACGGACATCCCCGGCACAATGTCGGGACGTGCCCCTGCCCCGCCGGCCCCGCCCCTCGACGGCCCCCGCTGCAGTCCTTGCCGTCGCCTCCCTGCAAAGTGGCGGGGCCGGGCATGCTTTGCGTGGGCGGCGCGGCGGCGGCGCGGGGCAGGGCAGGTGGGAAGGCGAAGGCTCCGGAGCGGCAGGGCCGGGCAGGGCGGCGGAGGCATCGCCAGGGAATAACTTTATGATTCCAGGCAGAGAGGCGGGGCGTGGCGGGGCGCGACCCGACGGCCGGCGAGACCGGAATACAAACCGTCGAAGCATCAAGCATCGCGTCGGCGTGTCCGGGCTGTCCGGGCGCGGCGCGTCCCGGCACGGCGCCCAGAGCCACTTTCCGCTTATCGCCCAGGGGCCGGGCCCTTGGCGAGGCCCTTGGTGGGGCCCTTGGCCGGGCCGGGCACCACCCTGGGGCCGTAAGCGCCACTCCCCCGCCGAGCGTCACAGGTCGTCGGGGGCCGTGAAACAAAAAGAGAGAAAAAAAAGTTGGCCGCGCGCGCGGGATTTGAACCCGAAACCACCGACGAGGGCCGGGGAAGGGGGGCGAGGCGGCTGCCGTCTTCTTTCAGCTTTTAACAAGTCGCAGTGCGGTGTCACGCTCCGGCGTCACCCCCTTGAGTCCACAAAGCGGCGGCCAGCCAGCCAGCCGCAGACGCCCTGGGCCACGGGGCACAGCCCAGGGCACAGCGGACTCGCCGCAATTTAAATTTTAAAAAGACGCCGCCGCTCCTCCTGTCCCCGGCCGGCTGCTCAACTTGCCGCTCCGAGAGGGCGAGGGCGAGGGCGAGGGCGAGGGCCAGGGCGAGGGCGAGGGCGAGGGCCAGTGTGTGGCCCGGGGAAGGAGAAAAGGGGCGGCAGCGGTCCGATTCGTGGGACGTGCCGCGCCACTTTCTTTTACTTTGAGGAGACCCTCCTCGAGGACGCTCCCATCCCAGAGAGTGGAGACGGTCCGCGCGAAGGTCCACGAGAAGGCCGCGCGGCGCCGCGGCCAACATGAAGTATTACCGCCATGTCTCCGCAGTGTCATCGCGAGCGGCGCGCGGGGCGGCTGGGGGCGGCCGCGGCCCAACGGCCCAGTGGAACGTGGTGGAACGGCCCCGCCGCCTGTCGAGCCCCGCTCCGCTGAATCACCAATCTTCAGGCGGCCCTGCCAAGAACGACCACCGCGACGGCGGACACGGCCACGTAAGACGTCACACCGCCGCCAGCTTGACGGGGTTTAGGTTGACAGTTCCGTGTCGTGCTTGCGGGAAGGGTGAAGTGGATAGAAACCTGGCAGGGCAGGCGGGGTCCAAACCGCTCCCATTTCGTTACGCAATGTGTGGCAACCCGTTGCGGGCCGGGCGGGCCGGGCCGGGACAGACCGGGTGGCGCCGTGCCGTCGTCCCCGCGATTCCACAGCCGGTTCGTTAGACAGGGAGGGCAGAGGACGGAAGGGCTGGCAGGGCCGCGGTGCCGTCGCCAAGCAAGGCCGGCCCTAGCCGGGCCCTAGCGGGGGCCCTAGCCCTCCCCACGAGAGGGCAAACGGCAACGCTGGCGACGTTGGTGGCGCTGGCAGCCAGCCTCACGGGTCCGCCCGCAGCCCGCACCCCGCCCAACCGAATCCCTGCCGAACTTGACGAAATCAGCGGGGCTTCCGATGGGACTGCATCCCTCCGCGTCCCCACCACCCCACCACCACCCGCAGGCCCGCAGGCCCGCCCCGACGCCCGCGCACCATTTTTCCCCGCCATTCGCACACGTTTGATTCCCGGGCCTTTCACTCCGACGCGCCTGTTTCCTCGCTGCAGACACAGACGTGGCCGACGTGGCCGCGGGAGCAAACTTCCCCGAAAGCGAACGGCAGAAAGGCTGAGGGGGCGCCCCCCAGTCCGATGTTGGCGCTGCCCGCCCAGTGGCGCGAGGGCGAGGTGGGCCGCTCCCTTGGCCGCTTGCGGAGCAGCGGAGCTCCGAGCGGAAGTGGCAAATCGACGGCCCTCATTTCATTTCCTCGCATCGCCTCGCCAGCCTTGCCAGCCTCGCCCTCTGACGTAGTCGGCCAAGTTGGCCAGGGCCTGCACGGCCAGGGCCTCCGCCGCCACCGCCGCGCTACATACAACGACCAGCCATTCCGTTCCGATGGCTGCACCGCGCACTGCGAGGCGCACTGCCAGCTACAACGAGTGCATCAGCCAGAGTGCTAGGCCTACGGCCAGGGGCGGTCGGCACGTAGCCTCGCCCGCAGCCTCCAGACTCATTCCGAGCTGTCACTCTCGCACTCCCGGGGCGTCCCGTATGAGTGCGAGAGAGAGAGCGACGAAAACGGCTTTCGGAACCAGCCTTGTGCTGCGCGGGCTGCATACAGACACGGCGCCATTACGCGGAATCCACGTCGAATCCACGTCCGCTTTGATGTGCTCTGCTTCACTTGGCGATCCCGGCCTGGCGGCCCCGCGGCCCCGCGGCCACTCAGTCAATTCCACCGTCGGGCTAAATGCAGCGCAAATGAGCAGCGGGCGGCGCTTTCATCAAATCAAACGCAGCACAGCCCCGCTTCACGGAAAACCCAATCCATGAGTGGAGCGGCACACAGTGGCTTCGCGGGGGCGGCGCAGACGAGTGAGTCAAGTCGCGGCAGTTCGCGGGAAAAATGGAAAAGTATGCCGCAAGTTTGAGACACATCAGGCCCTAACATATCCGCGCGCTGGCACGTCGTTCCGGAAAGCCGTGGGTGGCCCCGCCCCGCCCCGCCCCGCCCGTTCCCTTCCGTCCACGCCTCGCGAATACCCGATGAGGCGGCACGGCGGCGAGGCGGCACACGTGGGGGCGGGATGGGCCGTTCGCTCAATGGTGACGAATAGGGCGGTTGACCCTCTCGCCAGGCCCAGCGCGCCCACCGCGCCAGCAGCGTCAGCCCACACCGGCCACAGGTCATCGCCGCCAACACCTTCAGAGAAAACCAACACCGGCCGGGCCGCCCCGATGACCGCCACCCCCGCGGGGACGCAAGGACACGGCGCGGGTGGCGACATCTACCGGCAGCCCCGGCAGCTGCGGTGCGCGGCGGGGGACCGCCCTCGCCGCCCTCGTCGCGCGGAGTATGGCGGCAAGGCAGCGCGAGCGCCAGGCCAGGCGCCACCGCACCGCGACCACGGCGTTGCACGCTGCACGCTGCGCGGCGGGCCTGGCCAGCCACATCAAGGCGCCTGTCAGCACGCGGCCACCGCGGCCACGCCATCAAACGCCACCGCGCGTCCCCGAACCTGCAGCCTGCAGCGGCAGGCGGTAGGCGCGGGGGCGCAAGGCCACGGCCACGGCGGGCGACGCAGGGGGGCGCCCGGCCCCCGGTAGGACCCAAAGGCGTAGAGTCTCCGCAGCGCGGGGTATCCGCCGCGCGCCGGAGCTCCACCCGCGCTACCCCTTTCGCCAGAGCCGGCACGGGGCGAGCACTAAAGCGCGTTACGTCCGAACAGCCGCATAAACGCACGGCGGGCCTGCACTGGCCTGCATTGTGCCAGCATTAAACGGAACGGGCAATGTGGTCGAAAGGGCCGAGGCGGGGAAGCGGCGCGGGGGCGAAAGGCTGATTCCGAGAGCCGTTTTCGTCGCTCTGTCCTCCTCGCACCAAAGCGGGGCAGCCCGCGAGTGAGAGAGAGACAGAGCGACGAAAAAGACCCTCGGAATCAGCCTGCGGGGCGTGGGCGGATGCAGCCCCCCGATCCGCAACATGATGAAGAGGAAGACGACGTGCCGCAGCGAGACGCGAGGCGATAGTGCGGCACGTGACGTGACCTTTCGGCGAGGGTAGAGGGGGGTGGAGGGAAGCGACGGGACACACGACGGCACTCAGGGTGCTCAGCCGCCTCGCCAGGCAGACAGCCTAAATGGCGAGTGCGTCCCCCTGCGCCCTGCGTTTGTGGTTTGTGTTTGTGCCACTGCTTTGGAGGGCCTTTAACGACGGGTGCCGCGCCGCTTTGAACATCACCGGGCCGCATCACCAGCCCTGGAGCGCGTCGTCGAGAGGGTGCCGCATCGGCTGGCCTCCCCGAGAGAACACTCCGCCAGCCAAACAAGCCGGGAGATCAAAGGTGGCCTTCTCCAAGCACCCTGCCGCGCCTAGCCGCCTAGCGGGTCGCGCGCTCCCCCGGTCAAACTTTGCCACTCCACACCCCACTTCCTGCTGCAGCCGCCACGCCGAGAGTCGTTTTCGTCGCTCTGTCTCTCTCGCACGCATGGGGCGTCCCGTATAGGTGCGAGAGAGACAGAGCCACGAAAAAGACTCCCGGAAGGCGAGCGAAGGGCGCCGCCTCGTTCGGCCTACTTTTCCCTCCCCTTCTCCTTCTTCTCGGTGCACTCGCCAGCCTGCCACTTACCCGGCCAGCAGGATGAAGAGGATGACCCCCAGGGACCAGATGTCGCAGGCCTCGTCGTAGCCCTGCCGCTTGAGCACCTCGGGCGCCACGAAGTTGGCCGTGTAGCACGGCGTCATGAGCAGCCCGTTCTCGGCGCGCAGCTGCTTGGCGAAGCCGAAGTCGATGATGCGCAGCGACTCGGGCTGCATGCTCTCCGACTCGTACAGAATGTTGGAGGGCTTCAAGTCCCGATGCACCACCTGGACGGCAAACTCGTGCTCAGTCAAGTCACTGGGTACCGGAATCAAGGACGGAATGCGGGGTTTCGCGCAAGCACCTACCCCATTCTGATGCAGGTACTGGATGGCACCGACAAGGGTATTCAACACTGCAGCCGCCTCTCGCTCGGAGAATATTTTAAGTCCGACTATGCGTTCCACAAGTTCACCTCCACGCATGAGTTCCATCACTAAGTAGACTGAACGTTCATCTTCATAGACCTACGAAATTGCAACACAAAATTCAGTTTGAAGAAAAGAGAAGATTGAAATGAATAATTTACAAAAGCAAAACCTTAAAAATACATTACATACATCTCTTAAAGTTATAATATTAGGGTGTTGACCATATCTCAATAAAATTTCTACTTCTTCTTGGCAATCTCTTTTTGACTTATCTATTACCTGTAAAATAAATTACAACATGAAAAACTAGAAAGATTGATTCAAAAGAATTTAAAAAAACACCTTTTTAAAAATGTTCAACAGAAATTAAAGATAAAAAAAACATACCTTAACTGCATATTCTAGTCGAGATGTTCTATGAACACAGAGACGACAAATAGAAAAACTACCTCTGCCAATTTCTTCTCGAAGTTCATATTCGTCTGTGACTGAACTTCTTTTTACATACATTAATTGCTAAAAAAAACAAAATATACATCAAATTATCTTTTTAAATAACTTATACAAAAACAAAAAATCCAGGAGAGAAATGTTTATTACTTTTGATATTGATTCCATTGGTCTGTCTGTTGGAATTCCCTGCTCATCTAGTAGACATGGGGCTACAAAACTGAACCCACGGAACAGTTCATGAGCTGTTGCACTGGGAGGGAGACCAGGAGAATCTGTAAAATTAAGTAATATTTAATTGACATTCAGAGTCAAATTTCTAATAATGCTTGAAAACATGTTTACACATACCTTTAGGTGTTTTGGAAGTGAATTCACTGTCAAAGTATCGTGCATCTTCTGCTCTACAAACTGCAGGTTTGAAAGGGGGTAGTATTTCTTTTCTAGCAAGTTTGTCCCAATCAATAGTGGCAAAAAAGGAATGTGACTTCATTTCACAAATTCCATCAGGTCCTGTTGCCCAAAATATACATTATTATTGACTTAAGTAATACTTGAGATCATCTAGGTGGTACACAGAAATTTGGAGAAAGTACCTGCACCCAGTCTGTTGGCTGGATTTCTTTTGAACAGTACCCGTAATAATGACTGTGCCTCATCTGATAAAAATTGAGGCATTCCTAGTTTTGCTTTTAAGATTAGATTCATAGTTTCTTTTCTGTTGGGGCCTTGGAAAGGTAGTGCTCCAGTCAGCATTTCAAACTGAAAGCAAATGTTTCAGTGTTAGAGTTATGAGCAGATTTATGACAAAGCATACAAGGCAAACAAACTCTATTCACATACCATGACCACACCAAATGACCACCAATCAGCAGCAAAGGAATGTCCTTTCCGATTTACAACCTCTGGGGCCATATACTCAACAGTTCCACAGAAGGAGTATGCTTTCTGATCGTCTAACGGTTGCTTGCTGAGCCCAAAATCTGTTAAAGAAATATGTCCCTCGGAATCTAAGAGAATGCTGAAAACAGAAGATTGAGACAAAATAAAAATTTGCTCAAATTAGAACTAAAAACGTGGGCGAATTTCATTGTGCCAGAGGAGGAAGACACAAAAAAAAGATGCAAACGACATGGACGTACTTTTCTGGTTTAAGATCACGATATATGATACCAAGGCTGTGAATGTGGTCTAGCGCCAGCGCTAGCTCAGCCAGATAAAACTTGACATCTTCTTCAGTAAACATGACCTGAACGCAGTCAAGAAGCCACACCATTAAAAGGTTATCATCTCTTTTAAAAATATTAGCAGTAGTATTATTTTATCAGAGGAAGATCATTACTTACTTCTTTTGACAATCTTGTGAACAAGTCTCCACCTCTTAAGAAGTCCAATATTAAATAAAGCTTTCCTTCAGTTTGGAAGGCATAGTGAAGTCTGACAATAAATGGATGTCTAACATCGACAAGTATGTTACGTTCCATTTTTGTTCTGACTCGATCTCGAACTATAAAAATAAACAATAAGCAACTAATTACTGAACAGTTCTTTATTTTACTTTTTTGAGAGACAAGAAACAAACCTCGCACACACACTGATACTTACTTTTCAAAGTTGCCTTCTTTAATACTTTCATGGCGTAGAGGGTGCCTGCGTCCTTCCCGACCACCTTCCGGACCAGGAACACCTGTCAAACAGAAAACACGTCAAGCACTGGCTCCAGACGACGGCCCGAAAGCAGTGGTACTCCACACGCAGCACGCAGCACGCACCTTGCCGAACGACCCCTGGCCGAGCACCTTGAGCAGCTCGAACTGCGACGGGTCGGCCTTGTCGTGGCCCTCCTTGACCACCTCGCCGAGCTCGATCTCGTGGGTCTCGGACCCCGGCCGGGAGTGCATGTCGATGGCGTGCCCGTCCACCGCGTCCACCGCGTCCACGGCGGCGTCGCCATGGCCGAGGTCGTGCCCGAGGTCATGTCCAAGGCCGTGCCCGAGGCCGTGTCCGAGGTTGTGTCCGAGGCCGTGTCCCAGGCCGTGGACGTCAGCCTTGACGCCGCGGTTCACGTGCTGCAACACACAACAAAGGCGTTAGGGCTTCCCTTTTCAGGCGGGCGCCAGCTAGAGAGACCCTCCAGAGGGACTCTGCGTCTCTCTGGCCGACGGCGAGGCCCGGAGGGCTAGCCTGTGTGGTTGGTGCGGCAAGCCCTCGGGCAAGCCTGGGGGTGTAAGGGTGTAGTGCTGTAAGGGTGTAAGCTGGCTCTAACTACGGAGTGCATCAGGTGTTGCTCAACGGCGCTAGGCTGCGCGGGGCCGCTCTCTCTAGACGGCCAACTCCACGCTCCGTGTCCCCCCCCCCCTTGCGGCTTGCGGGCCAAACTAGGCAAACAACCAGAGCGATTTGCATCTGCCTAGTTTGGCAGGCAAGTCGGCCAGTCAGTCCGACCGGACGGCGATCGCTGCCGTTTCAATCGGGGGCTGCGCATGCTAATGCTGCGGGGCGGCGGCATCCCAGCCACTCTTCTCCTCGGGGAGGGAGGGTGCTTGGGGGGGGGGGGAGACCCTTCCAGAGCGCTCCAGCCCCTGCGCGCCGCACGCACACAGCGGTGCACAGCAGTTGAGGCGAGTTTGCGACGCTGCCGCCAGAGGGCGCCTGCCGGGCCCGCCACCCGCCACCGCCCGCGGGCAGGGCAAAGACGACACGGATGGCACGGCACGGCGAGGTAGGTGGGCGGGTAGCCGGGTACGGTGGGTGGCTAGGGTGGCCGTCGTGCCCTCGCTCTCCCAAGAGCTCCGCAACAAAACATAGGATCCGGTCCGAGCTCGGACACGATGACAGCGGCCGGCCGCAGGGGCCTCCCAGGGGAGGGGGGAGCGTCCATAATTGAGGTGGGGTCCCCGGACGGTCCACCCTCGGGCCTACCCGGACGGCGAGGAGGGACAGGTGAGCCCGGGGGGCGGACCACAAGTCCGGGACGACAGCGGTTAGCACTCGCCCACCAACAATGCGGTGCAAATTAGCGCAGACGGGCCCAAGCAAGCAGGCAAGCAGGCAAGCAAGCAACCGGGACCGAGCCTCCACTCCACTGCCACGGCCCGGCCGGGCCCGCATCCCCACGCCCTGCGCCGCAAAGCAACACCTGGCTAGAGCCCGCGGCACCCCGGGGCTAACTCGCTTTGCCAATTTCATTACTGGGGGTGGAAAGGAGAAAGGGGAAAGAAGAAGACAGCCACACAGAGGGAGAGAGACGGAGATAAAGAGGCGGAGAGAGAGACGGAGAGAGCGAGAGGTGTTCGAGGCCCCGGGGGAAAGGCGACGCTTGTCTATTTTTCATGGGAGCCATGCGCCATTTTTTAACGTTGGGAAAGAGGGAAAAAGCCGAGGCCGGCCGACGCCAACGTGACTTGCGAATCTTATTCGGCTGCCGTGTCGGGGTGAGGCGGGGCGGGGCGGGGCGGGGCGGGGCCGAGGGGTGGGCTGGGATCAATGACCCGCGACCTGTTGCCTCGCCCCCGCCCCGCGCGGCCCCGCCACCCTCGGGTCGGCGCCGGGTTCAAACCCGGCCGCAGGCGCCCTTTTTTCTCCGCCCCCGCCGTGGGCCCCGCCGTGGGCGCACTCTCCACTACCTTGGACACGACGAACTTGCGCATGGCGCGCACCCAGCGGCGCAGCAGCAGCGCGCCTCCCACGGTGTCCCGCATCTTGACGACCATTCGCACACCGCTCCAGTCCCAGTGTCCTCCGCTTTATTTTCTTGCTCCGACAGTTCCAAGCTTGTTCCAAGCGCGGCCCGCGGCGGCGGTCTGGGGGGTCTGCGGTCTCGGCCTGCCCAAGTCCAACTAATGCAGTTAGCGCGACAGTGCGGCGCGTGCGTCCAACTCGAGTGACGCGGAGTGACTGACACAACAGTCGCCTGCCCCGCCTCAGCCTTACAACACGGATGTTCTTCACCCCGCCCCGCCCCGCCGCGCCCCCAATCCCCAATCCGACGATATGCGTTTTGTTTTCTTTGGCCTGGCTGGTGCCGCGGCCGCGGCTGCCACCCAGTGACCCGGCCAGAGGCAGGGCGACGCGGCGACGCGGCGGCGACGTCACGTCTGGAAGGGGAAGGCCCCGTACTCCACTCTACACTACGGCCTATCGAGACGTGTGCCTATCGAGACGGATGATGAACGCGGCGGCGGGTCACCGATAAGCCCCCCTCCTCCGCCTCCTCCGCGCGCGCGGCCGGACGGCGGCCCGTGGCGTCGCGTGGCCGCGGCGTGGCGGCGCGCGGCGTCTGACGACACTCGCGGGGCGCATGTCGCCACCGCGGACCGGACGTCACATCCAAAAGTCGCAGACCGGCGCCGGTTCAAGGACGCGCTGCCGTGCGCCGTGCGCCCCGCGCGGCCCTACACCGCTAATCCCTCCGTTCCGCTCCGAGTGACGGCGAGCGCCGGCAAGCGGTCGCTTGTTTGCTCTTCATCTTCCTCGTCCTCGCCCAAAGTCAACACGGCGACGCGCAGCGCGCAGCGCACTGCACCGAGTCCGTCTCGGTCCAACTCCAATTAGCAGTGCAGGGGCACGGCCGGCACGGCCGGCACGGCCGGTACGGCGAGCGGACTGAACGGGCCGCCTCGCCGTATCGCGGACGTCTGCCGCGGCCCGGCGCCATCGGCCGACGCAGCAGTATCGGTTGATTGGCAACCAGAGGAATAATCCATCGATACACACACAGACACACCCACACACCCACGCCATCGGGATGAATAAAAAAGGGTCCACTGGGCGAAGCGCGCCCGGCCCGACCCCCTCACTGTATTTCCATCTGCACGCTTCCCACGCCACCGCCGCCAAAACATTCGACACCACGAACAAACGGGCCGCTCGGACGATGGTGGCGTGGCGCGGCGTGGCGGGCAGCCCCTGCTTCATTGCTCCCCGACGACCAGAGCAGCAGACTGATTCCGAGAGTCGTTTCCATCGCTCCGTCTCCCTCGCACTCGTGGGGCGTCCCGTGTAGGTGCGAGAGAGACCGCGACGAAAACGACCCTCAGTCTGCAGCAGGGCAGCAGGCCTCTATGCCGTCTAATCCTCTTTCAGCCTTCCCCCATTTCGGCACCCTTCAGCAGGCTGATTCCGAGCGGGGAGGTAGTCTCTCTCTCGCACCCTTGCGGGACTCGCCATGAGTGCGAGAGAGAGAGACACCCTTCCCCCCTGCTGCTCCCTCCCCTTTCTGGCTCGCCGGATGACAAAGGAGCCGCTCATCCTCTCCAGGGGCGGAAGGCAGGCACGGCACGGCACGGCACGGCACGGCACGGCAGGACGAAAAAAAAACAACAATCACTCCAACTTTTCGACTCCAATAATATCCGGCGGGACCGTTCGGCCGTTCGCCTACACTCGCCAAGCCAAACCAACGCGGCGTTCAAGGCCGTGCCATCCGCGCGATTCGCTCCGTCTCTCTCCCACCCGCAGGGAGAGCTCCACGAGCGCGACAGAGACAGGGCGACGAAACGACTCTTCTGAATCGCTCGGCAGTCAGTGGACCGCGAGGCCGCGAGGCCGCCAGGCGGGGAGGCAGCCCTCCGCTCCACACGGCGACGGCGGGTCCTGGTGGCGCTCGGCGGAGCTTGGCGGCGTGGAGCATCCCCTAGCCTAGCCGCCCCGCCGCCCCGCCCACAATCAAAGACGAGGCGCAGCCACGCCCCACGCGGCCCCACGCGGCCCCACGCGGCCCCACGACCACGGCGTGGGACGCAGAGACGCCTCAGGACGCTCGGTGGCGCCTAGAGGGGCTCCCCTCGCCTCCCGCAGGAGACAGATTCCGAGAGTCGTCTTCGTCGCTCTGTCTCTCTCGCACTCATAGGGCGTCCCGTGTAGGTTGCGAGAGAGAGAGAGACAGAGCGAAGAAGACGACTCTCGGAATCAGTCTGCAGACAGTGATGGGGACAGTAATGAGCGAAACGGCTCCGAGGGAGCGAGGGGGGAGTGGAGAAGAAGGACGAATGAAATTGAAGATCTGGTCGGGTCGTCCTACCACCACAAGAAGCTGAGCGGCGGCAATGGGCGACGACTCAATGGCCGTCCCCTCTCCCTCTCTCCGGTCGCCCCACCAGGCCCAGGGCGCAGGGCAGGGCGCAGGGCAGGGTGGCCATCAACGCCCGGCGGCGCACTGCTAATGAGTAATCGGCGAGTAATCAAGCCCCCTTCCCTGGGCAGACATCGTGCCAGGCGGACCGCTTGACATGCTTTCACACCATTTGACACGCCCGCCGGGCTGCAGGGCTGCAGGGCAGCGACGGCAGCGACAACGCGGACAAATGTATCGCTTTGCATTTTAAATCGAATTTCCATTCGCGTCGCTCCGTTGCTAGCAGGACGCTTGTGCGAAACCCGGTGAAACGTGCATGGTTGAAGCTATCCTACGCCAGGGCATGAAGGAGGGAGGTCTGCAAACCACCTCGGCCCTGAGGGGGATGGGATTTGCAACAAGCAGTAGTCCGAAACTCGATTGTGAATCGAGAGACATCCGTCTGGATTTGGACCACCTTGGCGACCAGGGAGGGCGTCATCTAGCTAGCCCAGCCCCCCCGCCGGCCTTGCGCGAGCGAGTCGCCAACTTTGCCAGTATCATGCCCCCGCCATTCCTTGGCCCCAGCCGTGGCTCCAGGCCGGCTGAATTAGGCGAGGCTACAATGGATGAATTATTGGGGCTCGCGCCAGCCCGTCCCGTCCGCCAGCGCGCCAGCCAGCCAACAGTAAACTCACTTTGTCTGAGGGGCAGGGCAAAGTTGGGCCCCCAGGCGGGCAGGGAGGCGGGCCGGCAGGATGAGTTCCCGTTCCCCTCCACGTGTCGTGCCGAGCGAGCCGCCGCGCCAAATCGATGAGGCCGCCGTTTTGCGCGACAACGCGCGAGGCGAGGGGTCAACCTGACACCGCCCTTGGCGAGCCTCGACGGCCTTTGCCCTCTTGGCGGCCCTTCCATTATTTTTAATCGCAGGTGCGTGCGCTGCGGTGAGGTGGGGCGCGGTGGGGCGCGGTGGGGCAGGTGGGGCGGGGGGGGGCGGGGGGGCGGGGCGACGCACACGCGCCGGGCCGCGCGCACCACTCGCCCTTGACCCAATTTGTTCCCTGGCTCCAATCGTGTCGATGACTTTTTGCGGCAGATGGCAGCAGCAGCCAATAGGGCGGGCAGCCAGGCAGACAGGCAGGCAGCGGCGGGGGAAGCGGGGGAACAACAACAACATCCGTCCCTGCGGCCGAACACGCCAATTACTACCCTGATCATCCCCCGGCGAGGCGCCACCAGGCGCGGCGCGCGGCCCTCGGCGTGGCCTTGGACCCGTCCCGTGGCCATCGCAAGGGGTATTGACAACGCATTCAAAGTTGTGACACGCCGCCGCCGCCAGGCCGGGGCGGGGCGGAGCGGAGCGGGATGGGGTGGCCGTCAAAGGCCGCCGCCAGAGGCCGCCGCCGTCAAAGCCACCCTTCCGACGGCGCGCGGCGCGTGGGCGAGAACGAGGACGAGGCGGCGGCGGAGCCAGAAGTGGACGACGACGCCGCCACCAAGGCCGCCGTCAAGGCCGCCGTCAAGGCCGCCGCCAGGGTCGCGGCCGCAAAATGAAAACCCTCCACGGCAGAGCGTTGCCGGCGGCGGCGCGTCGCCAAAGTCCAGAAAACAGGGCCAGTAATTGGCAGCCCCGACGCAAAGGCAGCCCCGCCGGGGCCCCGGGCGCCTCGCCGCGTCGCGGCCCCGTTGTCGGCAGCCAGCACATGCAATTACACTTGAAAGGGAAACTTGGGCGAGTTTCGGAAATCAATCAATCCAGTTCCCCCGCCAACACCCCGCCGCCTTTCGCCCGCCTTTCTCCCGAAAGCAAACTTTGCCATCAGACTCTGCCGCAAAATTTGGCGCGAGTGCGCACCGCGGCACCGCGCCACGGCCGGCAACAAGTAGTGCAGGGCAAAGCGCGTCCGAGAGGCGGTGCCGGCGGTGCGGCCGAAGGGCCGTGACGTCACCGCGCCACCCCCGCGCACGCCGAGCACGCCGTCGAGCACGTCGCGCGCTCATTACGCAGCGGAGACACGTTCGAAAAGGCCAATTTCGCCCCTCCAGCACCCTCGCGCCACCGCGCCGCCCCCGCCTCGCAGCGACAAAAAACAAGATGATGGAAGCAAAAGAGGTGAAAGGGGTGAAATAACGCACGGGCAGGAGATGAGTGCACGGGGACAAAGGGGGCACGTAGGGCGGCCCGGAACATGAGGCAAGCGAGGCAGACAGACAGGCGGACGGACAGACAGGCGGACGAACGGACTGTCCGACAGCGGACGGACATATGGACAGGCAGACAGCGGACGGACATACGGACAGGCAGACAGCGGACTGACGGCGGGCGGACAGAGCGCAGCGTCCTCCGGTGGGGCCCCGGCATCACCACCCGCGGGGCCTAAGGGAGGGGCCAGCCCGAGCAGAAACAGGGGGAGAGCGCACCCCTGTCCTTGGAGGGTTTTTCGCGTGCTTTTCTCTCAGGAGAGGTGCCTGCGTCTCACTAATATTAAAAGGGTGCGGAGAGACGCGCGGCAAAAGTAATGAGAACAAGATTGTCAAATAAGAAAGAAAGAAAGTAGGAGGGGGGCAGCGAGGGAAGAAAAATAACCTTCTCCGCCGCCGATGAGCACACGATCCCTTCAAGGCAGGAGACCAGCGGCGAGGGGCGGCGAGGCCTAGCGAGGCCAGGCGCGCGGAGGGTCGATCACAGGATCGGGTTCGGCCACGGGTAAAACAAGGCGGCGGAGGCAGAGGTAGAGACTTGACTGGCGGCGGGCATATTGCATCGGGGCAAGGCCTCCTCGGGACAGCGCGCGAATCTCATCGAGCTGTACCCGCCCCGCCCAACTGCACCCCCGGCCAGTGCTCAAATAGCCGGCCCCCCGGTGGTCACTTCACTCGGCCGCCGCGCCCGACCGGCCCAAATCTAAACTTAGCGTTTGCCCATTCCGGCCCGCGGGGCGCGGAGCGCGGGGCCCAACGCAATTACGCGCGGACAGTTTACGCAATGATAAAGTGAACCCGGGCCGCCGGGTTGCCGTCATCGGGTGCGGCGTCCTGGACGAGCCCGCCGACGAGCAGAGCAGGGCGGGGCCACTGCTGCCACTGCTGCATGGCCGCAGGGCCCGCAGGGGTTCTGCGTCGCCAGGCCGCAATATTTGATCCAAGTCCATTTCAAGTTTGGCCCGAGTCGCTCCGCCCCGGCCGGCGGCGGCGTGCGTGTGTTCGCGTTGGACTCGTGAAGCGTGTGCACTGCAAAACGGGGTGTAGTTTCACCGTGTGTCGGCACATCTGCAGGGCGACCCGCGAGGCCCCCGAGCCCCGCGAGGCTTCACAGCCAACGGGGATTTCGCAGTGGAACCGAAGAAGAAGAAGAAGAAGAAGCCTTGCTGCAGCCGCCGAGCCGCCAGAGCGAACTATCTGAGGAAGCCCGAAGCGGCAACCGGTGGCGGAAGGTGAGAGAATCACTGAAGGCCGAAACCAGGCAGGCCGGCCCGGTCCTCGGCCGCACAGTAACTCGCTCCACACGCGTCGAGCGCCGATAGAGAAAGAGAGAGCACACCGCAGCAAAAAGCAGCAAAAAGCAACGACGGGCTTATCAGCCTCCGTAACTGAGCAAGCAGGGAAAGTTAGTGGGCAAGCCATTAGCGAGGTCGGAGCGAGCGCAGAGGAAAAAGCCAAACACACACACGAGCGCACACCAGAATGTAAGGAAGAGAAAAACAAAACGCACACCAATGCTCTCACCTCAATGCTTTCATCCAGCACCATTTCCTCAGTGCTAGCAGACTGCAACAGACAAAACAACATCGTCAGTCCAACCTCGCAGCCCCCGCCCGCGGTGCGACTCTACGACGCGCGCGCCGACGACAACGTCGACACACACGCGCGCGCACGGCAGCGTCTACGGCCTACAAGCGTGCAGGGGAACTAACGGGACGTGAGGGGAGCGGCAACAATGGCAGGGGCAATTGGCGCATGTTTGGCCATGTGCGGTGCGGTGCGAGACAGTGTCTCGGTGCGCGGTGCGCGGCTCTGCACCGTCAAAGCCCAGTGGGTCGGATGGGATGGAGCCTCGGCTGGAGCCGCTGGAGCCGCTGGAGCCACCGGGGCCATGGAAACGGGAGACGAGCTTCTATTTCCAAAGCTTCGGCAAGATCGATTCCCAGCCCCACCGGAGTCCGGGGTGTCACACAGCGACTTGCTGGGGCTGCGCCCGGGTGTGTCTTCGCTCTCGGTCGCACTCACGGCGTGGAGCCGGGGCAGGTCCAGGGCCAGGGCCACGGCCACGGCTGGAGTGACAGAGGAGGGAGACGGACGCCACACGTCACGGCGCGACGCGAAGAGGGTTGCCGAGCGAGCGAGCGCCACAAAGAAAGCTTCCAAGAAAAACAGCCGCCGGCCAGAAGCCGCACACGCCGCCGGGCCGGGACAGCGCGCCACCGCCACCCTGGCCGCCGACCCACTCCCACCCCGACAACAAACCACAGGGCCGAACTCACCGCCCGGCCAAGCGGGCCCAAGTTGACACAAGAGGGCCCGAACAGGCACACCGCACAGTGGGCCAGAAGGCCGGCGCCGTCGGCCAAAACTCGAGACGCGTTTTGAGCTCCAGAATCGCTAAACAGGACTCGAACCAGACGTGTGACCCCACCAATGGATTCCTCGTTCGGATAGCAATCGTTGGAGACACGCGTTCGGTACGAGTCCCATTTAGCAACTCTGGAGCTCAAAACCCGGCCGGGATTTTGACCGCCTCCGCCGGTCTTCTGGCCCACTGTGGAGGGGCCGCGCGTAAACGTCGTCGTCCGGGGTGACGGGGGGCCGCCCTTAAATGGCACGCCCTTAAAAGCCGTCATCAGGGGTGACTGCTGCCCTTAACGCCCCCACTTGGCCTGCAGCAAGCGCGGCCTCGGTCCGGGGTGGCGGGGGCGACCTTTAATAGCGAGATAAAACCCAGCCGTTCCGTTCCCGCCTGCGCTCCGGGCCTCGGCCTCCGGGCCTCTCCGGGCCTCTCCGGGCCTCTCCGGGCCTCACCAGGCCGGCCCAGCTTCCACAAAGGACGAGAATCCATTTGCAGGGAGTGCCGGCCGCCCCACCGCCAGAACGCCAGCAGAGAACAGTGCGCCGCCAAAAGCGCACCCATCATCGCCATAGGCGCCATAGGCATCGCCGCCGCGGCCCTCGCCGTGCGTTTAGCGTTCGTTCGGCACGGCCGAGTTCAGCTCGAAAGGAGAAAGGAGGGGAAGCGCCCGGCGAGTAGGCCGACCCGCAGCACAGCCGTGCGTCGTATTGCCTACCCTGCAGGGGCTCTCCGCGCTCGTTTTGTTCCCGGTTTCTCTCCCCCCCCTCCCTTTCTCTTGCATTCGTGGAGCACCCCGCATGGGTGCGAGAGAGACAGCGCGACGAGCGCACCCCCTCGGAGTAAGCCAGCCGTGCTCCTGACGGAGCGGGAATGTGACATGAATGGAACGCAGCCTGGGTCGGGGGTCGACCGCGCGGAGGCGCGATCACTATCAGACAGACAGACAGACAGACAGACAGACAGACAGGTAGGTACTCAGCGCCAATTTAGGGGAAAGCCCGAAAAGGCAGAGCGGGTCGGAACGTCTCCATGGGGGATTGGCGCGCTACACTGGCACTGTGGCCCTGCGCCCTGCGGTCGGCGGCCGGCAGGGAACGAAACAACGTCCACGTTCACGGCAGTCTAGCTAGCAGTGGCCTGACCGGGTCTGGCAAGCAGGCATTCCGAGCTAAGCGATGGGTCCCGTCGGCCTACCTCCTCGCGCCCCATGAGTGCGAGAGAGACAGAGAGAGACCTCTCGCTCGGCTCGGAATCTGCCCTCTGGAACGCATGCAAGGCCCTGTGTGCATCCAAGCGTCGACGGGGGCCGGGCAAAGGCAAGCCAAGGCAATCCCGAGGCAAGCCAAGGGCGGATAACTCTCCCGGAGAGTGACATCCACGGCGCCCTGAAGAGGGACTGAGCGACAGACTCTATCTTGGACGCCAGCGAGGGCCGGGTTGACATCCTGTCCGTCGCTATCTCTGGCTATCGGGACACACGTCGCGATACCAAACACAGCCAGGTGTGCCAGAGCCGGCCAGAGCCCTCCGTGTCGACACAAGTCACAAAAAAATCCAATGAATACCCGGCACACGGGACGGGACCTTATTTCTCTTGGGTTTTTTCCTCGCGCGTCCCGCGTCCGCGGGGCCTTTCCACCCCAAGCGCTCGCACCTACAACACCCTCGACGGCGCGGCCAGGCACGGCGGTGTTTCGGAAGGTGGGGTGGCATTTCGACCGCTGCCCCCTGGCACCCCCTGGCACCCCCGGGTGGGCCCATAACGGGTCCACCAAGCGCCCACACAATGTACGCATTTGGCAGCCACCCGCTCCAGCGCCCTCCAGCGAGCTCCAGCGAGGCGAGGCGCCAAGCGCCAACCTGGCGCACGGCGCGCACACCGCATGGACTCAGAGGCAACTTCGCGCCGCACCTGCCCCAAAATTCCTCGCGTAATCCGATTTGTTGCCTTATCGGTGTGGAGCCACCCGTTGCTTCCCCCCACCCCAGGGGCCTCACTCCATCACGGCTGGCTAAGCCGGTCCGCAAGTTGGTACAAAGGCATGTCGCCCTGCAGGCCCTGCACCTGCCTCCCCCAAATAAAGGTGGCGGCCCCTCGCGGACGCACGGGCAAGGCCTTGGGTCGCCTCGGCCGGCCTCGGCCCTCGTCGACGACGCGGCACGGCGCGGCACGGGGCAGAGGCGCCCAGTGGATCTTCATTCGGAACAGAGCAACGTCGAGAAGCCCAGAGTGGAGTTCAGTCTCATTTCGAGCAGTGCTTTGTCGCCGTCGCTCTCCCACCCCACTGCGTAACGCCCCGTGGGTGCGAGCGAGAGCGATAGACAGAGCGGCCCCAGCCTGCGGTTTGTCGCTCTGCCTCCCTCGCACCCTTACGGAGAGCCCCACGAGTGCGGCAGAGAGAGAGAGCGACGAACTGACCCCGTGCGTCCGCGGCCAATTAACCCCAGTGCCCTTCCTCCCTGGCGGCCACCGCGGCGGGCCGAGGCCTCCCCAGCGGCAGCGCGATGCATCACCAGCAGCGGGACGCGCGACGCACACCACCGGCATTTCTTTCAAATGTCAAAGCGCGGCGGGACTACCCTGGACTAGCCCGCCAGCATGCAGGCCACGTCAGCCTTGGGAGCTTTTACGAGAGAAAAGAGGAGAGGGAAGGGGCGTTACGTTTAAATTTGCCACATTTCACCCGCCCCTCTATGTCTCCACTGCGCGCCACACGCGCTGCAATTAGACACTGTGGCACATGGGGGTCAAGAGGCAGCGGGGCAACAAGTCCTGCCCGGCCCCTGTCTCTCTCGCACCACGAGATGCCCCATGAGTGCTAGAGAGACGGAGCGACGAAAACGACTCTCGGAATCAGACCACGGCCCGCGTGCAGCCGCGTGGCTGTAGCGCGCCCACGACCACTACTCTCTAAAGTCCTTCCGAAAACTCTGTTGAAAGGTACAGTCAACGCCAGCGTCGCTTCAACCGGGCACACAGTGCGCGCGGGCCCCGTGCAGGTGGGCCGGGGGCCGGGGGCCGGGGAGCTCACGGTCCTCACACCCTTTTTTTATTGTTTTGAGTGTCTCACATGAGACGCGCAACGCCAGGTTAGGTTGTCGAGGAGCCCGGCAGAATCATTTTCGCGCGAGGTTGGGGGGGGGGGGGGGGCAAAAGGAACACATTTGCATAGACACGCCTTCTTAGCAGGAGGATTACCGTACAGCTCAAGGTGATGTAGCAAGCTATGTGCGAATGCGAATGACCACGTGCTTCGGAGAACAGCTAGATACAACAAGCAGTGTACTGGTCTAGAACACAATGCTCTTCAAGAGAAAGGAGGGTAGGGGGAAAATGAGCATAACTTAGTAAATCACATAGGCTTATTTCCATGCACGTGGAATACAGGATAGAGGAAGGAGGAGTTTAGATTGGTCTGCATGAGTACTTTGTCCTCTTGAACCTAACAAAAGCTCAAGCGATTGGCATATAACTTGATATAAACTCAACAACAAAAATAACTTTGCAAAAGTTGAAAGTGCAGTTAAGAGGTGTAAAGCACATAACAGAGACAAAACCAAGGTGAACAAACCCAGCATCTAAAGTAACTCCAACTCAGGGGGTAACAGAAAAAGAAGCTGAATAAACTTGTTCACAATTTCCCTAATTGTTGTTACATTGAGTGAGAAAAAGATTCATGTGAAGTAAAATAACCACCTAAGAGGATACATTATGAATACACATGCCGCACCCTCGCCTAAAAAAACAATTAATACTCATGCAGCCTGTCATATATCTGTGGCAGGGTACCTACAGAATCAATCCTTAGGCCAGATATAGACTTGGATACGCCATGGGCTGCAAAAACAAGGAATAACATTGTTCAAGATGAAAAGTAGCTAGCGACAAGTGACAAAAACTAATTGCCTTATAGATGCTATCAATATATTTTATATTTTACTTTGGCTGATTGGTCCAACAAAGGGAACAGCACACACACTTAGAGCCTTCCTCCTTCCTGCATTAAACCAGATCATCTTTAATGGCCACAACAGCAATAAGCGATAGTTTTAATCACCATCACAGCAGCTCTAAGAGCGTCTATCGAGAAAGATGCATATTTTATTAGTTGAAAATCAGGAAGAAAAATTTTAGCTACTGCATGAAATGGAAAGCTAATGAATCAAGCAACCATCTTATGTATCCTGCACAGATCCTACAGATCATTCTTAGGACTGCAATATTTGTCATATAATTGACACAAAAAAAATCCAAAAATTGTTGAAAAGTTACAAATTATTCTGTAGAACTAAGTTCTCATTTGCACACAATTATGATGGGTCACACAAAAAATTTCAACTGCTGTTAAACTTGTTTCCATTCAAATACATGCACAAAACAATGCATGCTTTCAATTTATCGTCAAATGGCATAACTGCACAAATCTTCATGCAATGTTCAAGCAATACATGAATACGATTTATCATTTATTGCATTTAAATTTCAGGGCAAACAAAATGAATGCTAACTGAAAGATTCTAGAATACAACCCATGAGTTTTAGGTAAAGTTTCAGTCAAACAGTGCAAAAGAATTTTGTACATTCTGCAACATTGGTTTGAGGATTGCTTAACGTGTATCAGCTTGTCCTGAATCTGATTACCTCTTTGTGATATTAAGACATTAAAAGAATAAATCAATGAATTCAAATAGAGTTGAATTTGTTAAAACGATCAAATGGTTTTCATTGATGGAATATAGAGTCACTCTATTTGTCATTTCAGTCATTTCTGACCAAAATAACCTCGCCGACTTTGACAGGTGCATAAATACCGTCCCATACGTTTCGTCGGCCTGGCCCTGGGAGGCTCTATACGAAAATCCTTAGTTTAGGCTAGGACAAATAATGCCATCAAAATAGTGAGAAATGAGGGGCAAATATGGGGCAAATTTAAAGGGATTTGTGTTGATACCGGTACCGCACAACAATACCTGTCGGTCAACAAAAAGAGAATACACATTGGGGACTGGATGGAACGAACAAAATTAAAGTCCTACCTCGATTTCTTCTTTGACCTGCAAGGCCCCAGGATCCAGTCGCTTCCATGGGTCAACGGGGTCTTGGCCAGACCCAGCAAGCGGCATAATCCACACTCGTTTTTAAAATCACAAATTTTACGCTTTTCTCACGTCCGTCCGCTCACACAGTTACCACCAATATGGCGAGATTCGAACCCTTCCTCCAAATTTACCCCCACTCACACCTTTTCTTGTCCTTTCTCTCTGTCTCGCACACAAGAAAGGTGCCTGCACGGAGCTCTCTCACTCTAGCAGAGTGCCACTCTTGCCACCGAGTCCCGCCCTCGAACTTCCCAGGAACCTCATTAATTTGACCGGATGACGATAGGTGGCGCTCTTCGCGACGAAACGCACTCAACTGTTCCCACAGAAATCGAGAGGGAATTTCTTGGCCGCAGCAGCAGCAGGCGGCAGGAGAGAAGCCCACCGTCCTCCTGTTATCACACCACCGCGCGGTGATGTGCCTCTGAGGCACGCTGTGTGACGCCGCTGAAGGTGGCTGAAGCCTCGCTCAAAACATCACAAACAACAACCTTCCAGAAAAGTTAAACATTGTCCAAAGTGGCAGTGGCCTGTCAGTGTCGTGCTTGCGTTCGAAAAGACGGTGATAAGAAACCATTAGGTGCCGGTCAAGTGCAATCCTCCAACCCAACCCTATAAAAGACTTCGTCGACGTTTCAGTTTTCACTGCATTGCAGGTATGATATTTAAATTGGTTTTGTACAAAGTTACAATTTTCTTTACTTCAAAATTATTGCTAAATTATTTAAATGTCGTAAACAACCTTGTAGGAAAGCATGGCTGGCAGCATGTATTGGAATCCTCTATCTTTTCTTGGAGCAGATCCCGTTGAACCTTTTAGCTTGGTCATACTTAATCAGCCGATATCGATAAAAAAAGAAATCATGGCTCACTTATGGAATAAAGGTACATTTATTTTCATTGAGTTTTTCAAATTTTAATTGTATTGCAACATTTTCTCACGGGTAATTCATGTTCTCTGTTATTTATCTATGTGAATCAATTTTTTTACAGCTACATTCCGTGTTACTGTGGATGGTGGAACAGACCGTTGGTTTGAGTGGCTGGAAAGCTCAAGTATATGTGGTATTTTGAATTTAGGTTTACCAGATGTAGTAACAGGTGATCTGGATTCTATTCGATCTAGTACTGTTGCAATGCTTCAGGAGAAGTCTGTTCCTGTATTTCATACACCTGATCAAGACTTCACAGATTTCTGCAAAGCCATTCGTTGCATTAAGGAAAGAGACGCTGTAAGTTGTTAAAAATAATTATAATCTAAGACTTGGTTTGCACAAAATGCGTTTAGAATTTAAGAAGTTAAAATTTTGCAGCCAAGCTTGATAGTAGCAGTATGTGAAGTGAGTGGTCGCTTGGACCAAATTTTATCCCAATTGAACACATTGCACATGTTTGAAGAATGTATAGTTCTTCTTTCTTCATGCAGTGCTACATGGCTTTTAAAACCAGGAAGCCATGAAATAAATGTTTCCAATTTAAAGCACAATGATATTTTATCTGATGACCGTTGGATTGGATTAATTCCTGTTGGCGCCCCAACTATTGTAACAACATCAGGCCTCAAATGGAATCTAAGTATGTAAAAATGAGCTCTGTTTCCTTTGACATTTTATTTTATTTGTGTTTCTATTTTTGTCTTGACTTGGTATTTATATCATACATCTTTAATCTATTTTCAGAAAACCAAGAGATGAAATTTGGTGGAATGATCAGTTCCTCAAATACTTATGGCAATGATCCTGTAATCAAAATTTCAGCAGATCAGCCTCTTATATGGTCCATGGGTATTTCAATTTCAAGTATTACCACAGGAAAAACACAAAATGCTAATGAATAATTTTAACAGATCTCACAGGGTTTTCTATTTTTAAACAACTATGAGGTAATAATTTTTTTTCTTTTCTATCCTGTTTTTGTCTCTTTTATCCTATGAAATATGTGACTCAGTGTTTACAATATCTTACAATAGAGGGTACAATATTAATCACAACATGACTAGAAAATTTACTTTACAGTTCTTTTTGTGTCCTGGACGGAGTTGGTACTCAACTCACAATTAACTAGATTCTAGTGATAGTAATAATCTAACAATGTGTTCTAGGAGATAAATTACACATTAATGCGATTCTCTTTGGCCCAGCGCTTCACAATACGAATAATCATTTCAACTTGAGAATTTGCAGTGTTCCTCAAAAGACTGATAACATCTGTTAAGAGTTCCCTAAAAGAATGAAAGGAAATACAGTTTAAGTAACACCAAACCTGACAATTATTTCGGGATTAACTTAAAATCAAACAAATTTACTTACTTTGGCTGTTTCCCTGCAACAACCATTTGGAAAGCTCCCACACAAGCTCCTCTTTTGCCTTCCCAATGTTCAGGAATCGGATCAAGCCTTTCTAACATATCAAAAGCTTTAGCGGAAAACCAGAAGTGGCCAAGACGGTAGCAGTCATTTGCCATCAATTGCAAAAGATTGAATGATTCTGCTGATGTTTCCAGACGGAGGTAAAGCTCCCAAGCCATTTGTGGTTTTCCATTCATCATATCTGCAGAGAAGACAGATTCAATAAAAACAAGTGCAATCAAAAAACATCCTAACAGTACTTTCATATTGCTTATAAAGTTTGATCATTTAAAAAAGCACTTACAGCATCGAGCCAGATGACTAATGTATGTGTAGTCACTGCGAATTTTCTCATTCTGAATGAGTAGAAAAGCTTCTTCAGCTTCCTTGTAATTTCCAACTGCACACTTTGCCTGCAGAAACATTCAAATTTGCAATATCTTTGAGGCTACTAAGACTCACAGAATACACATATGGATTTTACCTGAGCATAGTTGAAATTGAATGTGTCATCAGTGTAAAAGTAGCTCTTTATGGAAGTCAGATAAAGTAGTACTTCACTAAATTGACGAATTAAGAAATAACAGCTAGCCATACACTGACGGCCTGGAATTGTGTCACATTCACTCTCACTTGAACCAACCAGTTCAAAATATTTTTGAGCAAACTTGATGTGCTCTCGCTTGAGAAGAAAAAGAGAGAGAGGAATGGAAATTATTTGCCAAAACAATTATTGACATAAACATTTCTGAATAACTTCTTTTTTTTTTCAAAACTTACAGAACCTGTCTCTTGGCCCATGGCTGCATTTACCACACCCTTCAAATTGTATTCTTGGGGAACTGCAGGTTCCAGATCTTTAATCAATTGATATGCTTCACGCACCTCATCCTTGTAAAGAAATATCAAAGTGGCAGTATTAAAATTAGGGAAAAAAGCTTTATTTGGGACTTAAATGCAGACTATTAACAAATTTGTAAGACATTTACCTGTTTAAGATAATAAATCACTAGATTCAATCTAGCTTCCGGAATGACATCCACAAGGGGAGGAAGCACCTGCAGGGCACTTTCACCACTTCGGAACACAACCATGTTATGACGTATCAAATCGTTTCCAAAGATGAAAGATGATGAACTCTGATCCTATGATACAGGAATAATTATTAAAGATAGGTAAAACACACAGTCTTAAAAAGTCTTGGAAAACAGAATTATAATTTAAAACTGGTTAAATAGATGAATGCTGGCTTGTAATTTAACGAGTGGCACTTAAAAATAAAGTCATTATGACTTCCTGAATAAATTATGCACTGCCTGGACAAGGTTTTCTTCAGACCCAATAACTTACCATTAGAGACTTTATTTCATTTTCTGCTGCCTTTCCATTGTAAAGACGAAAATGGTTACATGCCTTCAAGTTTATAGCAATAGCAGAATCTGGGAAATGTTGCAAATATACTGATAGCACTTCTTGGGAAGCATCATAATAATCTAATTTGTAGTAACACAGGGCAACATACACATTGAGAGCCAGATAGTCCCTGCAATAAAAAAAGAAACAAATAAAATTAATCGTAACAAAAATAAACATCCATGTGATCAGTTTCACACCTGTTGTCCAGTAAAATTCTTTTGTAAATATCTATAGCTTCTTGATAGTGGGCACGAAGATAGTGGATTGCAGCTAGGCTTAGTTGATCCTCAGTCACATCTCTCAATTGCTGGTGATATTCTAGAAGCTTCTCTTCTGCACTAGTTTTGTGGGAGAGATGGAATAGAAGCCGAGTCTTTAATGGACTCGGATTTGCATGTTTCAAAGTCTGATAGGACAAAAAAGTGAGTCAATGAATAAAAATCACCGCAATCACCTAAACAAAAATACAATAGATACAGAAGCTGTTCTACCTCCTCGCTTTCTGAATACAAGCCAAGGTAAAACTGGCAACAAGCCAAGTTCACCAACACATCATCAGGTGGATCGCCCTTCAGAGAAAGCTTCTCAAAAATGGACATGGCACGTTTGTAATCACCAAGATGAAAAGCACAGTATCCAATCCATTGCTCGCTATTTCCATCCGTTTTTCCTGATCCTTGGTTGAACTAAAAAGTGAACAAAAATATTAAAGAAACAAATCAGGTGACTGTCATCTACAAAAATGCACATACCTCAAGCAGTGTCAGAGCTCCAGTATAATCTCTTGCGGACAGAAAGTCTTCCAGTTTTGGAAGCGCTTTTTGATTTGCTCCAGTGGTGTTTCCTGTTGGGGGCTTGGAAGTGACGGCAGGTTTCAGCCGAGATAAAATCTATCATGGAATTCAAGGGAAATAAAATCTTAAATTATAATGCAGTTGATACGACAACAAAAAAAAGTTCTCAAAGAGAATCCAAACAAGAGCATTGTTTGAAGACAACGTACCATGATTCAATGAAGCTGACACCTGTAATTCCACAAGTTTCAAAGATGAGTCCTCATCTTCCCAGTGACTGTTCGGGCTCTAGTCGGTCGGTGGTTGGAATGGAATGTTTGTTTGTTGACGTCCATGGAAGTCGTAGAGTGGAAATGCTGTCTGCCTGAGTTTCTCATACTATTCCGCTTGTGTGTGGGCGTGGTAAAGAGCCGTAACGGGTGGGGGTGTGTAAAAGAAAAATACACAAATAGTTTGCTCATTATTTTAGCACTTATTTGACGGACAAGAAACATTTCGGCATATGTGATTCATTCATTATGACGAGTGCAAGTCAAGTTGTAAGTTGCCTACAAAGTGGATAAACTCTTTTCTACAGATTCACAATTAGCAACAAGCTAACCCTCACATCCAATTACCTGTAAAACAGTATTAACCATATACCTTTTCCGTTTTTTGCTATCCTAGGATCTTTCAAGTGTTGGAGAAGTAGAAAATGTTCGAGTTGTTCTGAGAGTGCGGCCTCTCTCTGAGCAAGAGACTGAGACTGGTTGTCGCCAAATTACGTCAGTAGATTCATCATGTAATGCGATATCTGTCTCAAACCCTCAAGCCCCTCCAGAGGAACCCCCAAAAGTGTTTACTTTTGACACTGTGTTTGATACTGACTCCTCACAGGTATGCACTTGTATTTAGTTTTTCTGCAGCCTGTGACAAGACCTCTTTCCACTTTCAGTTGATTTAAAGAAGTGCACGCAAATGTTTGTTGATTTCACTAAAACAATTTTATCTTCAATCCATATTGACACCTCTACTGCACTCCAGACACACCCTTTCCCCCATTTCCACCCCCCTTTTTCTCTTTTTTTTTGGGGGGGGGAGGACAATGATACCTCTTCATTGTTGTGATTACTTTCCTTATTATAGTTACCAAGCAACGAGTACCTAGTTCAGCATTCATGGTGCTGTTTCATGACCTTTTACGCAAGGTTCCTGCTTCAGTTTATTGTGCTTATCCTTAATTCTTCAAATGAAACATTTTAAAGAGTCTGCAGGAGATGGAAAATGTTAGGTGATTTCATAATTGCACCAGTACGCATTCATCCAGAAACCTCCTTTAATAATAAAAGTGCACCTAAGCATAGAATGTTGCTTCTTGATTCATTTGACCCATGCTACAGAAATATCTGCAATGGTGCATTGAAAAATGTGAGCTGTTAATGCCGTGCACAGCTCATTTTGGTGTTGTTGTTTTGTTAATTTTAAGTCTGTTATATTATCTTTCAGCTTGATGTCTACAATAGAGTTGCTGCTCCAATAGTCAACAAAACATTGGCTGGTTACAATGGCACCATCTTGGTTTACGGACAAACTGGTACAGGCAAGACCTATACCATGGAGGGACTACACAGTGACCCAGCACTCAGAGGAATCATTCCCAATTCATTCATTCACATTTTCAGCCATATTGCCCAAGCTAAAGAAGATACCAAGCAAGTTTTAATAAGGTTTTTTTCGATTCTAAATTGCAAACAATGCTTTAATTCTTTGACTCATTGTTTCCATAGGTTTTTGGTGCGAGTTTCATACTATGAAATTTACAATGAAGAAGTGAGAGATTTGTTGGGTAAAGATCAGCGCGTTCGACTTGAAGTAAAGGAGAGACCTGACATTGGAGTTTTTGTCAAAGATTTGTCTTCTTATATTGTTAATAACCATGAGGATATGCTACGCATAATGACATTAGGAAACAAGAACCGTGAGGACTGTTGTGTATTTTTGGTCTTCTATAGAATTTTATTCGTTTTCTTACAAAATACTTATATATGCCATAGGTGTTGTTGGGGCTACTGCTATGAATGTTGAGAGCTCGCGCTCTCATGCCATATATTCAACCACCATAGAATCAACTACTGCTGGTGAAGCAGAGCAGCATGTCAGAGTTGGACGACTTCATCTTGTAGATTTGGCAGTAAGATTTATTAAAACCTTTTTATACCCCCTTAACATTGAAGAATTTTTATCTCATGTATCACCATTAAAATCAAAACTTTCATCTTAGGGATCTGAACGTCAAAGCAAGACAGGTGCCACAGGTCAGCGGTTCAAAGAGGCAACAAAGATTAATTTATCACTCTCCACTTTGGGCAATGTAATTTCAGCTTTGGTTGATGGAAAAAGCACTCATATACCATACAGAAATTCTAAACTTACAAGATTACTTCAAGATTCTCTTGGAGGAAATTCCAAAACTGTGATGGTAAGATCTGCCTACTAATCTTCATTCAAGCCTCCATTATAAATTAAGACATCTGTTCATAACACGACATGATGTTCTATATTTTGAAACTATATGCTTTTTTGTTTTGTTTTCGTACTGCAGTGTGCAAATATAGGGCCAGCTGATTATAATTATGATGAAACAATAAGCACACTTCGTTATGCCAATCGCGCCAAAAACATCAAGAATCGTGTCCGAGTCAATGAGGACCCTAAAGATGCCTTACTTCGTAAATTTCAGACTGAAATTGAAACATTACGCCGTCAACTTGAAGATCGTGAAGCAAGTAACGGTTGGTTCATCATTACCTGCGAGTGTGGAATTTTTTATGACATGTTTCTGTTATAGCTATGGTGATTGTTTTTTTGTTATTTTTACATTTTACAGTATCAGAGGGATCTGAATCAGAAGCTGATTCCTCTGATGGTGATGATGATGTAGAGCGGACAGAGAAGAAGGAACGCAAAAAACGTGGTTCTAGTTCAGGTTTAGGTCATTATGTTCCTCTCACTATGGATCAATTAGCTGATGCAGAGGTGATGTGAATAAATTATTTCAGTCATCTACCCTTTCATCTATTTCACAATTTTAAAAAAAAATTACATTTTATTACATTGTTTAGGCTGCTGCTCAGGATGGCAGAAACCTTGAAGACTGGAATGAAGAAGAACCACAAGAGACTGAAATGGAGAAAGAATTAAAACGTATTGCAGAACAAGAAGAAGCAGAACTTTGTAAGGCAAGGTAAGTATCATACTACTCACTTAGTACAATCTTGTGTTCTTCCTTGGACTTTACCAAAAATTTAAAATTTCCTCCCACAGGAGTGAACAGGAAGCTCTTCGAGAAAAACTTCAGAATCTAGAGAAGAAAATTCTTGTTGGGGGAGAAAACCTTTTAGAAAAAGCTGATCTTCAGGGCCAATTACTTTTAAAGTCTGCTCAGGAATTGGAGCAAACAATGTCTCAGGAGCAGCTTCTACAACAAGAACTGCAAAGGAAAGAAGTATGTGGTGTACTCTCCATCATCAAAATGTAACTTGAATCTGTCTTAGCTATCTTGATTCTTATCATCTTATCTTAAACAGGCTGAACGAATTGATATTGAAGAAAGATATTCAAGCCTTCAGGAAGAATGTGCTGGAAAAGGCAAGAAGCTGAGGAAAATTACATCAATGCTACTGTCAGCCAAATCAGAGTTGGCTGATTTGGGTCAAGAACACCAGAGAGAAATGGAAGGATTATTGGATTCTGTTCGCATGTTAACCAAAGAGCTTGCTCTGCAAGAGTATATTCAAAATAGCTTCATTCCTCGTGAATACCAAGTAAGCCAACATTTACAATATTGTTGACCAAGTGCAGTAATGATAAAATTATTGATAACATTTCTTAAATGTTATTCAGGACATGATTGAGAGGTATTCTCATTGGAATGAAGACATAGGTGAGTGGCAGCTTAAATGCGTTGCATACACAGGAAACAACATGAGGAAGCAGCTTGCCCTAAATAGTCAAACAACAACACGTGAGGTGAGAAGTGCTATAGCTCACTTATTTTTCACTTATTTAAATCTTTCTAAATATACATCCGGGCAAAAGCAAATTTGGGTCCAACCTCCTGGACAAAGTTTTTGGTATTCCTTCTTAATGAAAATTTAATGATAAATCTGTCAAGTGCACTTTTTGGTTCTAACTATGTTTTTCACTATGACTTGAAAATCTAGTTTGCAGTGCATGTTCCTCAATGGTCTCAATAAATTTATTGCACAATTAAGAGTTTTATTCTAGTTTGTCTCTTGTGACTTAAGTCATTTTTTAGGGATTGTAATTACTTATTAAAAGTCTGTGGATAGCTATTTCATATCATTTGTTTTATCTGAAAGTTTTATCACTTGTGTTGACAGCCCATCCAACCCGATATCTCCAACGTATTTCTTTCATATGGGTCCGACCGCCCATCCAATTCTATCCGTGCAAAGTCAGGATGCCAACATGCAGGATCATCAAGGCAGTGGCCTCTCAACTGAATATTCCAGTTATACACAAACTTCATATTCTGCACACCGCACAGCATAGTGATAATTTCATTCCAGTAGCAGTGTTAGCTTTCTTGCTCTTGGTCCTCTTTCTGTTACCATGATATTTACTTTGATATTGGGCAGTTTTTGCAATATGCCTGCTGACATTGTGATTTGAGAAGAAACCTGTTTCTTTCATGATACTAATCTAGTCATTGTTACTCTACCAATTTTTTTTCTATACATTTTATGTTACAGTAGGTATTAAGATTGTACAAAGCTGTCTCACTTCATATTGTTTTGTGTGCTTTGAATAGGAGATTTTAATAAATGAGTGGGTATGTTCTAAAACAGGAAAAGAACAAATTGAGTTGCATTGTTTTTATTTAGCTGTATTACCTCAGCATAACAAGGTGGTCAAAATTGTGCAATTTTTTTCATTTACAACAAACTAAACACTTCCGAAGAATTTTTTAAAAATATTGCCATTGTGAATAGAAAATGGCCTTAGAACACACATTATTAGTTCTTTGGAGCGGAAGACTTAAAACATGTGTCAAAATATCTGACATAGAAATCTAGACAATATGTGACCCTGAGTACATATCAACTCTAAAGATCCAAAACATGGATGATTGAACACATCAACTAGAAAGGGAATGTTCCTTATAGACCATTGTATTTGTAAAATATATAAGACTTTAATGTTCAACAAGCATTCTATGACTAGATTCACGATTCAGAATACATTTAACAAACTAAATTTTCTCTGATAAATAAATATGTTAACATAAGTAAGTTGAAGAGAGACCCCACCCACCCTTTTGAAATTCATAACTTCACCATTTGGTTATTATTATTTGTTCTGGTTTCTTAAAGTTTTATTTTTATGAACTGATAAAGTCACAAGAAAGTATGAGACCAAAGGTGAACAGTCAGAGAAAGGAATAATTAGAGATATTCTTAAGAAAAAACATCTCTGAGTACTGAAAAGCTCATACTATTAAGTACTTTTAAATATCACAAGCTAAGTCTTGTGCTATTCTTTAAACCTGACAGCCTTTTAGTTTCTATTTTAACTAACACACTACAATTATTTAGATTTCCAGTCTTCATTACAGGAAACCTCAACAACACATGACCTAGGAAACCAGCCTCTCGATTTTTTTTCGGCACCCTCCTTTTCTCCAAATAGCCAGTATTTTCTCCATCTAGTGACAAATACATTTTCTCCAATGTCTAATTTAATGCGAGGCTCATCTGTGTATGGAACATGACACAGAGCACCCCAACCATTAACAAAAGGAAGATGCCAACCTGAAAATTTGTTAATGACTGAATACAATCTGGTCCGCTCTCTCTTTTCCCTTTTCTGTTCCTGCTGCTCTCTAGTCAGGGTAAACTGATCGCACCCTTCTCGAACAGGCCAATATATTCCATCACCAACAGGTTCACAGGACCAATTCATTACCTGACTCCAGTTTTCCTTCCATCCTAAGTCGTATGGGAACACAAATTTTTCCTGACCTTCAACCCTACGATAATGAGCCTTTTCCACTATCCAGTCTTCAACACCAGTCTGGTTTCTTAATATAGATCGTATCTGAAAATACAAAAGCATACCTACAGCTAAAACAACTCCAACAGAAAGGCCCAAAGCAAATATGCAGAAAAACAATGAATTGGCACTCAGATAAACGCGAGGCTCATTCCCGGTACCATAGTACATGTACCAAACCCTGTTAATGCCACGATACAGAGAACAGCTTAAAATTACAGTAGACTGAAAGCAGCCTAGTACCGCCCAGAACAAAAATGCTGTGAAATGTCCATGATTGACGTGCCCAACACAAGTATTGATCCAAGGACAATGATGATCCATTTTGGCAACACATCGGCCACATTTCCGACAGTGATGGGCTCTGGGGGCCTTGTATCCTTGACAGGCTTCACAGTACTGCAGATGCTGTTCATCTTCCTCCGCTTTGGGCCGCCACTTGAAAGGAAGGAATCCTGGTCCTTCCATCATAGCACTAAGGAAATTGTAGATGGTGAGCAAGCTGCAGCAAAGAAACACTCCGCTGTTGATCGTCCCGCCCCACGACTGCGAAGCCGGCCACCACATGCTGCAGCAATGCATTGTCATGAAAGTTATGCATTTTATTATACCTGCAATCCAGAGGGAGATGTTTTGTCACTGGCTCTTAGTAGAGTAGTCCGTATTCTCGTCAAGGGTCATATTACTCACTTAAAGCAGCTAGAGGGCCCCAGTGAAATATACGCTTCAAAAGTTGTCGTATCATTTTGAACGATTTTCAGTCGCCGCAGGGCAGGCGACAATCGTTTAACGTTTCGTAAAAGAAAAAAAATGACACAACACAACCATAACCTTACTGACGCATCTTCCTGTCAACAACAACATGAAAAGAAACAACAAAAACATGTCAACAAGGTGAAGACAAATGAAAAACAATTATGAGAAACTGGGCAAGATAGTTTCACATCTTGGTGCTTCATTTAGGCAAAATTTGATTCAAAAATGAAATAAAACTTCACAGACTGTAAATTTTTAATGATTGGAACGAACAAAACCAAGATGCTGTTCCGCGCCGTGGTTTCTTTTTCGGTTTTCCAGATTCCCGCTTTTCTTTTGTTTTTGTTTTTGACATAATATGAGAAATCGTTTATGCGCAGCCGCATGCCGCATTTTCGGCGCGTGCGGCTGCGGCTCAGCTGGAGTGGAGTCTGTGGAGTGGAGTGTGTGCTTGTTCGTTACGTTGTTCCTGTTCTCCTCGATCATGAGCCTTGAATTGTGTCGGCTGTGTGCTGCGCGCAGTGACGACATACCAATTTTTGGTACCACAGAATACCTGCCATACAAGATAAATTTTACTCTAAACATAGAGGTATGTGACTCTGCCCTGCATGTACCTGTTGTGTGCATGCGCACGCGCTAGCAAGGCGATCATGAAGACTCTCACCTGCATGCACGTCGGAATCATGTCAAATGACATCGGTCTGCCATTTTACGTCCCCAATAATATAGCAGGACCGTTTCGTGTTACTTTTTATCGACCCATGTTTTTGTCCCACCCAGCTCAATATTACTGAGCAGGTACACCTGTAACCTGATGTCATTTTCCATTATGGATGACCGGATCATTGTTCTGTGTTGTTTAATTATTAGCCAAGATACAATTTCGTTGCTAGCTAATTTCTCATCTCTTTATGTATTTGATCTGCAGGTGAAGGAGAGTGACAGCAGAAAGACGATTTGTCTTCTGTGTAAGACAAAATTGACAGAATTCCATGATTTCAAGAATATGTGTCGGAATACCGAAGCCCAAGGCATCGGATCTCCAAAGGTAAGGGTATTATGACAAATTTCTTGCTCTAAGAATTGTAATTAAGTTTGCCTTGTCGGTAAAGTTTGATTTTTGCCACTTTCTTTATAGAACTTACCAATTTTGACGAAAATTAAAGAGGAGCCCAAGGACTTTCAAGAACTCGCGAACCAGGTGGCCTCAGTGCCTGTTCCTAATTCGGAACCTATCAAGCTTGTGCCACTAATCAGTTTACCATTTCTCTTCAAAAATGATGTGAAAGTGGAGAAAGCTAATGATGCAAAGTCCCCGAAGTCTCCTGGCAGCAATTCTTCAGTGGAGTCATCAGTTGATTACCTCATAAACCAAGTGGATACTGATGACTCTAAATCAAGTTTAGAAGATGGAAAAAGAGATGGTGATAAAGGTGCTGACTCTTCTGAAGCAGGCAGTGCAGATGTTGTTGCTCCCGGTGATGACTCCTCTCACAATAATGCTGCTCCCACTGATGATAGTGCTTCTCTAAATTGTGATCAAGAAAATGATCCTCCTGAAAACAGTGCCAGTAATCATCCTGATGACGATTCTCTCGGGAATGGTGCTTCTGATGCTGGTGGCAGAAGGAGAGGCCGCAAGCGCAGAGTGCCGTCCCCAGATGTGGAGTTGAAAAAACGAAGGTATGTATTTGTTTATCTTAATTTATGTGTGTCAAACATGTCCCTGATTATTGTTTTTTAATTGAAAATGTGTTTTACAGACTTACTCGGAGCTCTACCGGTGTTCTTCCGAAGAAGAAAATAATTATAGACGAATCAGAGGATGATTCGGATCCTGATGATCCGGAATACAAGGACCAGGTTAATCAACCGGAGACGGAGAGTGAGAGTGATGAGGAGGAGAAGAGCAAATCACCTGTGCCACCTATGAAGCCACCTAGCAAGTCACCCACCAAGTCTACCGCCAAGTCACCTACACCTGAGGTAAAGCCCAAGCCATCAAAAAATCTACCAGAGGGTACATGTGTTAAATGCGAGAAGCAATTTCCTTCCACTATGGCACTTGAATCTCACCAGATGGAAGACCATTTCAATGAAACATGGTACTGTTATGATTGTTTGTGTGGCTTTCCAAATTTTAAGACTTGGAAGTACCATAAAAGAAATTTTTGCAAAAAGTCTGCTGTCATAAGAATATGTACCTCGTGTCAAGGATCATTTACATCATTTGAAGAACTAAAAGTTCATTCGCAAACTTGTAAGGGCACACCCGAAAAAGGTGCCAATGACTCTGCGAAGAATTCTGATCCACCAAATCGAAAGCCTACTTTCCGGTGTTCTTTTTGTGCCATTGAAACTGATGATAACACTGAGTTTCTGGAGCATCTGAAAGTTCACAAGAAGAACACAAATTCTATTTTAAAATGTAATCAGTGTGATAAAACTTTTAAAGAGAAAGGGGCTCTAATATGCCACAAAGAATTTCATCATAAAAATACCAATCAAAAATCAAAAAATCCTAGTGAGAAACCAACTGTGAAGAGTGATCCTGTAGTTGTAGATGATAATTCTAAAGGTGTCCTTAGTCGAAAAAATCATAAAGAGTACAAGTGCAACAAGTGTGATGAGGTTTTCACTAATTCTGGTAAACTTATTTGTCACCAGGTGCTCTCTCACAAAAAGAAATAACTTGTATCTTCTCCTTTTTGAGCCCCTGTCCAATTGAAATATAATTCTTTTAAATAGCAATTTTGCCCTTTATTTTCTCCTGATCTTGTTTTCTTGTCTCAGCCAAGACAAGTTGAATAATAAATCAATCAATCGTCAGAACAGCAAGGCTTAAACACCCAAACTATTTCTGTTACAGCAACAAGCCAATACTGCAGAGGATGTATCAGAAGAAGAGGATGAAACAGAAAAAAAGGAAGAGGAGTGTGTAGTTTGCCGGAAAACATTTTTAGGTGCGAAATCGTTGAGAAAACACATGAAAGAACATTTGGTAAAGAAAAAACCTGTGCATGAATGCAAACATTGTGGGGTCCAATTTTCGGACAAAAGTAAACTCATTTGTCATAATGTGCTAAACCACACAAGTAAACCAAATGCTCAACCAGATACAGGATTGCCCTGTTCTAAATGTGATAAAACATTCAAAACTTCTGGGGAGCTAATTTGTCATCAGGTATTAAACCACAACAAAAAATAAATTTATTATTGTGCTTTGTTTTTAAATCTGTTAGTCTTTTGTGACAAATCTATGTTAGAGAGGATAGGAATCTCCTCAATTGCTCAGTACTTTAGTACCTTATCTGTTTCCTATTAATTCATGTGAAACACTGTAATTAATTTTGTATCAATACAAGGACTATGAGGTGATTTTGAGGAGACTGCACTACTTGAAGAGGCCCTGTCTCAAGGAACATTGTTTCTTACACACACTATACTTGACCCTCTTCCCAGCGGAGGGAAGACCATGGTGACTGTGGAGCTACGTATCGAACCTACTTCCGAACACGTTCAAGTTCAAGTCAGCTCTCCCAGCTGCAGTCTTCATGCGGAGTGGTCAAACCCAACACCCAATAAGTCACCCCTTTCAGGGTAGACTGTCCAGGCCCAACCCTATCTCCCTATCGGCGCACCCTTTGGATTCGGAAGCGAAGCCGCCAGCCACCTCGAACGCAAGCCGAAGCCACCCGCCACCTCGCGCAGCGCGAAGCTCGGCGCACGCGCGCCGCAGGCTGTTCTGTGGGGGTGGGGGAGACGTCGGCGAGCCGGTAGCAGTCTGCTGGAGTTGCTGGAGGCGACGCTGGAAGGGGGAGAAGGGGGTGGGTGCCACCACCACCCCGCTCCCCGCGCCACCCCGCCGGGCCTGCCGTGCTCCGCGCCGACGCCGACAAATGAAGTTAGAGAGGAGCTTCGCCGCGAAGCCGAAGCCAGTCGCCGCCAGCCGCGCCGCCAGCCAGTCCGTCGCTAGCCGTGGCGCAGAGCGGATCGTGGGGTCGGTGTGGATGTTGCGTGGTGCCAGTCTGCCAGTGCGGTAGTGTAGTGAGTGACAGTGATGCAAGCCGTGGGCGTGTTGGGGCTGGCGGCCCTGTTGGCCGCCCTCCTGGTGGCGGAGGCCCGCATCATGGGCGAGGTGTCGGTGCAGGAGAAGATGCGCATGGACGCCGACTTGTCTGAGGTGAGTCTCCAGCAAGCCGGCTCGGCCGCTCGGCCCCGTGCGCGCGCTGCCGGCGTGCGTCGTCGGCGCGTGGCCGGGGGGGGCGGCCCCCGCGGCCCCTCGGACACAGACGCCGCGGCGCCGCCCTCCGCCGCACTGCGAAGACTGTGAAGCGACGCCTTGCGGCCTGCGGGCACCTTCATGACCGTCGCGACCTTGGCGTCGTCCCTGGACCGAGGCGTCCGTCGTGGCGTGCACCGCCGGCCCGAGCGGCATGTCCTTCCCCGCGCGTCGGGCGGTGCGGGCGTCGCTTGCACCCCGCTTGCCCCCGCTTGCACCCCGCTTGCACCCCGCTTGCACCCCGCTTGCACCCCGCTTGCACCCCGCTTGCACCTCGCCGGTCTCTGCACCTCTTTGCCTGTCCGCCTGCGTGGGTGGCGGCGGCCAGCGCAGCGGTGCACTTGTCCATCGCAGTGGCTTCAGATCAGGATCCCACGCTCAGACGTCGCCCTGGCGGCCAGCCACCTTATTCTGACGGATCGTTTCGTCGCTCTGCCGGTGCTCCATCTCTCTCGCTCCCTGCGCGACGCCCATGAGTGCGAAAGAGCCAGAGCGAGGAAACGGCCCTTTGCCGGCCGCGTTTGCTCCAGAGCAGGGTAGCCTCCAACCCCGTCCCGTCGTCCCGCCACTCAGGGCGTATCTGGAGCGGGGAGCGCGCACCGAAGTGCTCCTCCATCCCGCACCACATCGCGCCGTGTCCACGCACTCCGGCCGCGTCTTAGCCTTCGCCACGCCTTCCCCGGCAATCCCGTTTCCATCTTTTGATGCGTTGGGTCTACTCCAGGGACTCCAGGCCCAACTGGAAGTCTGGAGCAGTTCAAACTTTAAGGCAGCCAAAGCGCCCCCTCCCCCTTCTTTTTCTGTAATTCCGTTTTCCCTAATCAGAGTCCCTGTGCCACGCCACTCCGCCGGGCGAATTTGGCTAATGTTTTAGCGGCACCCCCACTGGCGTGGGGTAGTAGTGGCCGTGGGCCAAAGGGGGAGGGGAGGGGTACGGGTGCGTCACCAGCCACTCACACACGCGACTGGAATTAAGGTCCAGTGCGTGTGTGTGCGGGGCGAGCCTGCCCCACGCTCGCTCGCCTCGGCGGGGGGTCAACATCACAACACTGCCATGATGATGTTGGTGCGGTAGCGAGAGAGGGACGCTTCTATTCGCGTCGCGTCGATACTCCCGCCAGCGCGTCAAGCAGGCCAAGCAGGCCGCCATCGTATCGTCCCCGCCGTGGCGGTGGCGCGCGGCGGCGCGACGGACAGGACATTATTATTGATGTGCATCGTGCGGCCCCGCCCCGCCCCGCCCCGCCATCCCCTGCGTGCCGTCGTCTCGTCCCGGCGATGGCACGGCAGCGGCAAAGGGACGCCATCCCAGCAGTGTCCTGTCAGGCCGACTCGGATTCATTTCCCTTCGCGGACATCGCGTCGCTGGCGTCGCTCGAAGGGCTTCCCCACCCCTAGCCCTGGTGGGTGACAATACCCGTGACGGCGTCGCCGGGCAGGGCGGCAGGCCGGCAGGGCGTGGACTCCGGACGGCGGCGGAAGCTGTCCCCGGCCTCCCCCAACCCCCTCCTGGTTATCTAAGCGCCGCGACGGTTATTGGAAAGCACGCTCTCTCCGCCGCTACGCGCGCCTGCCACGCGCAGCAATTATTTCCTCTTTCCAGCTAGCCAAAAAACACGGCAGGTTGCGAAATGAAAGGTCGATGACTTGTTTATTTTTTGTCGACCCCGGCACTTGCAGTGCACTTGCCCGCTCCCGAGTAAAACTTGCTTTTCGCAGTGTGCGTCCGCGGCGGCCCACCGTTCAACCGTGCCCGACGGCTGGGGTGGCGCGGGCTGCGGGCCGGGCAGCATCCCTCGCAAGCCAAGGTTGAGAGGTGGAGTGTGTCGAGTGTAGTGGAAGTAATTCCCCTCAGCGCTACCCTCTCGCCGTGGGCGTGCGCGGCGTGCGTCCAACGCCGAACCCCAAACGCCAAACGCCACTGCCCGCTGGAACCCCAAACCCCAACCCGTCCGTCCCTTTTCCCAGAAACAGTTGCTGATGCTCGCTCGCATCAACGGATGTAAACAAAACGACGCTGCCGCTCCGCGCTCCGCTCTGTTCCAATACAGGCTGCCTGCTGTAGTCACGCGTGCGCGGCCCCACCGCTCCCAAACAGATCGCTCGCGCGCTCGCGTGTGTTTGCGTGGCGTGCGCGCCGCGTGCCTCCCGGCGTCCTGGCCCAGCCTGCAGCCTGGCCGATGGAAGCCAAGTTTGGCAATTTCGACGCGAGGGCTCTTTGTACTGTACATCCCGTTCGTCCTGTGCCCTCGCGACTTCGCGATCACTACTCCAGTGTGCGCACACACGCGGGTGTGTGCGCGTGCCCCCCCCCCCCCCTCTCAGAGGAATCCGGCCGGGAGCGGGCCGGAAACAATTATCCGAAGCAGCAGCTCGCTGCCAAAATGAATGGACCGAGTCGGGTAGGGTACCTCTTTGGCCGCCTTCGGCCGGACAAGCGTTGATCCCCTTGATGAGCTAATTGCGGCATCACGGGAAAAAAATAAAAGCAGGAAAACTAAAAACAAGAAAGTCGCGCCGCAGTGAGTCAGTACCGCTGCAGCCAGGAATTCCCCCGCTATAAAAATTGGCTGAATGTTTGGCGAGTGCCGCCTGGTGCGCTGTGTGCGCTGTTGCGTTCTCTCTGTTCTGCCCCTCCGTGTGTGCGAGTGCGCGCGCTATAAGTCTTTTTGCAGTGTGGTTGGCAGCCAAACGGCCCTGCCCTCTCGGCCCTCTCCGCCGGTCCGTCGGCCGGTCTCGGTCATTTGGCCCCATCTCGCATCGCGTTGAGTCCCTCCCACTAGTTGTCCATGTCCATCCCCCGCCCGCTCCACTGGGCCACTGTAGGCCACTGTAGGCCACTGGCGTGCCGCTTGCCGCTCGTTCCAGGACACGCTGACCTTGCGACGCCTATGTCCCGCGTCTTGGCGTCGCTCCGTCTCTCTCGCACTCGTGGGGCGTGCCGTGTGGGTGCGACAGAGACCGCCCAATCGTCAGACAAGTGTATCACTGCGGACTGCAGCTGGCCCATCGCGAAGGCGAAGGCCGCCAAAACCAGGATGATTCCACGCAGTGCCTTGTCGCTCTGTCTCTCGCTGCTCTTCAGGGCGGCCCGAAGTGCCAGCAGACCAATCGGCACGTTTCGTGTTTCGGAGTTCGAACCGAGGGCGACAGTCGCTGCTGGTTCAAAAGTCGCGCGGGCTGCTGGAACTGCTGCAGGCACGCCGAGATGCTGGTGATGATGGTCATCATGATGGCGGCGTGGCGGCCCTTCTTCGGCAAACAAAACGTTTGTCTCCTCCTCCCCCTCCCCCCTCCCCCCGCGCACCTTAGGGCACGCCACCGCAAGGCGCGCGGCAGCTGCAGTGCGCACAGGTAGACGGCCAAACAACGAAAAGGTGTCCTGTCTCCTTTTTTGCTCGTGCCACTCGTTTTTCTCCGTCTCTCTCTCTCTCTCTCTCTGCACCCGGCAGCGTGCTTGTCGGCCAGCACAACACTGCGACTCTCTCCCTGTCTCTGTCTCTCTCTTTGGAAATGATTTGCATTCCGTGCCGCTTTCCGCTCCGGGGCCCGGGGCCCGGGCTGGGCGCTGCTGTTCGATCCCCCCTCGCCCCGCGCGCCCCGCGTCCTCGCGACTGCTGGTTACATTGTCTGTGGGCGCTTGCTTGCAGTCCTTGCAGTGCAGCGTCCGTCCCTCCGCCCTTGACGGCCTTGCCTAGAACCAGAGGCCCTGGAGGCCCTGGAGGCGGGCCGGCGGCGCGGCGTGCATCCCACAAAGCCTCGCCGAATGGGCACCGCGGCACCACGCACTTATTTTTCTTGTTTTGCGAAGGCATCCGCAGTTCCTTTATTTTGCTGCCGCCTCCCGTTTGTCCTGTCCGCGGAGCCGCAGAGTGAGAGGCCCGAGCGTGAGGCACTCGAAAAGAGAAAGAGAGAGGCAGATGTACGAAACGTATCGTCGGCGGGCCGTTGGCGGGCCACTGGCGGGCCGGGCAGCGCGATGACCCGAGTCAATTGTTCCGGTGCAGCTCCCCTCCCCCCCTCCTCCGATGTGTCGACCTGCCCTAATTCGGCGCGTACTACCGTTCGCTGCTGGTGACAGGAAGCGCGGTCCGTCGCGCCCTGGAGCCTGGAGGGCGTAAACGGTGCAAGCAGCCTAAGCGTGGCCGGTGGACTGATTCCGAGAGTCGTTTTCGTCGCTCTGTCTCTCTCGCACCTACACGTGCCATGAGTGCGAGGGAGACAGAGCTACAAAAACGACTCCCAGAATCAGTCTGCAGGCTGCCTGTTCAGGGAGATTCGCGTTCACTGTTGCTCGCGCTCCGCGGAGCCGCGGGCCCACATGTATTAGCCGCGCTAGTGACCTTTTTAATGAGTCGCGCGTGCTCGACTAAGCAGCTGCGTGGCTGTACAGCAACAACAACTTGGTGGTGGCTCGCCGAGTTGGGATGGCGAGGCTGGCAGGGCCGGGAGTTTCATTCTCTCCCTTTTCGCGCTGGACGATGCGCTGCTGACTGATTCCGAGAGTCGTTTTCGTCGCTCCGTCTCTTTCGCACTCATGGGGCGTCTCGTATGGGTGCGAGAGAGACGGAGCGACGAACACGACTGGGAGGATGTCGGAAGGCGAGTTGGATCGGCCGGGACTTTGGGGCACCGGAGGCACCGGAGGCACCGGCACCCGGTGAGCCCCGGAGAGGTGTGAGGCGTCATGCCTGGTAGAGCACAGCCTTCCTCGAAACGAAGAAAGGCGGAGGGGGGCGGCGGGGGCGGCGGGGGCTCGTCGTCGCTTACCTGCATTACCTGTGACGGCTGGACGGCTACCGAGGGACCGTGAGGGACCCAGGGTGCGGATCCAGGATCCAGGTTGATGCACGCTACGCTCCGCCACTCCGCCACGCTCGGCACTTCCGGTCGCCGACGACAAAGGGCGGCCAGGCTCCAGCGGGCCTGCTTCCAGCAGTCCAGCGGGCCTCCAGTGGGGCACCGTCTGGCAGGTGACTGGTCCAGCCGGACCGGCGGACCGCCACAGGTGCCTGCCGGCACACTGTTCTTTTCGTCGCTCTGTCTCTCTCGCACCCATACGGGACGCCCCGCGAGTGCGAGAGAGACGGAGCGACGAAAACGACTCTCGGAATCAGTCCGCCCGCAGCCCCGGGAGCAGATGCCGCTCATCGCGGATCACGGCGTCCGCGCCGGTCCGCGCGGTGGAGGTCAAGACAAGGACGGCCTCCGGGAGGGCGGCGGCAGGCGGCGTCGCCCCACAGCTCCTGGAGTCCAGTCCCTGGAGTCCCTGGAGGCCCTGGAGGCCCTGGACAATGACGGCGTCTCGGGATGCACGCCTTCCACGCCGCGTTACCGCATTGTGCGTTTCCCGGGAAAGTGATTGGAACGGAGTAAAAGAAAAAAAAATGCACGAATCGTGGAGTGAGGCGCTTGGATGGAACGACACGCCGGCCATCGGTTGAATTCAGAAAATAAAATAGAAGAGAGGTGGAATTATCTGTGAGATGGAAGTCGTGGTCCCTTGCTTTAGAAAACAAACAGTCCACGACTTTTGGTCGGTACTGTAGGTCATCAGTGTTGGAGCCGATAGCGCCGTGGTCATTTTATTTTATCGTGGTTCATGATGCTTCCCCGCTGATGTGCGACGCGTGCATACTACTGCATCAGTATATCATACTTTACCCAAAAATTATCGTGTCTTTGGACAACAACGACATCGCTTAAATAATTGGCATATTCGCATTTTTCGCGGAATGCTTTTCCTTTTTTGCAGAGTGTAGTAGATGTTGTAAAGGAAAGGGGGGGGGGCGACGTTGAGGAGCTTGTGCGGAGCTTTGGTGGAGAGACAGGTGAAGAGGGCAGAAGGAGGAAAAGAGGGGGGAGGGGGGGGGGCTGTAGGGTCCATCCGGCAATCCGTCTTGTTCGTCAACGCGGACCCCCGCGAGACGTCGCGAGACGCTACAATGGCCGCCCCGCCGAGTGGCTTGGCTTGGCGAGGCGCGGCACGGCGCGGCCGTGACAGGCGCTTATTGCCCTGCCCTCCCCCTCTCATTCTCCCACGAAACAGTTTGCTCGCCGCCTCACTGTCTCACTGCCATCATCAGGGTAATGAGATGAGAGAGACGAAGACGGAATGCCGCCGCGCCGCCGCCGTGTGGCGTCTGTCGTGCGCGTCTAAACTGAAAACGTCGGACGCCGCCACTGCGAAAGCCTGCGCTGTGCGCGGTGCACTTGCAGTGGGGCGGCAGGCGGCAGCCACGATGTCAATGCCGGGGGTCGCCGCGCTTCCGAACAGTTTCCGAACGGACGGCCTTCGGAAAGTTGGGGCGCGGCGCGGCGTTTGCGGCGTGACAGGCCGCGGCACGGCGTGGCACGGCACGGCACGGCGCGCTGCAGGACGCAGCTTGCTTGATTTATTAGTTTAATTTCGCCTTTCGGCTTTTCGAGCTTCTGGCCCCGCGGCGCCACGGCGGTGTTGTGCTTGTTGTGCCCCTCGCCGTTCTTCGAGCGAGTAATGATTTCCCCGCCGTGTCGTCCTGCAAGCGAGCGCTATCGCGTCGCTCCGTCCCTCTCGCACTTGCGCGGCCCCCGTGAGGTGCGGGAGGGACAGAGCGGCGAGACGCTGTTCCCGGAATCGCCCTCGCCCGGAGCGACACCCCTTTCGCGTGCGGCCGAACTTAGTTGCAATGCGCAGACTTGCACACCGGCGCCGTTCCCACCCTTCTCTCCACCCTTCGGTTGTTTTTTCGCCCCGAGTGCGGATCCGCCCCTCTCTCCCTCGCCGAAGCCCTGCCGCCGCCGCGCAGGCCGCTCGCAGTGTGCTCGCACGGCGAAAGCGCTTTGCGCGAAGGCCTCGGCCCGCTCCGCCCGCTCCGCCTGGAGGGACGCAGGGACTACGGACGCCCTTTCGGGGAAGCGAACAAGGAATTTATAGGTTCGCCGCGTCGGCCGCGGGGGCGAGGCCGAGCGAAGGGCTTCGGGAAAGGATGGCCGGGCCGTCGGCGCCGTCGGCAGGCCGATTCCGAACCGCGCCTCGCGTAGCGCGTAGCTTAGCGCGGCTCTGCCTCTCTAAACGCACTCGCCCTGAGGTGCGACGGAGACGCAGCGCCGAGACGGGGCACTGTTCGGAATGCGTGCGGCCAAAGGGTGGCCGGAGAGGCGCACGCAGCACGCACAAGGCAAATACACAGTGTGGGGGCGCGGCGGCGGCAGCGGTGCCCCACCGTGGGGCCCCCACGCCCCGAGCCCCACGTGCCGCGTGTTTGGATTCACACCCGTCTGGCCGGCCAATGCTGGCCCTCCGCCGCCCTCCGGCGTGGTGCAGTGCTGCTTTATTTCGGTCCAGCGCGCTGCCCGCGGACAGCCGTTTTCGTCGCTCTGTCTCTCTCGCACCTACAGGGGACGCCCCATGAGTGCGAGAGAGACAGAGCGATGAAAACGTTGGCCCTTTGGAGGCGTTCGGTCCGTCCAACTGCAGCTGGCTGTGATTCGAAGCTCGCGGCACTCGCGCCCCAGCCCGGCTGGCCGAGGCTGGCCGGCGCCCCGCATGGCCGACGGCCACCCCTCGAGGGTGCAGGGCTGCGGGGGAGGGGGCTATTTTATGGTCCCAATAAGGGAGCTGCCCGGGGCGGGGCGGGGCGGGGCGGGGCGGGGCGGGGCGGGGCAGTCTGCTGATTAGCCAGGCAGATTGTCATTGACTGGGGCCGGACTGCCGTCGCTCCCCTCCCGAACACCGAAGCGGCTGAGCCGAATCCCCTCGGAATCATTTCCCGGACAAACTGGAGCCTAGATTCGGCCCGGCCGTTCTGGGCGGCTGGACGGGCCTTGCTCGGCGAGGCGAGGGCGGTCTTGCCGTCGGCCGTTGTTCGGTCCAACGACTCGCCCGGGGTTGTTTGGGGCGCCGTTCGCTGTCGTTGGCGTGGCCGCGCTGAATGCTGCATTAATTGGGGGTGGGCGGCTGGCCGCGTCGCTTGGCATAATGAAATGGCGCCTGATTGCGTGGCGGTGTCGATGCGGTGATGCAGGTTGCCGATCGGCCAGCAGACTCATTCCGAGAGTCGTTTTTCGTCGCTCTGTCTCTCTCGCACTCGTGGGGCGTTTTGTAAGGTGGGAGGGAGACAGAACGACGAAAACGGTTCTCGGAATGGCGGCGCGTCCGTGACGGGGATCTTCTTGGCCCCGGCTGCGCCCTCGCCCTCCACGGAAGCGGCAGGCGCGATGGAACCGGAAACGAGGTGCGGCCCGGCCCGGAGTGGGCTGGCCGGGCTGGCCGGCCCCGGAGGCCCGAGTGCGACGATGGCGACGGACACTGAAGGGCTTCGCGCCGACTGCGTCACCTGGCCGAGGACTCGCGGGGAGGCGCCGCCACTGTAGGCGCCCTCGCGGACGGCGGAATGACTTTCCTTGTCGAGCGTTCAACTTGACGGGGTGCGGGGCGTGCCGGGCCTGCCGCGGGAGGCTCCTCTTGGGTCGCGGCAAGGCCACGGCTCTCTCGTTTTAATTTTTGTGCCGTCGCAGTACGTCGCGCACCTATCGAGCGAACCGAGGGAGGGAAGAGGGAAGCCCCTGGCGTGCCTGAGTCGCCGCCACTGCCGCCGCCACTGCCGCCGATGCGGTGGCGTGGCGGTCACTTTTCGCGACCACCACGTGGCCGCGTCCCGGCGTCCCCGGCGGCCGCGGCCCCCGGCGTGCACGTGCACGACGACGGCGACCGCGACGACGGACACGTGGACATGGGCGTGGCGTGGCGGCCGACGGGCTGAGAGGCTCATTGGCTCCTCGCTCTGACGAGATTATTAGCGGCAGCACTTTGGGTCCGCGCCCACCACGCCCTCGCTGGCGCTGGCTCGCTGGCTACCGGGCCGTGACGATGCGATGACGACGATGGGCGACTAACTAACTGGGGTGCCTCTTGGAGCGTGCGAGGGTGGCCGCGGCGGGGCGGGGCGGGGCGGGGCCGCATCGATAGGACGACATCGAGGTCGTCGCCGATGCCGCTGCCGGTTTCATTTGACTTTTTTGCCGTCGCCAAGACGGGAACGGCTCGGAAGGGCAGCCCCCGGCAGCGCCGCGTTGCATAACGTTTGCCTTCCCTCCCCGGATCGAGCGTCGGGCAGGGCGGCAGGCTCGGCGGCGGGCTCGGCGGCGGGGCGGCGGGCCGCAGGGTGCTTTCCGATTCCCATGCCGATGACGACCCGCGCCGCTGCAACGGACTAGTTCCCGAACCCCCATTGCGTAACGGCCCGGCCGGCGATTATCGAGGAGTTTTGGGGTTTGCGGGGGGAGGGAGGGAGAGAGGGACACCCGCGGCCACCCTCGCCTGCTTGTCCGCCCGCCACCCCCAGCTTGTCGCCGTCTCGCGGCGTCCCGGCGTCCGTTGCTCCCTGGCGCGTCCGCGTCGACGTCCGCGACGACAACAAACTGCTTTCCCTCCTCCGGCCCGCCCGCCTGTCTGTGTGTTTGTGTGTTACTCGGTTTGATGAGATTCCGGCGAGGCGAGAGTGTGAAGCGGAGCGCTGCGCTCCATTACCTCAATTTGTCGACACCTTGGGGCCTGCGGCCTGCGCGTGGGAGGGAGAGAGTGAGAGAGAGAGAGAGAGAGAGAGGGGTGTTGAGTTGTTGAGGTGCGTCGGTGCGCACCCCCGGGCGGAGAAGGTAGCAGGACGCGTCGCGGTAATTCGGCCGGAAAAAAAGGGTGTCGGACTGGTTGGGGAAATTGGGGGAAAACGTGCGAGAGGTTGGTGAGGGGCTGCCGTCGCCAGGCAGCAGACGGATTCCGGGAGTCGTTTTCGTCGCTCTGTCTCTCTCGCACTCATGGGGCGTCTCGTTTAGGTGTGAGAGAGACGGAGCGGCGAAAACGACTCTCGGAATCAGTCTGCTGGGCTGTGCATTGCGTCCGTACGTGTGCCTTTACCGTCGTGGGGGGCCGAATTTGTGCTGCACGCTGCACGCGATGTGTCAAATCAGACACCTGCTGTGTGTGCACTGTGCACTCTCTCACACATGCACAATGACACTCCGCTGCGCTGCGCTGCTAGGCTGGGGGTTGCTATCGAATCGAATGGGGGAGGTGAGACGCTCTTCACGCCCGATAAATCAAATTATGACGAGCGCTAGCACACTGTGCGATCTAGAGCAGAGCCGGGGGGTGGTCGGCCGGCTTGGCACCGGACGCAGTGTGGGAAAGTGTCTTGTTGCTGCACTTGGCGTCGTTCCGTCCCGGTCGTCCGCCCCGTCTGCCTTAGCATCCCTGCCGCCGCGCCGCCGCGCCCGGGGCCCTACCGCTACCCGACTGACCCAGTTGAGGCATTGATCGGCCCGGCCGGCGTCCGCAAGGCCCGGCAGGCTCATTCCGAGGGGAGGTCTCTCTCGCTCTCATGGGGCGTCCCGTGCAGGTGTGAGAGAGACAGACCTCCCCTCGGAGTCAGCCGGCAGGCCAGGCCCAGGCCCAGGCAAGGCCCGAACACGCCCTGCTCGACTTGCCGGCGGCAGCGCCCAAAACCCTTCAAGTGTCGCCGGCAATAGAGTGGACGCACGCACGCACGCCGGGGAAGTCCCGGCCGTTGTGGTCGCGGCCGGCGTCCCGGCCCCGGCGTCGTCCCCGAGTCCTGCACCGTGCACTGCTCGGTGTGAAACGCCATTCGGCGCGCCAGGTTTAAATTTCCTGCTTTTTCGGGTGTGCCTGCTTGTTGGCGCGGGGCTGGCCCTTGGCTGGCTGGCCTCTGCCGGCCGACGTCGTCGCCTTGACATTGTGTGCTGTAACGCTGAAACGCGATACGGGCGATCGGTTTCGCCTTACCGATCCGCACCGAACCGGACAGGTATGGCCAGGTATGTGTACCGGGTGCCTCGGACCGCCTCGGACCTCGGACGCCTCGAGCGCAGGGTTTGCCTGCCTTCCGGGCGACGCGACGGGTCGAAGTGCGGCCGCGTCTGTCGGTGACGCGGCAGGACAACAAGCAGGGCCAGGGCGTGGGTGTTGGCCGTGTTGGCGGAGGTCCCGGCTTCGAGAGAGACGGGCGTTCGCGGACGTTCGTGAAAAATGTCTGCCGTCAGCAGGCGCTGTGCTCCTTGGTGCCCCGGCTCCACGGCTCTCTGGAGGCAAGCGGACACTTCCTCCACTCCCTCCCCCCCCTCCGGTTTTCCTCGCTTGCTCCGCTTGCTCGGACGTATGTCCGTCCAACGCCCCCTGCGAGACGCGTGCCTGAATGCGCTCAGTCCGCGTGGCTGGCGTGGCTACCAACAGCACGCCGTCACGCGATGAAAACGCACGCACGCACGCACGCGGTGCGTTGTGTCGGCCGGACGGTTTGAGGCAGTCCTGCTGCCCCCGGCCCCAGCGAGCAGCTCTCATTTTCAGACTTTTGGCGGCTGAGTTTCTTTTTGGCCGCCCGTTCTTGGGAGGGCCATTTAGTTTAGTAAGTCAAATATTTGCCCTCCTGGCGGTGCAGTGGGCGGGCCGCGGGCGGCGGCTCGAATGTCGGCGCCGGGCCAAAGAACGAGAGCGCGAACAGGGAGCTCGTTTGCCTTTTTTTACGACACTTTGTTTGGTATTAATTTGCGTTTCTGCGGCCCTCGCAGTGTGCCCTGCCGGGATTTGGAATCACCGTCGGCGTTAATGAAATCCCTACCGAAAATGGAGCCGAGGAGGGAATGGGGGGGGGAGGGTTATCGTATTGGGTTGCAGATGGGGGTGTATCACGGACGAGAAATGTCAGCTCGACGATGGAGGCGAGGCCAAGCGATGCGAGGCGGCATGTGTGTGTGTGTGCGTGTGTGGTGTGGTGGTGTGTGTTCCTCCTTGAGGCTCGTTGATGGGAAGGGAACGGTGTTGGGACGAGAGGTCACTTCCGTGTCTGTCCGTCTTCCTCACACACACACGCTGGCTGCCCGGTCACCTCGCCGTCTGTCTCTCCCTCTCCCTCTCCCTCTCTCTTTGGTGTTGCATCCTGCTCCATCTCCCCTGTCCACACTGTCTTCCTGCCGTCACCCAACAGTCCGTCCGTCCGTGCGTCGGGGCGCCCCAGCCCCGCCCCGCTCGCCCCGCCTGCTTGTCCAATATTGGCGGTCACATTGGTGGGCGCCTCGAGCGGTGTCGTCTGCCGTCGCCGCTCCACTCCGGCGCGTTCGTCGCCATCCTGGATTCTGCGCGTCCACGAACACGGTGCGCTTCTTGTCCTCCGGCGCGACCGCGGCCACCCTGGGTCCCGGGTGAGGACGGCGACGACGGCGAGGTGCGCGCCCTTTCCGCCTTCCCTCCCGACCAAATGTCAGGCCCACTTCCAGTGGCCCGAACAAGTGGAGCGGATGGGCGCGTGAAAAAAGGGAAACTCGAGCATCGCGGCGGCATGGCCAGGCACGGCGATGACGAGGACGGCGATGATCATGTTTATAATTGTTTGGAGTGCGGCGATTATGTCGACGGCCGTGAAATGGAGTAAATATGCGCGGCCGGCGCGGTGCCGCGGTGCCGCGGGTCGTGGCGGCGGGGGGCAGGACGCGGTGCAGTGGCGCGGAACGGCGCGATCTGCATACGGCACCGTCGCGGCCCGCGCCACCGCACTGCCAGGCACCGCGCAGCACCGCGCCCGACTACATCGACTATGCCCAAACTGGGGGACGAACTCGCAAGCCAGTAGAGTCGTTTCCGTCGCCCTGTCTCTCTCACACTATACGGAACGCCCCATGGGCGCGGGAGGGACGCGACGATGAAACCGACTTTCGAAATCAGTCTCTGAGACACTTTTATGTGCGCGCCACCGATTGGCCGAGGCAATATGTACGCCAGAGCCTACTTGGCCGCGCGGGGAGCGAAAACTCTCGGACTGCGTTCGGGGGCCGATCTCTCACCTGGCGAGGACGCGGAAATTGTGGGTCTCGCGTGAGCGGCCCGGGAATGGCCTCCTCTCTCAACACGCGTATACACTCCGGCGCGTGCATGCGTGTGTGTGACTCCCCGAGGCGGCCCGCGTAAGGGCAGCCGGCGCCGAGGGTGAGGCCCAGACCCAGACCCAGGCGCAGGCCCGCCCTTGGCTGGGTCCACAGGCTATCGCCCCCCGGGGGGTGATAGGCGCGCTCGAGCGAGGCGTCGGGCGTCGGCCTCCGCCTACCCCTCCCGCCGTCGACGTCGCAGTCGCAACCCCGGCCAGCCCCAGCCAGCCCCGTGCAGCCCCGGGCAGCGACGCCGGGCCGGAAGCGCGCGCGGGCAACCGGCCGTCGAGGGCGCAGCGGGCAGGCAGCACGCGGCCGCGCCACGCCGCCGGGCTGCTCGAGGACTTGCTCGGCGTGCTCGGCGCGCACCGCCACGGCCCGGATGCGGCGCCGCGCTCTGCAGGAAGCGGATGGCGGAATGGATGGCGGATTGCCCTGCCGAGCGATTCGGAAGAATCGTTTGGTCGCTCTGTCTCTGTCGCACTCTTGGGCTCTCCTTGAGGGTGCGAGGGAGACGGAGCGACGAACCGGTGGCGGATCGGCGATGCCGGGGAATATGGAGAGGAGGCGAGGCGGGGCGCTGCTTGGGGGCGCCGGGGAGCCGGGCGGCGCACTGGGCGCATCGCCGATTCCTTATCGCACCGTCCTGGAATCCGAAATCCGGCACGCCGTCGTCGTTGTTCTTGCTGGATTGAGTCGCCGCGTCGCCGTCGGCGCAGTGTACTTACTCCCACAGTGTACTCGGAGGGATTTGTCGGAGTGTTGGCGCCCCGCCACGCCGCCTCGCTACGCGGCCGCTCCCCCGGGGGGTGAATTTTGTGTGCAGGCCTTTACTACTTAGCCGGAGGGGAGGGATATGTTATGCTTTGCGCCCCGCTGCCCTGCCCCGCCCCGCCCCGCAGCGACACGCCGCCGTCCTGCACAGTTGGGCCCATTTGCATCATGGAGACCAGGCCTCGTCGATCCCCAGGGCTGCAGTGCGTTACAGTGCGTCAGTTAGGCCCGTGGAGGTGGAGCCCCGGCGGCAGTGCGGTGGGCTGCGCCGCTGCGCCCCCATGGCGCATGGCGCCCCCGCGGGGGTCGTCTCCGCGCTGCGGCCGCCTGATGCGCTCCACACGCACGTGAAGGGCGCTGAGGAGGGTAGGTTAGGCGGGAGCACGTTGCCGGCGTACTCGGAGCACGGCGGCGGTTTGCCGAAAATGGCGCCGAAAATTGTGATTCGGTAATGCGTCCATTACGGTGCTGTCCCTCTCCGCTCCCTCGGCGCGGCCCGGGCCATGGCGCGGCGGGATTAGCCCCGAGGTCGCGGTGGCGGCGTGGCGTGGCGTGGCGTGGCGCGGCGCGGCGCAGAGTGGCGGTGGTGGTTGATCCGCCGAGGCCCACTAGGCCGGCCGGGTTGCAATATCCATATCCCACTGCGGCTGGAGGCTGGCGTGCTGTTGCCCCCGTCGATATGGCGTGGCGGTGATTCGCGTCGGGCCGCTGGCTGCCCCTGCACTGGAGGGTGAATTAGATTTTCGCCAGAAATGAATAAATGAACGGGGCCGGCGTTTCGCATTACAGCGTCGTCGTCGTCGTGGTTTATGACTCACTCGGTGCGTCCGATCGACCGACCGCCCCTCTCCCTTCAGTGAGCGGCACTTTAAAAAATTGTTTCAGCGATGGCGCCTCTCATTTGGCGGCAGTAAAACACTTTTAACTGCATTTGTTTTTGCTTTTTGTTTTGAACTTTGGACTGTGTACTGTCCGAGTAACTTCTCCCAAATTTAAATCGGGGCGGTGGAAAAAGTGAGAGAGACTGAGGAGGGGATGGCGGAGCGCCGAGCACCGCGCGTCCGAAGCGCGATAGGAGCGGCGAGGGGGATGAAAAGGTAAACTCATTATTTGGGAGAGAAAAAAATCCGACGGGGAAAAAAGGAGCGGAATGCGGGGAAAAGAATGGAGGCAAGTCGCGATAGAAATCAAATGCCTAAGTTTATGAAACGAGCAGCCGTGGCGTGGCGTGGGCGGGGCGGGGCGGGGCGGGGCGGGGCGGGGCGGGGCGCGCAGACACCCCTACGCCTTCCTCGTCCTCCCTCCTCCCCCGAGCTGGCCGAGCTGGCTCTCTGCGCGGCCAGGTGCGCAGCGGGTGTCTACCTGGGCCGAGCGCCGCGCGTCTCTGAGCCCAGAGGGGTTGTCGCGGCGCCGAGCGCGCCGAGCAGGGTGCCGCAGAGGGGCCGTCGGTAAAGGGCGTGGGCGGGGCGGCGCGGCGCGGATTTGGCAGCAGAGTGTGCATTTATGGAGATTGGTGGAGGCCGCGACCCCTGCAATGCATCACTGATGAAGGGGCGTCCTGACGGCCGAACCGGCGAACCTGCATTAGTTATCACTCGGCCGGGGTAGCGAAGTAACGAAGCGAGATGCGATGGCGAATTCAGCCATGCAGCCCACGCTCGACCGGCGGCTGACGGCGGCCGACGGCGTCCTCGGCGGGTCCGGCTCGACGCGCACCTTATCCGGACGGACGGCCGCTTTGTCGGGCGCGACTGTATCTCGCGATGCATCTCTGCCGTGGCGCGGCGACGACATGCAGACTGAGAGTCGTTCTCGTCGCTCTGTCTCTCTCGCACTCATGGGGCGTGCCGTATAGGTGGGAGAGAGAAAACGTTTTCGGAATCAGTCTGACGGCGGCGGCTGCGGGACCGGACAGGCCGCTTAGCCTCGGCTCGGCTCGGCGGCCCCGGCCTGGCCCCGGCCCGGAGAATCGAACTGTCGATGCTTATCTTGGTGGCCGTTCGCTGCCTCGCCGCCTGTCTCGAACCCTTGCAGTGCCTCCCTTCCCGCCTCCCTTCGCCGCGACGCCGCGACACTAGAGGGGACGCGACCGTTCACCGTTCCGCTCCATAAGGCCTGCACAGTGCACCAGCGCCACGCCAGCCGAAAACGGGGACCCGGGCCCTATCAGCACACTGATTCCGAAAGCCGCTCTGTCTCTCTCGCACTCGTGGGGCGTCCCGTACAGGTGCGAGAGAGACAGCGACCAAAACGACTCTCGGGAGCAGTCTGCAGGAAGCCATCCACTGCGGCCGTCGCGCGCAACGCGCCGCCGCGCCGCCAGGACGACAAGAACGCCCCCTGGTCCCTCGCGGTCCTTGGCGGTCCCTGGCGGCTCCCTGGCGGCCCCTGGCCGCGAGGCCCGGGCGTTGCTTGTCGTGCCCCAGGAGGTTTATACGTGTTTGCACGGCACGGCAACTTGGATACAGACGTTATCAGGAAGCCGGTGCAGCCAGCAAGTGCCTCGGCCTCGCCGGCAACCACACCGCCGCCCCCAGGCCGCCCCCTCGCCGTGCCGCGCACCGCGCATCCCCTGCTGCCCGACCCGCCTCGCAACTTTTCCCCGACAAGTTAGTTTGCGAGGGCGTGTTGGTTGCCGCGTTGCCGCGCGCGAGACGAGGAAAAAGAAAATTATATACGCGAGCGAGATTTATTTTTTTGCGCGTCTCTGTTTCTTCTGGAATCCCTGCTCTCGCGCGCCACGCCTTGCGAGGCTGGGGCGCGGCGGATTGCTCTGCTCGGTCCTATCTGCCCCGCCCCGCCCAGCCCTCTCAGCAAGTTTGCGAATATGACGCCCGTCGTTCCAGGTTTTAATGCCGCGTTTGCCGAGTTGGCGACACGCGACACCTCTTGACATGCGCGCCGTGCGCCGCGGGGGTTTTTACGATTCGGGGAGGGGGGTTACACGCTAAGGGTGGCGCCTCCCCCCCCCCCTTTATCCCTCCAGCCATGTCGCGTGGCGCTAGGTCCTTTATGACGTCATCAGGACGCGGCTTGTTACACGCGCTGAGCGATATACCTGGCCGTCGCGGCTCGACAGGTGTGCTGATTGGGCGGTACATCATAAGGCTTTTCCGTGTCGCCCTATCGCCCGCCAAAGGGGGTGCTTGGAGTGCTGACGGATGGATAGATGGATGGGGTGTCCCGGAGTCCTCCATCCGATCCGTCACGGCGGCCGGTCGGCCGGGGCGGGGCTCCGCGGCTTGGCGGGTTCGCGCCGCTTTGATTTGAAAGCGCGGTGTAATCCGCTTCCCTAAGCCGTCCTCCGAGAGTCGCTCCGTCTCTCTCGCACCTTTGCGGGACGCCCCATGAGTGCGAGAGAGACAGAGCGACGAGAGTCTGCGGCTGCTCGGCTGCTCTCCATTTTCACGCTTCATTTGGCGCGGCCCACTCGAAGCTGCTGTAGCTGGTTGCACCTGGAGAGGCGAGGGCGACATCCTCGCCCCCGGCCTTCTCCTGATTCGGATTCGGATTGGGATTGTGCGGCGCGTCCCGTTCCCCCGAGGGTTGTTTGCGTTCGAACTGCAATGTGGCGGCAAATGGGCGCGGTGCGGTGCGGTGCCATGTGTCGAGTGTCGAGTCAAGCCGTTCGCCTCGCCTCGCCTGCTGCCTTTCCAGTTCATTGAGGCGTCGCGGACGTGGCGACAGCGACGCGGCGACGCGGCAACGCGCGGCAACGCCCCCTGCACTGGAAGTGGGAAGGGAAGGGTTGCCCGCGGCACCTGTCATCTGTTGCTGTTGCCAAGCGCGCGGGTTCGAACCCACCCAACTCGTCTTTTCCATTTTTCCACTTTCCACTTTTCTGTGTGCTGGCCCGGGGCAAATGCACCTCAAGTGGCAATCGCGTCGGCCGGGCGAGACGCTCTGGGGGAGGCTGGGTGGCTGGCCGGGGAGAGAGCGTCTAATCTCTAAGAGGGATGGCATCTCGAGTGCTCTGGGCCTGCAGCCCCACACGAGCCCCCACTTCCTGCTGGGCGTCTTGTTGTGCTCCTCGCCTCCTCGGCGGGGCAGACTCCTCGTCGCTCTGTCTCTCTCGCACTCGGGGGGCGTGCCTGTCGACGCGAGAGAGACAGAGCGACGATAACGACTGCGCCTTCATGGCGCCGCACTGCACGGCCTTGGCCGCGACCTGCTGCAGTCAGCCTCAACTTGACGCCGCCTGCTCTGCGTCGCAGCGCACAGCGCATGCCTGCCACGCCAGTGTAGGCGCGCGTCTCTGTGTTTGTTTTCAATTCTGGCGCCGAGAGCGCGGCCGTCACTCTGCCGAATGAATCCGAAACGGCCGGGGCGGCCGGGGCGCTGTTTTACCAAACTAATCCAATTATGCGGGGCGATGCACCCCCTCGACCAGTCCCTCGGACCCCCGGCCGGCGGGGCGGCGGGGATGTTGCCAAGGTGCGCGCAAGTCCACTTAGAGAAGTCGTTGCGGACCCCGGCCGGCTGCCCGCCTGCCTTGATTCTGAGATTCGTTTTCCTCGCTGTCTCTCTCGCACCTATACGGACCACCCCATGAGTGCGAGAGAGACAGAGCGACGACTCTCGGAGTCAGTGTACTGCCTGCCGCCGGGCATTACATTGTATTTTCTCGAGCCTCCCCGCGTGGCCGCGGAGTAGACTGCCGTCGAGACTTGACAAGCGTCACGGTACTGCACAAAGAAAGTTTGGATGGGAAAATTAAACCCATGCCGTGCTCGCGGGCCGGCTCCCCCTCGCGGCCTCGCGAGCCTCCCACCGCCCGGCTGTCTGATTTGCAGTTAAATCGCGTCCCGGATTACTGACCCGGATTGCCGGGTCGATCGGACGTCCGTCACAGTAGCCAGCCGACCCGTTACCCCATTCGCCATGCGTTCACACGACTCACTCTCCCTGTCTCTCTCTGTTCCAGGTGCGTATCGCAGTGGGCCGTGATCGCCTCGGGAAGTGCCGAACAAGGAGAGGAAGCCTCGCCGATGACGGTTCCCCGCCACTGTATGTGATACTGGTTGCCCCTCCCCACTGGAGGCCCTTCACCACTCCTCTCCCGGCCCCGTCGTCGTACTGCTTTTATTTCGTCACGTTCGCGTCGTGCCCCTGCCTGCAGTGCTTTGTCGCTCTGTCTCTCTCGCACCCGTAGGGCGCGCCGCGCGAGTGCGAGGGAGACAGAGCGAGTCCGTGTTGTCCGCGCCCTGCCGCAACGCGACGCCGCCGTCCAGAGAGCGCTGCACTGTCGCACAGTGTGTTGATGACGCTGGGCGTGCCCATGCCTGCCATGCCCATGGCTGTAGCCCTGCTGCGATCCTGGAGGGGGCTTTGAATTTGTGTCAGCCACGGCGTCCCGCATCAACCGACCACACACTCTCCATCCCTCTCTCTCTCTCACACACACGCGCTGAGCCTCCTTCCTGCGCGAGCGCACTCGGCATGATGGCGATGAGATTGAGATGAAGTGCATCATGTGACGCGCAACGCACTCGCAGCGCTCACCGCCTCGCCTTCTTTTCGTGGCTCTCGTCGAGGGCTGGCCCTGGCTGGCCCTGGCTGGCCGGTCTTCCCTCTCTCTGCTGGAGTTTGCCTCTCACGTCCGGGATAGGTGATTTGGGGGCGGGCAGCGGCACGAACTGCAAGCGCTGCGTTATGACGACTTGCAGGCTCGGCTCGTTCCGCACAGTCGTCTGTCTCCGTCGCACTCGTGGGGCGTTGCGCAGCGTTCCGCAGGGGTGCGAGAGAGACAGCCGGCCGGCTGGCTGCTGGCTGGCTGCTGGCGCTGCGGGGTGGCTGGCGACAAGACGGAGAGGGTGTGATGACGCAAGGTAACGGAAGGGTGGAAAGGGAGGGAGAGGGGACGTCTAGCTGCTCGTTTTTCGCTGCCCTGCCTTGCCCTGCTCTGTCACTGACGCTGTTGTGTTTTCGCCTTTGTCCTCGCAGGTTTTCCGTCCCGCCCCAAAAAGTGTGTATAGTGTTTCATACGTGTTGTGGACGCCTGCTGGATGCATTGTGTGGCGAACGCTGCTGCCGCCCGTTGATCGAGTGAATTATAGTGTGTGGGTTTTTGGGGAGGGGTTACTCTGGACCGACTTTGGTCCGGCTGTCAACGGAGCGTCTGCGTAGTCGGATCGGTCTAAGCTGGTCGGATGGCTGTGGCGCGGCGCACAGTGGGCCAGAAGACCGGCGACGGCGGCCGAAACTCTAGACGTGTTTTGAGGTCCAGAGTCGCTAAACAGGACTCGAGTTGGATTCAAATTCCATGTAGCGAAACGCCTCCGTGTTTTTGACGGGCCCCACCGTTCTTCTGGCACACTGCGGCGGCGTGGCGACGCGTCAAATCTGGACCCCTTGGACCCCGCATGCCCGGCATGCCTGCATGGCGGGTCGGGTTTCCGAAACGAAGCCTCCTTGGAAAATGAAATGAAACGAAAACGTTTTATTATGCTCCCTCAGATTTCTCGTATTATGACTGTTATTATTCCACGCGAGGACAGCTGATGCGTCGCCACGCCGCCGCGCCCGTGTCGGCCGGGCCAACAACCAATATTTTAATTCCCTTGTATTCGGGATTGTTTATCATTTTTTTATTCGGGCAATTTGATTCTTCACTCTCCTCCTTTCGCTCCCCCGATGAGGGTCGCCGCGAAGCAACTGACAGCCGAGGCAACCAGCAGGGGGAGGGTCGCGGCGAGGGGAGGGGGGAGAGGAGAGGGGAGGGTAGAGGGGAGGGGGAGCCGGCATCAAAGTTTGCGGGTAGGGATGGGGGATGAGTGATGCGCTCGGCGAAAAACTCGTGTTTGAAAAAAAATTACACATACAGTTCGTATATGACGTAACTTGTGTTTATGGCCGCGCGTCTCCGAATACACACACACGCACACGCATGGAGGCACACTCACACACACACACGCACACAAAATCTGCTACTACTGCACACACTCTCATAGTCATTGAGAGGACCGGTGGTGGTGTGGAGGGGAGTTTGGGGAGGGGAGGGGGGTGAGGGGTGTCGCGGGTTGACTCGCGGGTCCGCAGGCTGCCGCCCTGCACCGTGTTTGCCATTGACTGCCTCCTGGTCGTCGTCGCGGTGTGGCGGCGTGGCGGTCTGCCCGCGGCTGCAGCTGCTGTAAGCCAATCTGTAATCCGGGCCCTGATCCCTAATCCGCCCGCGATGGATGCGGCGCGCCGATTGGCCCTTCGCGGACGGATGACGTCAGCGATGACGCCAGCGACGCCAGCCGATGACCGCGCAGGACGAAAACGAAAAGGCGTCTTGGTGGGGATTCGAACCCCGGGGGCTGGCGGTTCGAGATTACGTACTGCTGCAGGCGGCGCGGGCGCGGCACAGCGGCTGGGGTGTGGATCGAAAGCGCGAGGCGCGGCGGGGCGCTTGCTGCTGGCCAAGGTCATGGAAGGGAAGACGAAGGACCACCTCCGCTGCGCGCCGCCCTGCGCCGCTCTGCGCCCGCATGGGTTGGTCGGGCTTGGGTTGGGCCGCTGGGCCCCGCGGCCGGGCCCCACGGATAGAGCGACAAGGACGGCGGGCTGCCAGAATGCCAGAATAAAGCCCCGGACAGAGACAGAGCTCATGGCTGTGTTGGCGTCCCCGTTCTCCATTGTGGGATTAAAATGGGCCGTGGGTCCATGAGCCGCTGGGGCCGCTGGGGCCCAGCCTTTCTGCCCCTTTCAGCTGCGGCTCTCATTCTGTCGCGCACCCACACTGTGCGGACTCGCCCACACCCACGGTGCGGTTAGGGGCCAGCGGCCGTGCCTCCGGGGGCTGCATTCGCTGAGCGTTCGCTGCACGGACGGACGGACGGACGACGGACGCGCCGTGTGTCATGAGTATCGATCCTGGAGGACGCAGCAGCGCCGCTCCGCGCCGCACACCTACCGGTGACGAGTGGAGTGGAGGGGTGGCGGAGGCGTGCCGTGGCGTGGCGTGCTGGAGGCTTTGGAGGGTCCCGGAGGGTCCAGGGAGGTCGCTGACTCCACGAGGGACACCCCCGCGGCGTCTGACCCGGCCGCCGACCCCGCCGGCTGCCCTCGCGTCGTCCCTCGCGTCGGCGGCGTGCTCTCGAGACGCTCCCTAGAGCACCAGGCACTTGGCTACCTTGTGGCGGAGCCGGCGCAGAATTAGCAGTGCAGGGTGGGGTGGGTGCCTTTAGCGAGGCTAGATGGGCCCGCTGGACAACGCGCCGTTCCAGGACGAATGTTCGCTGGACGGCAGTCAGTGGAGTCAGTGAAGCGTGCCTTACGACCGCCGGGCGTCGGCTAGCGTCGGCCTGCCGGCCACGGTGGCGTTGATGAGGGGGTGCTTGTCCTGCTTGGCCGAGGCGCGCACGGTTTGGCGCGGCCCACTCGCCCCCTCCCCCTTTTTATGCGATTTGTTTGTAGGTTTTATTTCCGCCAGCGAGCCGCGCGCTTTTATGGCTCTGTTAGACGTTAACGCGCCGCGCCTCGGTTTTTGTGCGTGCGAACGTTGTGAGTGTGAGTGTGTGTTTGCAGCGCGAGGAGGAGTCGGGGCCTTTCGATTCGTCTCGTCTGCCGGCAGTTTAGAGTGGTGCTCTCTCACCTCAAGGGTGCGCTGTGCTTAGCCGCGCTCGCTGTGAGCGGAGGGGACGCGGACATGGGGATTAGTGCCTCGTGCAATAAAACTCTAGTCCGGGTCGCAGTGGAGCTTCTACTGTACAGCACCACCGGGGGTCTCGGTCGCGGACCAAGCCACCGTCCCGTTCGCTTGAATCTCTTTTTTCGGCGCACATAAATTTCCGTAAAGTACACATGTTCCTCGTCCAGTCCATATTCTGACCGCAGCAGCAGCACAGAGCTCTCCGTCCCGCTCACCCATTTTTCCCCGCGTCGCGCCGCGTCGTCGTCATGAGGAGCCCTGATTCACGACCTACCCCGAAATTAAAATAAATGCGTATTTGAGGAGGGGACGCCGCCGCCGCCGTCGTCGTGGTGGTGGTGCGGGACGTCCGCGGCGACGCGGCGACGCGGTCCGAGACGACGCGGACTGCCTGCCGGACGGCGAGGCCGCGGCGGCGGCGAGGGGAGCTGTGAGACCAGAATGCGTGTGTTGGTGTGGCGAGTGGGGCCATGCCGGGCCATGCAGTGTGTCATGCAGCCCGGCGACAATAAAAACGGAACTGGTTCAATGCGCTGCGCTGCGCGGAGGGTGGACCTGCACTGCACGTCGCGGAATTCATCATTTATTACGAGGCGGGTCCCGTCCCGGGTCCCCCGGACTCCCCTGGACAATGCGGCTTGTCGCTGCACTCGCTGCTGCAACCAGCCGCCAGCAGTGGACGCTTCCCAACTTCCCACGAGAAAACAAGGTGCTTCTGCCGCCGCGGCGACGCCAGCACACTGATTCCGAGAGTCGTTTTCGTCGCCCTGTCTCTCTCGCACTCATGGAGCGTCTCGTGTAGGTGCGAGAGAGACAGGGCGATGAAAACCGAGGCTGCAGGCGGCCAATCCCCACGTGTCCCCCCTTATTGTGGCCAGCACGGCACGGCCCCGGGGGCAGCGACACCGCCGCGGTGCGTGATCCCGACGCGCACGCCTCCAAGCAGCGCGGCAAGCAGCGCGGCAAGCAGCCCGGCGCGACTAGGACTCCATCACAGCTCACGCATCATTTCTCGATCTTGCCGGAGCGGGGGGCGGGGGAAAGGGAAGGGGTACCACTGTAGCGAATCGCGCCGGGCTTCCGTTGTGCGCGGCTTGGCCCCGCGGCCCGCGCCGTGACTGTGCACCTGGCCGTCGACCGCCGCCGGGCCGCGGTGGCGGTGGCTCCGACCTCGGCGTCGACGGCGCGGCCGGTGGTGATTCGCTGCTGTGATGTGGCGCTTCTGTCGGAAACGGAGCGGACCGCGTCGTCGCGGGGCTGTGGTTGCTGCCGGCGCGACCGGCGCGTTGACGGACACCTTGGCGTGCGTGGCGGTCGTCATCGGCATGGTGGCGTCTGCAGCCTGCCACGCCTGCAGCCCATGTCCATAATTGCACCCCGGGACGTGGGGACAGTAAAAGCGCGCCAACCCTGCAATCTTTTCGTTTTTCATATTCCGTTTTTGTTTTGCGGAGTGGTGCAATACCACCACGGCGCAGTGTGGTGGCACACGAGCGCCGCGCCGCTTTTGAGTGAGACGTTTGGTCGATGCTTCGTCCCGGCCTAACCCTAACGCACTTAAAACGCTTTAAATGGAATTACCCGTCCGCACGCAGAGCGACGCAGAGCGACGCCATGGCGACGCGACCCCCCTCCCCCTCCCCCATGTCTCTCCGCCTGCCTTCATTTTTCGAGTAATTCGGCGTCGCGTCGAGGAACGCCGCCATGGCTGCGCGCTGCGCCGTCCGCGCCGCGCGGGGCACATCGTGGCGGTGTGTCTCGTCTTATGGCCCCGCAGCACGCGTGTCGCGTGTCTGGCACGCGGAGGCGCGCGTGTGCGTGCGTGTGTGTGTGTGTGTGTGTGTGTGCGTGTGCAAGCCGCGCGCGTGGAGACGGCGAGTAGAGTGCTGCAGGGACTGCAGGGACAAGGTGGCCGGCCGGCCGTACTTCCGGCGAGTCCGACTGAAAAACGAAAACAAAAGACGCAAGTGCGCGGCGCGCCGGGTGTTTGAACCCCGGTCCGTACTCCGTATGGGCTTCGAACCCCATGAAGTGGCATTGGCGGGAGACAGGTGACGCACCCGCCGAAGGCACCGAGCAGGCGCATAATCCTTTGGAAGCTCTCGAGGGAAGGGAGGGGGCCGCAGCGGTGCGGGGCCATTGGAGCGCGAAGCCCTACAGGGACACGCATGCATGCCTGGAAGCAGTTCGGTTATGGATGTCCTCTGCGCCGTCGTTAGTCCTCGGCGCGGCCATGTAGGGCGTGGGGGAGGACGAGGATCGAGTCCTGTGGGACGCGGCGGCGCGGCATTCCGGGGTTAGAGGACTAAGGGCCGTCTGCATGCCAAGCAATGCCAAGCGCGCTGCACGTGGGGACATCGACCATCGACATGCCGGCTGGCGAGGCTGGCAGTGCACACGACAGCGGTGGCGGCGGCGGCGCCTCGGTTCGTTTCGTTCGGCCTAGTGCCCAGTGTGGTGGACGCTGCGCTCGTGGACCTCCCCGTCGTGCCCGCATGCTCGGCGTCGTCCTCGAGGCTTCCTGTCTGACCGACGCCGTGGTCCTGGCCCCCCTCCCCTCCCCTCTGGGGCCGATGGCCGCTGTCCGCCGCGTCCCGCCCGGTCCAGCCACGTCCAGCCGCCCACTTGTTCCTGGAAGCGTCGAGCGGCGTGGTGGTCGTGGCGGCCACGCGCTGCGACGCGCTGAGCGAAATGGACGAGTTAGTCATTCATTACGTCATGATTGCCGAGTGCGTTCGTTAGGGCCTGCCTGCCTGCCTGCCTGGGCGGTAATGAAAAGGTGCGGTGGATGACAGTCGGGCGGGGGAGGGGAGGGGGAATTAGAACCAGGAGGCCGGCCGGCCGGCGACGTTGACGTTCCCACGGGGGCAGTAATCCGCGAGGGCGACAGGGCGACGTGCGCTCGGAATTTGAAGCAATTTGAGGCGACGTCACCGCGTCGCGTCGCGTCGTCACGGGCCCGGATGATGACATTTCGGGGTTGGTACGCCTCGCCCGGCTCGCCCTCGCCCGCCTCCATTTCACTACTATTTCACTGGGCGCGGACGCGGACCCGGCCGTCCCCAGCGCGACGACTCCCACCCTCTGTCATTGGAAATTTATACGCGCCGTACTGCCGCCCCCACCCCTTTGGCCGCACGCTGCACGCTAGCGGGGCGGGTGCACTCTGGCGACGCATCGCGGGGGTGGCGGCGACGTCGGCGTCGTCCAGGGGTCGCCGTCGTGCCCGGCACCGTGCGAGTGCCGCCGCAGGAGACGCCGCAGGGGTACGCCGGGGCCTAAGTCGGTTGAGATGAGGCCTGCAGCGCGGTGCAGCCCGCATGCTGCAGGAGGTCACCAAGTGGGTAGTCATGTCCATTTGAAGGGTCAGGGTCACTTGGGCGCCCGGCAGATGCGTCACGCCGGCCGGCCGGCCGGGTCAGGAACGGCCGTGCCGTCATTGGCCATCAAACGGCCGGGGCGAGGGTTCGAATCCCACCGGAGGCGCGGCCTTTCGTCGGACTCCGGAAGGTGGGCGTGGCCGCGCCGACCTTGGCGTGTTTCTGCGATGACGCGGCCGGCCGGCCTTGATCGCCTCCTTTCTTCCATGACCGGAATCGCGTCATCGGCGTCATCAGTCCACCGCGCGCCCAACCCGAATTGCCGCCGAACGTCAGCCTTTCTTCACTCTTTACTGCCTCCCGGTTCCCATCCGCTTTGCGTTTTACGCAGCTGGGGCGCCCCACGACACAGGTAAACGACAGCGCTCGGCTGTGTGCGTGAGTGTGTGTGTGCTCCTCCAATTACGGGCCGTAAGTGCGCTCGGCTTGGGAGACATCAAGGAGTACTTTACGTCGCTCGCGTTTTAGTTTATACGCGGGCCGCGGGGCCGCGCGGGGTTGCGTGACGAACGGCGGGAACGGCGGCACGCGTCGGACGATAACTAATCCCCCTGTCCGCTCACCGGCGGGGATTCGAACCCGCGCCTCCGCCGTGGCGGCTCCACGCTGCAGAGCTGCAGCGGTAGCGGTGCAGCCAGCGTGCTGCGATTGTCGATAACGGACCTTCATGAATGAATATCGATCCGCGGACACGATTCGGCAGGGCGGGCAGGGCGAGGGTGGTGTGGGGGAGGGAGGGCGCCGAGGGAGCCGAGGGGGAAACGTGAACGTGTGTTTGTTGTGGTAAGGGAGGGTGCGGTGCGCCGTGCGGTCGGCTGGCTGCAGGCTGGCTGGCCGGCTGCTGCACCGCCAGGCTAGGCCGCCTCAACCTCAAGTGGCGTAGCCAAAGGCCGCGAGGCCGCGAGAGTGCTTGCCGTGTCGCGCTGCTTGTAATGTAATGATGTAATGACGGTCGCAAGGGTTGGATGCTCGGAGTTTGGAGTGCGCGCTGCTGCGGATAATCAATCACAGGCTGGCTGCCTGCCTGCCTGGCCGCCTGTCAGCCGAGGCGCGGGGTGCGAATCAGAGCCTCGGCGTCGTCCCCGAGTGCGTGTGCGTGCAGCGCCAGGTGGTCCGCGCGTTTCGTGTGCGTGACTGCGACCGCGCGACGCGTGACGGGACCGGCCGCGGCCAGAGCCACCACGCCGGCGAGGCGACCCACTCGTCTTGTTGCTCGATGTAAGGGACGGTAATGGTAGGTTGGGGCGGCCGGCGGGGTGGCCCAGCCCAGACGACAACCCCGTGCAGCAACTGGGTCGCGCAGTCGCGCCGGCAGTCTCTCGGCCCCGGGCCAATGCCCCACTGCCTCTGTCTGGCATCGCGATATGCAGCGGTCTAGGAGGCGGCCCTCGCAAGCTAGCCCCGCCGGCAGAACCGCTTCTATCCGGACTGACTGGCGTGCCGGGGCTCGGGGTGCAGGGTGCGCGGGGGAGGAAGCTACTCTCCGGGCGGCCCGGCGGCATGGCGGCCTAGGTGGGGTGGAAGTGGGTCGTGGCGGCGCCGCCACGTCGGGCGCCACCAGGACGCGCCGTCCGCGAGGACCGCGCGCCCGTAAGGTCCTGGAAGACCCTGGAAGGCCGCCGCGGGTACGAGGAACCTGGCAGCGAACCTGGGTCCGGGCCGTCCCGGCCGTCCGGGCAGGCGCCGGTGGAGGGTGCTACTCGGCCGGGCTGGCGCAGGCTGGCGCTGGCTGGCGCCGCCCGCTCCGGGCCGAGGGAGGGGAGGGGAGGGGCACTGCAAGTTTGGGAAGGGATCGGCGGCTAATTACGAGCGGTGTGGGGCCGTCGAGGCCGTGGGGTCCACACTGTGGGGCCGTAGTCGCCGGACGTCACGGGCTGACGGAGGGTGGCGACGTCGCCGGCCCCGGCTGGCTGCAGGCAGAGAGGGAGAGAGCGTGGGGTAGACAGCTCGCCAATATATACCACTCTGCGTTTTTGTCGCCGGGCCGTGTTGGGCGGCCACTCTTGACGTGGACAAACAGACAGCGGCGGACAGCGAGAGGGAGCGCCCGCTCCAGCAAGTTCCAGCAAGCCCTTCACCCCCACCCCCACACTGGAAAGCCCTTTCGCTGGACCTTGGCTGTGCTGGCGACCCTGCCGGCGCCTCACGGTTGCTACCCGCGTCACAGCCCCAGCGCGGCGCGGGCGGGGTGAGGACTGCGGGGACGGCGCCGCGGAGCCTGTCACCTCGGCGACAGCCACGCCGGCAGCCTGATGCGGCGCCACGCCGGAGACCGGGGGCAGCAGCGCTGCGGGCGACGGATGGGGGAGGTTTCCCGGTGGGGTGCGTCGTCTGGGTCTGCCAGGCCTGCCCCGCCCGCCCCGGGCGGCGGCCGGCTCCGGGGGTAAATGAGGCCGTTTGGTCCCAGATTGGCCTGGCTGCTGCCCTTGCAGTGCCTGGCCTTGTTTGTTTCTTGTCGGCAGTCTTCGCGTTCCTTGCAGCAGTAGCAGTGCCCACACCGCGGATGAGTCTGAACCGCGACCGCTGCGCGGCGGCACGGCGGCACGCGAGGAGGGGCGTGGCGGCGGGGCTGCAATGCAGTACGCTGTCGGATCGGCCTGCTTGGCCTGCTCCATGCCACGGCCCCTTCCCTTCTCATGTTCGATGCAGTGCTGTTATCCAGTCAGTCGGGGCGGAGCGTGGAGCGGCGGAGCGAGCCACCCCCGCCCCGCCGAGCCCCGTCGCCGACAGCGCCGCCATGCACGTCACGTCGCCGGGGAGGCCGGGAGGGGCGGCGGGCCCCAAAGGCGGACCCGATCCATCCGGCACCTGCTCGTCGGTCGTCGGGCAGATGAGGGAGGCCGCCGTGGCGCCCGGGCCAAAGAAGCTGGGTCCACGGCAGGATTGAAAAGAGGGTGGGCAGGGTTTGGGGCCGATGGCGCCGCTGGCCGGCAGGGAGGCAGGGCGCCCTGCACTGGCCATTAAACCGCCGCCCCTCGCCGTCCCCGTCCTGGCCCTGCACGCTGGCCGGTCGATCCCCATTCCGTCACAGCCCCCACGCCCTCCTCCATCTCCACATATCCCTTGGGGTTCCCGCCAGCCCGCGGGGCGCGGCCGGCGGGGCGTGGTGGGGCGGGGCGGGGCGTGGTGGGGCGGGCCGGGCGTGGCAGACCCCGAGGGGCTCGCGGTGGCGGAGCCGGGCCGGCAGACTACACGGCCCCTCATCCCACCGCGACACGCATTTTCAATTCCCCGATAGAAAAGGCGGAGAGTGAGAAAGAGCTCGACGTCGACGTGCGGCGTCGGCGGCGGGCTCGGCGCGAAGCTCGAACTCCTCGAGCTGGAACGCCAGGCAGGCGCTTGTCGTCGCGGCCGTGGCCTCGAGGAGGAGCACAGCGTTCTGCGATAGTTCGGGGCGTTGGCCTGCCCCGGCGGCCTGCTTGCGCGCTTCGGATTGTTTCCCGAAGGGTTGGCCGAGCCGTCCGTGTCGCGTGGCGTCGAGGACCTCGCCGTGGACAGACCGCAGTGCGGCCCGCGCGGCATTTGGGGTTTACAGTGCGGGGCACCTTGGCTGGGAGTAACAAGGCTATTCATCAGCTCAGCCCTCCCCCTCGGCCTGCGCCCCCGCTCCACTCCTTCGGGGTCATTGCTTGTGTAACCGAGCCCGGCGGGCCCGGCGCTCCGCGTCCTCAGCATGGACGTCGACCGGCACGGCGCCCGCACGGCCGAAGGGAGCGTCGGCCATCCTGCGGTTGGGACGGGTCGTCCGGGTCGGACTCGGCCGCGGGCTGGGAGTGGAATTGACTTCGCTCTTCTTGTTTCGCGTCCATGTCCCCCAGGTTGGTCGCCCCGTTCTGATGTGGTAATTTTGTAGCGGCCGAATGGACTGGCGAATGGCCGGACAAACGGCGCTTTGAAACTCTAGACGGCTCGTCGGGGACGTCCAGGGACTCGTCCAGGGACGCCCTGGGACGTCGCGACGCGACGCATGGCAATGGATGAACGGCTCGGCCGTCTCTGCTGCTGTGTTTGCCAGTGGCGTGGCTGTAGGGCTGCGGTCGCGCTGTGGTCTGGCAAGGCCAGTTAGTCCATTATATTCCCGCCGGCCCTTGCCCGCTGCCTGCTCTGCCTGGCGGCGCTGGCGGGGTGGATTTTAGTCGGAGAGAGCGCCACCGCGAGAGGGGGTGTTTTACGAGGCCCGCGACATACCACCCCCGCCTGCCCCGCCCCGCCCCGCCCCGCACGCGGCCCGCCTCTCACGGCCCTATAAAAATGGACACTAACGACCCCGGAGAGCACTTCCTCGGCTAAAATCACAGGAGAGGGACACAGTAATGAATCCCGCGCTTCATAATCGCTCTTGATCGCTGTTGCGAGCCGCTAGCGACGCCAGCGACCCACCCCCGTTTGTTTTATTCTCATTCAAGGGCAAGAGAGGGAGGGAGGGGAGGCCGGTACAGTGGCTGGTTTATCTGGCCAGTGTAAGGCTCATTGCTTCCTCGAGGAGCCCGCAGCCCCGCGGCCCCGCGGCCCGCCCTCGCGTGTCCGAACAAGAAAAACGGAACGCGACGAGTGATGGCGCGCGTGGGGCTGTTGTTGTTTTCCTTTTGACTTTGGATAAACCTGCACTGAGTACGGAGGGTCCCCAGCGGGGGCGGCCGGGACGGCCAGAGCGCCCAGCATTCCGGGCTGTTTGGGGCTCATGGAAGATTTAGAGGGGAATTGGGGGCGCCGCGCCGCCACGCCTTGATGAAGTGCAGGAAGCAGCACCGGCCCTTCCCTGCTGCAGACTGATTCCGGAAAGTCGTTTTCCTGTCTCTCTCGCGCCTAAGCGGGCCGCCCTACGAGTGCGAGAGAGGCAGAGCGACGAACACGACTCTCGGGATCAGTGCGCTGGCCCGCTGGCCCGCTGGCCCTGCCCTTGCCGAGGTGCCGTTATTCACGCTGACGAGATTTCAAACACCCGTCCGTCCGTCCATCGCGGCCCACGGCCATGGGCAGCCATGGGCAGCCATGGGCAGGGCCGGCCAGGGCCTTGCCCAGCCCGCATCGGCCGCCCGGCCCGGCCACAGCCAACGAGCTTTACGCCTGTGGACCAGAGAGATGGTGTCTGTTTTTGTTGCTGCGCCGTCTTGTTGTTGTTTTGGCAGTGGGGGCGCTTTGCTCCGCGTTTTGCTCTGCGGATTGGGCGGGACGTCCACCCTCGTTACGTAATGCGACAGTGATCGAGTTAACGGCCGGCATACACTGCCCGCCCCGCCCCGCCCGACCACTAAATCCAATTTTGTACTTTATTCAACACACGCTCGCGCGCGCTCTCGCTCTCTCTCGCTCTCTTGGGACGGGATGGGCCGGACAGGCACGCGGTTGACGGGACGCACACACAAACACACACACACTCACACGATGGAGGGCAGCGGGTTGCGCATACGACTGCGGGGCCCAGGGCGTGTCAGTCAGTGTGTCTGTGTGAGTGTGGTGCCGCTGTGGGAGTGAGGGCAATGCAGCTCGGCAATGCCTGCAGGCGGATGAGTGACTGACCGACAATGGCAATTGGAGTTTCCTGCCGCATCTCCCTACGTCTCCCCCGCCCCCCCCCCACCCCTTTGTCACAGTTTTTTTCGCTCGCGGCCTTTTTCCCGGCGCGCGGGGAAGCCGCGCCGCAGTGAGGCTGGTCGCGGTGTCTGTGTGCGTCGCCCGCGCCGAGTCGACCGACACCGCGGCGGCGAGCGGGTGGAGGGGAGGGGAGGGCAGGGGCAGGGCGACGACAGGTCGACGCGCACGTTTCAAAGTTTGCGTTGGCTCGAGCCGAAGATTGCCCTGGCCTGGCCCCGCCGTGTGGAGCCAAAGGGCGTCGTAACCCTCCACTCCCCCTCCGAGGCGCCAGCGCCGCCAGCAGTGCCAGCCAAGCCACCCCTAGTCCCCTACACTGTAGGTGCACCGGCCCCTAGCCGGGGCATGGCCCTTTTCGTAATTTGAAGACTAGACGGCCGACCTGCCCCGAGTCAAGTGCGCCGGAATATTCCCGCGGCGCGCACCACTCATTCCGAACAGTGCGCTCTCCGTCTCTCTCGCACCCTCGGGGCGGCCGGCAGGGGTGCGAGAGAGACGGGGCGACGAAAGCTTTGTTCGGGGGCTGGCGGTCGAGTGCGCCGGCGAGGTGCTATTAGAAGGGCGGCGGCAGGGCGGCGGCGGCACCGAGAGGCTGTTAGGCACTGTAGGGGCTGTACCGGGCTGTACCGCAGATGGTGCTGCCATTTCACGGGCCCGGGAATTTTCGTAAACACCGCTCCACGGCCCTAAGGCCCTAGGGCTGCCCGGCCCGCCCGCCCGCAGAGTGCACTGTAGTTTGCCGTTGCCGCCCGGTCGACGCAGGCGCACCGGCCGAGGAGGACGACTTGTGTGTACAGTGGTGTTGCTTCCCGTCGCCGGGTGGACGGATGTTTGGAGGTTCTTCGCTCGCAAAGCCGGCGCGCCGTACTCCTCGAGCCAGCATCGACTCGGCAAAGGCTGGTACTTCGCTCGCAGTACCCTACACTATCACATCACTTTGGCAGCGGCAGGGCGGGGCTGTTGGCGGGCCACTGTTACTGCATCGGGCGGCGCCAGGTCAGGGGGTAGGCTATGGTGATGTTGGCCCAACTTGGCAGAGGACCAGACTAGCGCACACTCACACACACACATGGGCATATAAACAGGCACAGTCCTCGAATGGGTCCCTGATGCGCATTCACCCCCTCCACAATGCTCCAACCCTTGCTTTGCAGTCCGGGCTGTTTATCGTGCGAATTGGGTTGCCTCCAGGGCTCCATAAATTGACAAATTTGCAGATTTGAGTCGACGACTGTGCGAAAACGGGTGAGAAGTGCAGGGGTTGTGGCTGTTGGGCACGACGGGTGCGTTGTCTGTCTGTCCGTCCGTCCGTCTGTCTCCCCTTCGTGCCTGCCCGCAATATCCCCCGGCAGCCCGAAGCACATGGCGCGGCGTCTCACTTTCATACTCTTTCCATTACAGTTTCCAACTTTGTTGCCAATTAATTCGACCGCGTGCCGCGCGACGTGTCGGCGTGTCTCGCCGGGGCACAGGCGGCACAGCTTGCGTGGGGCCTGGGGGCCAGCCCCCCTCCCCCCGGCACGATAGTTGTTGTTTTCTGTAATGTGTGTTGTCCGACGGGAAGGAAAGAAGTCCGGAAGGGGGAGAAAGGAGAAATCAAATTTCCCGCCTCTCGGAAATCCCCCCCGAGTCGCCGGCCGACACGCATGGCGCCGCGCAGGCCAGCAGGCCAGCAGGCCGCCCCAAAGTGAATCACCAAGCCTTGCCGTGTGGTCTGGTGACGTGGAGCGCCTTTTTTTCGCGGACCCCTTTATGAAAGAAACTGGCACCCCGGCGGCGGTGTGGCTGATTCGGCCGATACGGCGAGGTTTTGAGTTTCGCGAACCTCGTTGTCGGCTCGCTGCTCCGTGTGTCCTGGCGGGGCCGGGGGCGGGGCGCCGCGGCCAGGTGGAAAATGAAGGAATGAAATGTTGCATAATTGACTTGGCGGGGCTGCCAAGCTGCCAAGAAATCCCCGTGGATCGCGTTACCACTTGAACAGGGCCAACAAGGGGCTGGCAGCTGGCCTGCAGCTGGGGGTGCGCCTGGCTGCCCACAGAGCCAGGCGTGTTTTATCAGGAGGTAACCCCCTCCCCTCCACTTTACTCTTTCATCTCGTCTTCCCGCATGCAGCCCTCACAGGCCACTTAGCACCCCAACGCGAGCCCCGCCCGCCGGCCCCGCCCTGCCGCCCTGCCTCTCCAGGCTGCAGACGCCGTGGCGGACACGGCGGACGGGCACCAGGCCTCCGTCTGTCTCTGTCGCACTCGTGAGGCGTCCCGTGAAGGTGCGGGAGAGACAGCGGCGGAAACGACTCTCGAAATCAGTCTGCTGGCGACGAGCAGGGCGAGGCTGGCGCCTCCCTCCAGCACCGACAAGCACTTGCTGAACATCGCGGCGGTGCTCCGGCGGTGTTCTCTGTCTCGGGGCGTGGCGAGGCGTGGCAAGGGGGTGTTCCAAGGGTGCCGGCGCGCGGGGGCGGTGGCCGCCCAAAGCTGCCCGAAGCCCGTAAGACGGCGAGCCGTTTTGGAGAGCCCGAAATTAGCGGGGCGTGCATGAGCGCGGCGTGCTTGGCGTCGGCGGGGAGGGCGCGGCGCGCAGCTCAGCGGCAGCACCCTTTCCCGGCGCGGCGCTGGCGGAGAGAGGGAGAGAGAGGGAGATGGCGGCAACGCTGCAGCCGACTCCTTCCGGCTGGGCCGCGCAGCCCCGCGCAGCTCCGCGCAGCCCCGCGGCCGGGCGGGTGGGTCCGCGCCGGAAAATCGATGCCGCCGCCAAGGGTAAGGGCACGGCAGGCCCCGCGCGGGGCGCCTCGTCCTCCCTCTCTGTCTGGCTCGCCGCCATCCCCGCCACCATCCCCGCCAACGCCAAGCCGCCGTGGAGCGTGGAGCGGCGTGGAGGCGGCTGCCGAAAAAGCTGGACTCCTCGAGCCCAAGGATCGTCCCGTCGCGCTGTCACCGTCGCACTCGGGGTGTGTGGCGTTGGGGTGCGAGAGAGACAGAGCGGCGAGGCGATCCTTGGCTTGGGAGTCGCTTGGCTGCTGGGAACCCGGTGCTGCCGAATTCATCCGGCATCCGGCCGAGCTCGCCGACGGCGGCACGGCGGTGGCGACGCGGTGCGCCGTGGTGGCCGTGTTGGCGGGGCCCGGAGTTTCCGGCGCCGCCGCCACGCCCCCCGGGACGCGCGGCGCGGGGCGCGGTCGGTGCGGGAGGGAGGAATGTCATGAATGGCAATCAGCATGGAGGGGTGCAGGCTGACTCATGGCGCGTGCACGGCGCGGACGGCACCGCGACCCGCCCGCCCATCCGCAGTAAAATGCAGTTTTAGAGGCACTAAAGGGCAGGGCGCAGGGCATGGCGCAGGGCATGGCGCAGGGCAGGGCGCAGGGCGCGCGGAAAACTGAAAGCGGGGGAGGCATTGGAGCCGCGGGGTGCGGCCCTTCGCCCGGCCTGTCATTGCGCGCCGTGTTTGCACACACACACACACACACACACACACGCACACACCTGCCATGGGCGTCGCCGCCACTGCCAAACCGGCGGCGCGAGGCGGGCGAGGCGGGCGGCCAGGCGCGGCCAGGCGAGCGAGCGAGGGGTGATGGTGATACCTGACGGCCTGACGGGGCGTTTTCGCCGAAGTGGGAAGGGAGGGAGAGAGGGAGTCACGCTACGCGCTACGCGTTGTTTGGTCGCTGCAGGGACTGCGAGGGCGCCGCGGACACCTCATGCCGGTCGCGAGTCGCGAGCAAGCGGTGGCGGTGAGGTGGGCACCGCTTTCCAGGGACTGGCTTCTTCCGACCAGCGCTTCGTCGTCCTGTCTCTCTCGCACCCCACGGACCGTCCCATGAGTGTGAGGGGGAAAGGGCGCCGCGGCTGGGGGAGCAGTTCGACACGTCATGGCCGAACAGCCCGACGTGCAATCGACGAATCGACAGAGGGAGCGTCGCGTATCGCGTACGCCCGGATCATGTTCGGGGGGAGGGACTCTCTGCGGCCCGCCAGGATACGGCTCGTGCTGCCGTGCTGCCCCGGGCCGGGGAAGTGTGAACCGGTGTGAACGACCTCCGCGCCCTCGTGCATAAGTGATGGCCGCGTGCCATGCGGTCTGCTTTTGCTGGGACTGTACCGTACTCCGTCTGTGGTTTCGTTCCCGATCCGGATGGAGTTGCGCTTTACGCAGGACCGGCGGCGTCGGCCAGCGTATCGCCGCGCTGCTGTTTTGCCTGCGAAGGTGTCGCTGTCGTAAGATCCTCCGATTATCCTCTCATTACGAGTCGATGTCGTCAGGCGAATCCCTCCTCCCCTCCCCTCCCATCCCTCTTTCTCTCCCAGAGGGAAGCGCTCGTGTCCGCTTGTCGAGGTCAGGTGGGAGGGTGGGGGCGTGGGGGGGCTCCCTGCCGATCGACCCAGAGGGGGGCAGAAGCCCCGTCCCCCCTCCCGCTCAGCTGACGCGCCTCTGCACTCAGCTGAGCACCCCCCCCCCCTCCCCTCTTCTCTCTCCTCGGCCCTCGGCTCGGCCGGCCGTACCCCTTTTCGTCGGGAGGGGGCGGATACCCGGATCCCCCCGGCCTGCCCCGGCCTGCCCCGGCGCCACGGGGATCGTTCGTCCGGCCCCCAACTCCAAGTGGCCCCATGGCCTTTTATGACATCATTGTGTGTGTGTGGGTGTGTGCGTGTGTGTGAGAGAACGCGCGGGGGCGGGGGCGGCGGTACCCGTTTTGCGAGATGGCAGACTGCCACAAGGTCAGCGGGCTTCATGAGTGCCTTCCGAGTGGCCTGGTTGGACACTGCTAACCCATGGCCCTCTCTCTCTCTCTGTTTGCAGTTCTCCATCCGGCTGGCGTCCAGCACGTACGCCAACTCGACGCTCATGCTGCGGCCCGTCACCGTGTTCGCGCCCATCAACATGGCCTTCCAGCAGTTCCCCCGGAGCGACAAGGACGAGAGCCTGGTGCTCTACCACATCAGTAAGCCGCCGCGTGGTGCCCTGCTTATAGTCCGCCTCGCCGCTGCGCTGCCTGTGTTCTGACTAACGGATTCCCCTCTCGCCCGCAGCCAACCAGCCCATGAAGCTGGAGTCCCTGACGCAGCCCATCGTGTACTCGCAGATGGAGGGCAGCCCTCCGCTGTGGATCACGCACCGCCGCGACATGCTCAACAACGAGGACGTGTTCGTCAACAACGCCAAGATCGACAAGAAGGACTCGGACTACAGCGGCAAGAACAGCAAGGGCCACCTGCAGGTGAGTGCGGCTGTGGCTTTGCGGCAGAGCCATGCAGGCAGCCAGTCGTCGCTCTGTCTCTCTCGCGCTCATGGGACGCCCCGTAAGGGATGCGGGGTGCGAGGGAGATGGAGCGTCGAAAAGATCCTTTGGATTCAGGCGGCAGGCAAGCAGAGCCCTCGAGCCTCTTGTCTGCGGCGTGGTTGGCGCGGCGTTGGCGCGGCGTTGGCGCGGTGCCGGGGCACGTGGTATCGACCTATCGACCTGCCGCGCCTGATGAGGTCGCCGCGCCAGGAACACACCTCGGACAGCCAAGCCGAAAGGGCGAGGCCGAGGAGAGGAGGCGTTCAAGCTCTAACTCTGCCTGCCGCGGCTAGGCTAGGCTCTCGGCAAAGTTCTAGGCCGGCCGCTCGGCAGCGCTGTCCGTCGGGATGCCTATCCTCGCTTCCGCGGGCGCCCCGGCCGGCCGCGCTGGCCGCAGCTCAGACCAGCAGACTGACTCCGAGAGTCGTGTCCGTCGCTGTCTCTCTCGCACCTATACGGGATGCCCCGTGAGTGCGAGAGAGACAGAGCGGCGAAAACGGAATGGAATGATGCCGGAAGGAAGGACTGACTGGCTTCTCCTCCCCCAGGTGCTGCATAAGATCGACGAGGTGCTGCAGCCGGTGCGCCTCAAGCCGGGCGCCACCTCGGACATGCTGTACAACCCCAACGCCATGCAGCTCATCTCGCAGAGCGGCGACTTCGACCTGGACACCCACACCATCCGCAGCTTCGCCGAGGCCGTGTCGCGCCGCAAGGTGGACATCTTCAACAAGGAGGGCCGCTACACCTTCTTCGTGCCCGTCGACTCTTCGTACAAGGTAGGCAGAGCGGGCCGCCCGTGCCCACGGCAAACGATGCGAAGCGGGGAACGCCACGCGGCCACACTGTCGGCGCTAACGCTGTGGTGTGTTTGCTCATCTGCAGCACTTCGAGGCCGTGGACAAGACCGTCATCGAGGGCCACGTCATCCCCGGGCACGTGCTCTTCACCGCCCCCACCCCCAACGAGAAGCCCTACGCCACCGTCTCGTTCAGCGAGCAGATGCAGGTCACCATTTCCTTCACCACTGACCACAAGAAACGCAAAAGTGAGTTGTCGGGAAGCAAAGCCGACTTCCCCAGCAAAAACGGGAAAACCAGGAACCGTTTTTGCAGTGTCTTTGGCGCGGCTGTGGACCCAGTAATGATTGTCTTGACTCCTCTGCTACAGCCATCGTGAAGAGCAACACGGTGATCGGGGACGAGAAGCACCCCTCCGGCGTGGTGATGGCCGAGGTCATCAAGGCCAATATCCCGGTCCGCAACGGCGTGGTCCACTTGATCGACAGACCCCTCATGGTCATCGACGCCACTGTCCAGGAGTTTGTTGAGGTGCGTGCCACATTTGAGTGTTTGTTCGGAATTTTTTTGTTTGTAGATCCCTCTGCTAACATCGTTGTTTGCTCCTCTTTCTTCTATTTTGTTCTTCCTGCCGCTGATGTGAATGCTGTGGATCTGGACAAATGGACCATTCATTCCCGGATGGCTTACAGTCATTCAAGGTAAGCTGTGCAAACCTACCTGTTTTTCGGGAAATGGTTATTTTGTTGTTTTCTCTTTCGATGTTATCCCTTTACGGTTTCCTGCAGTCATGGTTGGCGTTGCTATATTGATCTGTCTTGTAGTTAGATTTAGAAATGGATTGGGTTCTATCGCCTTTCTCTAAATTATGCCAAGAGATTTCACAGGTGGTCATTTGGGTTTGAAGGCCAATTATCATTGTGAACTCTCTTGACAACTTTACCTTACTCTATCATACATTCTTTGCTTCCTCTGTGGCATTATAATTCTAAGTTGGTTGAATATTTTCTTTCCTTCCAATAATGCTTTCTATATGAGTGATTCTGAATTACGTTAAAGTAACCATCAGTGAGCTGCAGCAGCAAGCAGGGTGGGCATCCTTAGGTTTTGCTCCCTTCATAAATTGGTGTCGGTCTATCCAGTTTTATCTTCCTCCCACCATGCAACATGACAATAAACTGTTCTCTTTGCTTTGCATGTTGTCCTTATGTGAATATTGTTAACGTCCGGCTGTACTCCAAACTGCTGCGTGTTGCAGGAGTTCGTAAGTACAGCAACTACATGTCTTAGTCACTTCCGACCTAGTGCTGCTGTATACCATTGCTCAAAATTTGTTCTCAAAATCACTTTTTTATTCACGCCTGCTTTGAACAATCTTTCTTCCACACACGATCACCCGTCATGTACCTCCTGCTGCTTCTCTTCTGTGCATGTTTTTTTCCATACTGTCCTTATTGTCCTCACAAGGAGTGCTGTGGCAATGTTCATCAAATGTTTCTTCCGAAAATGGAAATAAGTGTTAACACAAAGAGTGGGTGTTGTTATTGTATCTAAATGTGAGTGAGTGACACATCATGGATGAAAAAATTTGGATGCTTCTTGCACTGAAGTGCTCACCCCAACTCAATCATGCACCCACTCAACTATGAAATGAATGGGACTGACATCTTTCACCACCATCCACAACTCATCCTCATTTTGCTTGATCAAATTTCTGATTTTCCACAGTTTGTGACACCTAATGTCCTTAGTTCATGGGATAATTCTTAGCCAAACTCTAATCAAAAACTCATAAATATCAGTAGACCAAAAATATCCGATGGGTGCGGTGTCCCATTGAAAATGGTAAGTGTCCCTTGTAACATGAACGATTACCCTTCCAGGATCGTGAAGACGGCCCCCTGTACGAGTTCCAAAAGGTGCTCACCAACAAGGTGGACTCTGGCTTCCTCCGCGGCCTTGGCGAGATGAAGAACTTCACCCTGTTCGCGCCGTCCAACGAGGCGTGGAAGAACCCGGCCGCGCTCGCCGCCCTCAACAACCGCACCCTCCTGAACGAGGTGATTCGGCTGCACATCGTGGACCAGCGGCTCCCGCTGGAGCACATCAAGCTCAAGACGCACAGCCTCCACCACCAGGTACGCCACCACCAGCAAGGCCACCGTCACCACCCCCACCAGGTAAGCAAAGCCATCGTGCTGCACTAGCCTAACTCTAGCTTTAGTCTAGCTCTAGTCTGGTCACTCGTTCAGATCAATTTTACTATATGAATGGGAGACTCCTTTTTTCAGGAGGGAAAATTTGGTGCCAAATATTGTTAGGGCGTCATTATTTTTAACGAGTCTGGTTTGTTTTAAAATTCAAAATGTAAAGGGTTCTTTTGTTTTTTACTGATGTAGGAGAAATGGGACTTCTTGTTTGTGTTCCTATTGAAGTAAGGTGCACCTTTTTAAATCTGATTTAAGATATTGGTTGACTTCCATGCCCAGAAAAGTAATTCCTCAATATTCATTTCTGAATTAATGATGAACATTGCTCCTTTTTGAAAGCACTCAGCCCAAGCTGTCACTAACTGGGGTCTAGAATACCCCACAATTTTAATGATTATGGTGTTGACGACAGGAACCTGGTAAAGTAACAATCAACAGTAGATGTATCCACCGGCTGCATATTGCTAGGTGCCCTTTGCACTTCCCTTTGGTTGCACAGGTGTAAGCTTGCTTGTTGGCACTTCAACAAAATCAAGGTGTCACTTTAAATTTAACCAGTGTAGTGTGAGCCAATATGGGCCCGAGTCCCTGTGCCAAACAATAAATAGACTTAACATAACTTTTTCTTCCATTTTTCAATTAAAATTCTTTAAATGGTGGAATTTAAGGTATTTGTGTTTGTTTAGTCTTTTATCATAAGTTTGTTGTTTTTTCTCAGAAATTTTAGTAACCAACAAAGTACACGTCTCAAATGTACTGCATTGAGTGCTATGGGGTAGTATGACTGGGCATTGGTGTCATCCAAACACATCTCACTGACGTTTTAATTCACAAATGGAAAACTTAAGTTTTGACAATGGTTGTATATGAGCTCATCACTGCCACACACAACACATTCTTCTAGTTATAGAACTTTGAAAATATTTTCAGATGGTATCAATAATCATCAGAGTTGTAAATAAATTGTAAAATATGAAATCTACATGACAGATGTCAGAACAACATTGAGGTGTCTATATGTTGTTTGTAGTCATCAGGAAACAAGCGCAAGTCTCTGTGACTCTTCATGAAATTGGTAGAACAGTGCACTCTGTCTCAAATGTAGTATGCTGGGTAACGAATCCTTACCTGTGCCTCCAAAAAGTTTCTTAATCTTAAATTATTGAAATTCTTTGCACTTAGACTCTCAGTGTGTCGGCACTGTACTGTCCTAACACTTATGACCCATAAATTTCCCTCAATTGACTGGTCCCTTTTGAATTTCACAACTTTTCTTCAGATTGAAGTCGATTTCATAAATATTATGTGTTTGAAAAATAATTATTGCTCAACATAGCATTTTTGTAGAATAGGAGGGCACTCCAATGTACAATAGTTATCTCAACAATAAAATATAGTAACACTGAAAATAGAGGAGTAGGCAAATAGATGTAGCAAATCTGCTCCATTGGTGATCTTTTTACATTTTCTGCATAATCAGAGAATTTTTATGGAACAATTCATAATTGGGGCATTTGCTAGTTAAACCTATTTAGTGTGTTGGTTTATCAGAGCTCCAGCAACGGAAAGAATTCATGGTATGTGAATGAGTATATGTTACTTGTTATGTAAAGGTCAGAAAGAGAATTTTGTGTGGGAAACTGTGAGATTGTTTAAGCATCTGTCTGTATGTCAGTTTATGGTTTAAGAGATGACATGTTTTAAGTTTGTCACAGAGCTATTTCTTCTGTATTGAACGGACCTTTTGATTATACTGTCTCTTCCTCTCGTTTAGCTCTTCCAGGTGCGGTCTATGTCAGACCCGAAGAACCTTTACTTCAATGTCATGGTTTCTGGTAGCAACCACACACTGACTGTTGAGGGAGGTGGTGTCAATGCCACTGTCATTCAGCCTGATATTGCTGCCACCAATGGTATCATCCACATTATTGACAGAGTTCTTGGTATTGCTAGCCATACTGTCAAGGAAAAGTTAGCGACTGACCCATCAATGCTGTAAGTATCTGTTAAAAATTATTGAAAGTTTTATTACAGTATGTACAGAGAGATTGTTTGCTTTAACCGTTAGTTTTTACCTATGGTTCACCTTTTTTCTTAATTTCAGGAAAACGTATCACTTAGGTGAGACAGAATTTAATGACCGTTTGAAGGACAATAACACACGATTCACTTACTTTGTGCCACGTGATGTGGCGTGGCATACCGCTGAAATTAAATACCCATCTGCTATTAAGAAGCTGTTCATGTCCAAGTTCAAATACCATGTAAGTATTTCTATTAATTTTATTTCCAGAGGCTAGGTGGTATAGTTTAAGAAACTTGTGAAATCTTACTGAGAACCTCTTTCAGGCTCATCAAATTTTGGAGCGCCACCTTGTTGTTGCGTCTACGGCTTACACCATGATGGATATCAAGAGGATGACTCACAGTGGCCCAGTTACCCTACACACAGTTCGAGACAAACTTGAGCTCCAACTGCAGGAGAAGGCTAACGGTATGTTTGCTAAAATGCAAGAGCTAAATCCTTTTTCTTTTTCATGGCATGTGCTCATTTCTCAAACAATAGATAGAGGCCAAAAACTTATTTTTTTGTCATCGTTGCTGAAGTGTTCAGTTCTTTGCTTTTATTTTTAAATAGAAAAGAGAATGAATTTTTTACTTGTTTCATTTTACTGAAATAGATTCCTTTTTTTTATTACCTATTTTTCATTTAATAATTATTCCACCTGAATATAGGTGCCACAAATGGGACCGGTGAGTACTAACTGGTTCTCATTGTCATTCCACCTCTAGTTGCTTCATGTTTACCTGTGATCCACTTTCTTGTCATAATAAACTTTGGTAATTGTGCTAGCTTGCCCATGGCAACTGCCTTTTAATGTGTATTGGCAGCTTGTGAATCAGGAAAACCTTCTGTGGCACCCTTTTCCAATAATTAAAGTTTTATGAAATGGGAAATTAAGCACCAGCTCCTCAAATGCTACTTTGTTTTCACTTTAAAATGCATAAGAGGCACGGCAACACAAAATCAGAATATCTTTGAAGCAATTTGATCCCCAAAAAAGACTGATGATTATATCTTTGCCTTTTTTGACTTATTTTTTCATTTTTGTTTTGTATTTTTATCTACTGCCCCCTTGCTCCTTTTTCATGTATTTTTAAAAACTGTGATCCATGTCAGCACAAATGACACTTCTTTTCTGTACCTAATGTCATAGCAAATTAGGGAATTATGTTTCTTAACATTCTTTGTCCTTCTGTTCTAGGCTATTACCTTAAGTGGCAAAATGAAGAAATCCTCGTCCACCGCGCTGATGTCGAGTGCACTAATGGCATTATTCATGTCTTGGATGGTGTTTTCTTGAAGGAGAGTGACATTCGTGTCACAGCTGGTGTATCAGGTGTTATGCTGTCTTCGAGCTTGCAGCTGTTTGTAACGATTCTGGCACCTTTCCTCTTTAAATGGGTATTGGGTTAGGACAACAAAACCACCTCTACAGACTGAGCTAACTAGTCATACATCCCCCTCATTAATGAATGGGAGAAACTGAAAAACAAAACAAAAAAAAAATCTCCAACATTTTTTGACTATACAATAAGGAGCCTATCAATTTTAAGTTGCTATTATAGTTGTTGGAGAAAAAGTTCTTTATTTTCCGTTTTAGGGCTTTAAGTAGCAAGAGCTTGGTTATTGTCTTTTCTTTTATTCTGTGAGGTTTCATTTTTGTCCACTTCACCACAGCCTGCAAGAAGAAAGGCTGCTCTTCTATTCAGTTGTTATTTGTTCAAAAAGCATTCTGTCTTACAAATCAAGCTGAAGGTTTGACGCTGAGCTCATCTGGAGCCCTTTGTCTTCAGACTTCCATGCTTGAGGAGTGGCGTGTGTGGGAGGGGGCATGACCTCCCCCCCTTTTGACACTAGACAGCCGCCTGAAAGGTAGGCAAATTGCCATGCGTCCGCCTGAAGGTAGGCAAAAGGCATGGTTTGGCCCCCCTTACAAAAATTTCTGCGTACGCTCCTAGAAAATTATCAATTTAAATTTTTTTGTGGTTTACCAGTGTTTCTGTTACTTCACATGTTGATGTGCATAGGTCTTGCACTGCCTCTATGCTAGGTTTCTATTTTGTTACCCTTTTGTTTTTCACTTACCTAAGTCAGTATGCTTAGATGGAACTAAACAAAACAAAAAAGAAGTTTAAGATCTATCAAATAAGAGGACCATTGTCTCAAGAGGACAGATAAATTGGAGATTGTGCATGCGTGATGATAGGAGGAGGCATGTGAAAACAACTTCACTTGCTGCAAATGCAGACAATAATCATGAAAATTCAGTATGTCTAAATGGATACTGGCTCATATGTGAGGTTTTGGAGCAGATTTCTAACACACTCTCAGTAAATCAGAAATTTTAATAATGAGAAATGCCCTTTTCCCTCGTTATTATTAATTTTTAAAAATTTCTTCTTTGATCATTGGCCTGATTTAATTTGGCTTTGCCAATGTTTGTTTTCTCAAACTGCCATTCTTGACGTGTTCAAAGTGAAATTCCAATAAGGTGTATGTGCAATGTTGAAAAAGCATCTCATAGAAAAGTACCTTGAAATGAGATAGTGCAAAACAGACTCTAAAATAATTAAATTTAGGTCGTTCAGGATGTGTTAGTACGTCTTTTAGGGCTGTCAGTAATGTGTAAGTAGCAGAGCAATAGTAAATTCAGCAATTGTAGTGATTACACTCCCTTCTCTACTTTGAGAATTTGGATGACTTGTTTCACTTAAGTTTGCTGCTTATTTAAGTGCTTGAAATGTGATCAGAGAAGGCCAGGTTTCCAATTTTTGGCCGTTGTTCTTAAAAGGATCGCTCGGACTGATGTGTCATATTCCCCAATGGCTGCAGCTGAGCCAATTTAGTTTCGGCCATGATGGGTCACCAAAGACATCCATGGATATGCCTGTTGTCATCCATGGAATGATATACGCCTTTTTATACATAATGTATATTTATTTACCATGCATTTTTTAGCTTTACAACAGCATATTTTTAAGGGAGTAAAACAAGCTGTATCTTAATGATACTATCCTAAACGGATTCTCAAAACCACCAACTACCTTGTCTAGTTTAATATATGAAAACTGCAAATGCATAATTCTAATTATGCTGGCACATTGTTACTCGTAGGTGTTTAATGTACATAACATGTTTGTAAATGACTCAGTACACTGACACTGTAAGTATTTACTGTATGTGTGCCTGATACTGAACATTTGAAGTGTGAGTATCACATGTATGTAAGTGAGTGAGAATGTTGAAAAATTTCTGTCAAATGTTTTGAAGTGAATGTGTGAATTCTTCACAACTAGGGTGAAAAGGAAGGTTTTGGAAATTGTGAAGAAGGACTCAAGGGTGCATGTGGATCAATTTATTTGAGTCTCAATCCTTACCATAGTCTTAATGTAGGAAATTTATGTTTGTGCTGTGCAGGATGTCTACCTTAAATCGCATACATCCCTTCCCTTGCTTTGGAGAAGTTGCTGGTTGAAGCCATTTGTGTAGTTTGTATGTGATTCAGTGTATCAGTTATTTGGCCAGATTTTCTCTTGAGACTAGATATTTTAATTCATCATGATCATGTATTCTCAGTGAAAACTTCAAGTGTATTTCAAAGTACATAGAGTTACCCATTTAAACTGCTTGTATTTAATTACAACTTTTGGAAGATTACCAGTCAAGTTATTTAATTAATCTCAATGTCTGATTTTTTTTTCTTTCTTTTCCTTGAATATTTATTCTTCATTTATTATTCTGGCAAAATAGTGCCTGTTCGTGATAATTATACTCAACCTGATCAGTGTTATGTTTGTAAAGCAAGCTGGTGTCTGGTTTCAAGTGGAGTTTGGCTTGAATACCACAAGATATTAATTTTTAGATAGAATTTTGTAAGCTAGTTTAATTCAATTTTTGTAGCATGGGTTTTGTGCTTCTTGACTGCGAGGGTGCTTGGATTTAACTGTCCTACAAACAAATTGATCAATTGTTCATTTATTTTGCATCAAACTTGTATATTTACTAAGGATGGAAGTTATTTATTGCCTCTTTATTCAGCTGGACGATTTAGAAAACCATTGCACTTCACACACATGTCGAGGGGTCCTATTCAAAAGATCTCATCTGGGCGTTCCCCCCACCCCCAAGACAATCTTATCTTAAACGCAGGTAAATTTCACATAGTTTGATCATTTGATACAGCTACATATCAACATAATTTGTGAGTTTCATGAAGTAAATCTAAAGATGGAAGATCAATGAAACCAAAAGTGCATGTAGAAATATGTTTCGCTCACCGTCGTATTTATTCTGATTCATCAAAATGAGTGAAATTTGCCGGCGTTTAAGATAAGATTGTCTTGAGGGGAACACCCAGATAAGATCTTTTGAATAGGACCCCTCGATGTGTGTGTATAGTTGACGCAAAATAAATTGTAATTACAGTTCTTGTTTAGAAGTTTTACATCGTAAAGATTCACTAACTAGTATATCATCAATTAACAACTGCCAAACTGCTTATTTTTTATATCTGATTGGGTAAAAAGATATAGGGAATGTAAAACTTCTGTAAATCAAAATCTCATGGTACCCTTTTTGTTCACTCGTAACTATTAATATCCCTTAAGTAAGTCAAAAACCATGTCTACTTACACCCATTCAAAAAATGATTTAAGAGCATAACCCTATAAAAAGAAAGATACATGAACACAGAGCTTTGTAGGCAATGTGCTGATTTCAGGAGTTGGGAGTGAATCTATCTGAATGTAGCTGATTATTCATAGTGGACTCAAGGAAATGCAGAGTCGAAAGTTACTGCAAGTAGATGGTAGCGGGTACTGCTGAATCTCATCACTGTTATGGAAGAATTGACCTTAGGACAGTTGAAAATGTATCCTACTTCACCTCACAATTATGGGGCAGAGTTTATGTGGCATGTCCCCTGCAATAAATGCTTTACATTCCATTTAAGAATCTCTTTTCTGATCCTTTCCCCTAACTCACATCATGGGACACATAGACACACCGTGCTCACATCTTTTACTAGAGTCTGAAATTCATATGGAATGTTCCTTTGGGCCTATGAAATGGATGCCTGGTACCAACGGTCTTTGACACTTTAAGAAGATTACCTTTCCCGTGCTTCTAGTTGAGCTGAGGTATGGTGAAGCTGTTGGCCCTTGAAATAGTGTCAGGAGTCATTGGGGAGTGCTTCAGCACAAAAGGATAGAGCGGATTTAAATCAGTTCTTTTATTGACACATTGACACAACAAGCCTCGGACATTTTAAACACAGCTGAGTGGGAAAATTACATTTCCATTGACAAAAAAAAAATACTGTATTGAAATATTAAAATGCTATCAGGATGGGAGCAAGCCCATGACACTGGTGTCAGTCACTTTGATAGTACATAGTTCCACATGATTCATGGGAGAAAGGAGAATACAGTATGTACAATAAATCAAATTTTATAAAGTCTAAGAACAGATACAAATACGTATAAAAGCCAGCAAAATTGTTTTTGCTTTGATACGCAATACCAAAAATATAAAGTGGCCCCTGAGTTTCCTTTGCAATGTAAAAACTTGCTGCTCAATCCTGATGAGGCAAAAGGCCTAGATGGCCTAGAACACCACTTGGCACTTCAACAGTGCAGCCATTCTTCAGCAAAATTTAATAGCACCAGCTCCGAACAGCTATACAAGGCATTAAGGCAATATCGAACAAACACAATAAAAAGTTTAAAATAAATCAAGTACTTAAATACTACTGCAGTGCATGAATTGGTCCGTTAGACAGAACTATAGGTATGAGACTCAAATATTTTATCTATTATCAGCACTTATTTAACTTTAATTTTATTGTACCTTTAAACAGAGGTTTTGCAATGATTTTTATTCCAAAATAAGGAAATGACAGTCTTCAGATGTAGACTGGATGGAAATTTGTAAAACAATGGATTTAGCTCAGCAACAGGGAACAAAAACATAAGGAAAGGCCTGCAGCAGTCGCTACCAAACTAACAATTAATGCTAAGAGGACCCAACTCCTTGCATCAACAAAATGGACTTGTAATAGTACACTGATGATCTTGTTTGAATTGAAAATGCATGATGAGATAACAGAAAGTTGCTTACAACATCAGCCAACTTCTACCTTATGGATGCTATGTACAGCAATTAAATTCTAGAAACTAAAATTATCTGCAGTGATACCCAAATATGTGACATAGTGGAACAGATAAGGTAACACAATTAGCACAGTACACATCAGCACACAAGTCAACAGAGATCAAAGACAAGTCATTTTTCCACAGTTTTTTTAGTCTTATTACAGACAGTAGGCAATTTGAATATTGAAAAATTTCCCCTTCAAAACTTGAGTTTAAGGAATACTGAAGCAACGGTGGTATCATGGAATTCTCAGTCGGGTAATGACAGAACGTCAATCAATAGCAAAATATCTATGAATTTTAACTTTACCTAATTTGGAAAAAAACCAAGCTACTTACAAAAGTTTTTCTCTTAGTTTTTATCAATTCTGCATCGAAAAGGCCTTAACCAGTCTCAATTTGTAAGTACATTGCTAAACAACATTCATGAGCACTTTTTCCCTCTTAGAAATTTGAAAGTAAGAAACCGAGCATTGAAACAAAACAGGAGAATTCAAATTATGTTTAGAGCCTGTATCTCATGGCATAGCGGCAGAAGCAAAGGATAAAATGTGCACCTAAAAGATTTTTGTCTTTCTTTTTTTAAATTTGGTCAAACAGCAAAATGGGTTGGGTGACACAAAATATGCTGTTGTCAGTCAAAAACATTGGCATGGACATAACACAAAACACGGCAAAACTGACTTATCTTCTGTTACAAATGTGATAAAATATTAAATAATCAGGTACCTTAGAAAGTATGCAAGTTCACACATGAGCAAAGAGACAAGTAAATTATAAGATTTGATCTTGAGTGTTTAAGACTGAGGAGCAGCACCCAATCTCATCCAACTATGGCACTTCCTTTAAAACAAGAGGTATGTTAAATTCTGCCACTAGGAGAATGTTTTTGCCACAATGATTCAGAAATAAATAGACAGATGATTGCACAAATTCAATGATAACATGAAACAGTACTTAGGGACAACTTCTTGTTTTTTAATTCTTGGAAAGAAAGCTAAAATCTACATGACGTCAACTGATGACACATATAATAGAAAGTGATATCACAATACATTTCTACAACTGAAAACATAATAAAATGTATCACATCACAGAACTGCAGTTGTCATCATTTAGCATTCACATCACTACTACACAATAGATAAAAAGTTGAGATGGGATTATCTCAAATGAAAAAAATTTCAAAATAGTTCATGAATGAACCAGATTTCAATAACACAGTGTGCTAAAAAACTAACTGTTACATCAATGTCAATCAATCACATCATACTGTCACTTTAAACAAGAGATAATAATACAATTAAAAAAAACAACAACTAAAAAAAGAAACCAGTTTTACTTAATTGAGCCATGGGAAAAGTTAATGAACAGTTTTAATTAAACCACAGCTGGGCTATAGTACATATAAGCCAAAGTAAATTATGAAGAAAAACAAAATATTTCAAAACTTGCATTAAATAAAAAATTACATTCAATGATTATAGCCACAATACATATTACACCATTTCTTCATTGTAAGATCCCCCCCTTTTTTTCTTTGAAGAGGTATAATTAAATGTACCACAATATATCTATGTGTTTGATTTGACCTCAATCAATGTCAGACTATCTATCAACTTGATTGAAAGCAAACCAAAGACGAAGACTAGCATAACACACCAATCAAAATTATTTGGGTTGTTTACTGAGAGCACAGCCCATTTGGATTTGTTGACCCCTTTCTAAATCAAATCTGAAATCTTTAGGAGCTTCAAACAACAAAACTACAGTGGAGCCGAGACGAAATTCGCCGAACTGCTCACCCTTTGCAAATGGAATCCCTTTCCCTGGAGGACCAAGAAATTTGTCTCGCTGTACAGGTTGTCCTCTTGGCCATTTTGGTAGGTTGGTGTGCAGAGTCTGTCAAAAAACGTGGTGGACTTGTTACATGATGACGCATTTCAGTAGAGAGCGTTCATATAAAATTGAGACATTCTCACCTCATCACAAATAACCCTAATATTTCCCACATTTGTAGCTCCAACAGCACCAAAGCAAAAGAATCCATGCTTCCATTTCCCAACAAACACAGCACGTTCATTCAGCGAGAACAAGTCAGGAATCCACCTTGCAATTCTAGGGTTGACACTTAGTAAGTCCCCTGAAAACGGTAAAAATGTGTCTTTCATACTATTTCAGCATATATTGAAAGCCTTGTATTGGAGCTAATTTACCTTGAAAGTGGCGCCGAAAGTTGACATTCCATTGAGTAGGCGAATGAAATCGATGATAATCTCCGGGAGCTAAATAGACTACACATTGGTACAAGTCAGTATCTTTGTTCTGAAGTAACTGTTTCTTGTACTCATCCCAATCAACATTGGCCGGGTCATAAGATGTTTTGACTTCTTCGCCTGACTCATGATTGAAACCATTTCTTTTCAGCCATGTGGGTTCACCAAGAAATGCAGGAATAGAGTATTTTATACCCTTGACTTGATCAACGTGGCAACCGTCAACTCGTCCAAAGTTCAGAATGCGCCCATCAGCAGGTGATACCTAAGGTACAAAATGATAAAGTAGGATAAGGCCCCAAAACATATAAAACAAAATTATTATCATACAGGAATTAACTCACAATACTATGAAAAGGATCAATGGGTCTGACATTATCCTTTAACTGGCGGCAGAAGAAATCAGAAAGGGAAGGGTAGCAGGTGAGGTCCTCAACTTCAGCTTCATGGATTTTGCAACCAAACATGTCAGCATACATTCCATAAACCCAAGGCCGTATTGACCGTGGTAGTTCCAAGTTAGTAAGCCATCCCCATGCCCGAGATGAGGCACGAAGAGGGATCATGCGGTAGCAAGTCACCTGGATAAGCAAGAAAAAAATGATAACAAGAATAAAAGTCTAAAAATTCTGTACATCATAAAAACTGTTACAAAATTTGCATTACCTCCCACTTTTTGGCGACTGGATTTTCTTGCTGAGATCTTTGGCGCCATTGAAATGCAGCTACAACTAACACTAATCCAAATGCACCAATGCGTAGGGGACGCCAGCTGGTAATGTAACGTTGAAAACGTTGCCATCGACCTCCTGAGTTAAGATGTTCAGTGCTTGTGCCTAAAATATTAAAAAGAGGGAAAAAAAACACAAAACTTATTTGTATAACCACAAAATCCAATGTTCACGACTAAAGGAGAGAACAAACCGTAGGAGGCAGTAGGATAGCAAACATCTTCACGTATGGCTGTAGTTGTGTTGAATGTCTTCTGACCAGCAAGTAGAAAGCATTGTGGGACACTGCAGCGTATGGTATGAATTACCCTGATGAAAAGAAAGAAATTAATAAATTAGTATGGACAAAAACAAGTCCTTTCTCTATGCAAGATTATCTCATTGTGCCTGAACAAAACTTCTAGGGTAGGTTATAAAGTTTGGGGACTCATTAACTCAGCCGAAAGTAACTGAACGTTCAACACGAGGGTAATAAACAAACGAGGTGTGATTTCTGACATATGTCATAAACATTCAACATGAGATGCATATTTTAAAATATTTTACATAAAAGTCGAGACAAAAGAGCAGGTTCGTTTGTGTCGTGAGCTGCGGTATTTGGTTCCATTAAAAGGATACCAAACAAGGATTCTTACACTTACATCCTCAGAGAAGAGCTGAAATGTTACTGTTTTAAACCGATTGGAATTTGGCCGTCAAAATCGTAGAATAAGAAGAAATTCAATTTCCAAACGAGTGCAGCTCAGCCAGCCGACGACTCCCTGCCAACTGCCCACCCACCCACTCCTGCCCACATCCGACCCGACCCACCAATATGCGAAATTGAACGTTCGGTACTTTTCTGACCTTAGCTCGGGGCAGTCGCATAGCTCGTCTTCTATGTTGGACCGTATGAACAAACGTCCTAAAGAATAAAATGGGAATTTCCTCCTTTCTTGTAAATAGCTCCAGTCAAGCAGTCACAAGCAATGTTCCATTTTTGTTATGAAAGTTTAGCCACTAATTTTTCATACGTGCAGAATCGTGAAGGGAATGTAAATAAGCTCCCCTCCCCAACCCAACACTTGATGCATTTAACTATTCCCTTGAGGGTGTTGTTACCTTGTTCAAATTTCTACAATGTGACGTTTTATTTTAGTGGCAAGTCTTTAGTGTTGATTTATTTGTTGAAACATGGGCCTTAGAGGCGGACGCCAGTAATGGTTTGCCTGCATATCAAACCGTCGTCAACGTTTGGTTACCATGACACCAAACCAACAGAGAAATAAACAAATTTAGGGGCAGAAGGTTTACATCTGTTCCACTTCTCTTTTTCCAGTGACCAGTATGTTTTCCTAGAAAATAAAGGTAACTTTTGGCATACCATTGCACACTGCAACGGTGCCTTGCTTCTTTTTTATTTGGGCTCTGGAGGGCTTCCTAGTGTTGAAACTGCACCTGTGAGAAAAAATTAATGGTTATGTGTTTTTTCAGTAGAAATTTTTGTGTTGTTCTAGGATTTTACCCTGTAATGGGCGTGCTTTCGGACCTGCCGACTGTAGACCCTAGCGTCAGCAGTTTCAAAACTACTAACTCGCCTCTCTCTTGGCTGTGCAGCAATGTAGTGGGCTACCTTGCACCAGCCCTCTTGCCTCCGTTACATATTGGTCTTTTCTATTTCTTTTGGCATCAATACTCTCGCCATGTGGATAAGCGATATTGCACATGTTCTTGCTGGGACACCGTCTTTAAAGGTGAGCTTTGGAAATCTCTTTGTTGTTTGCTGGAATACAATAGTTGTTTACTGCAGAAAGCTCTTCTGACATTCTTAAGAATCAAAACGGTTCTTTTCACTTTTCAATGTAGAATAACAAGTATGAAATTTCCTTCCTCAGGTACATATGAGTCCGGAATCGCATCATACAAACACCTTTATTTTAATGCTACGGGTAACACATTGAAGATTTGGTGTCTCACTGTTGGAGCTGTTATATTACTTTACGAATGTGTGAGGCAGCTTACATTTCTGGGATTACGTTGTCGGCTTCGACCCTCGATGACAGTTCTCTTCCTATCATCCTTGTTCTCTCACTATTATTCATGGTAATGGAGCTTTATCCCATTTTCAGGAAAATTTCCGCTGGGTATACCTTATGTATTAATTTTTCTTAAACCGATTTTTCAGGTGGGTGTTTGTAAACTATTGGAATGATGACTTTTATTCCCAGTGGAACCACCAGCTGTTCTTTACCATCACAGAAGCCATTTCTACAGCCTTTGTTATGAGACTTGCTGATAATCGAGTCATTGTAACACCATGCACTATTTTAAGCATTGTAGGCATAGCTTTCATGCATGTACTTACAAGTGGCACTGATCAATTTATTTTAAATGTTGTCAGGGGTGAAGGATACATGCATCAAGTGAGTACATTTTAAAACAAAATTATTGTCCCTCTAAGTGTACAACACTGTTTTCTACATCACTTTTTTATCTTCCAGGTCATGCGTGATGTCAGTCTTATGATTCCTGATTTATTACACATTTCTCTTCCCATCCTAGAGTTGAGCCGTGCCCAAAAACTACGACTTGACAAGGATATGCGTCAAAATGTTTGTATGATGATTTGTATTATTGTATTTGGTTTTATCATAAGCTCCCTTTTGTAACTGATTGAAAACCAAACAAACGTAAAGACAATGATGGTCCAATCAATTTATATATGCAATGGAAAAACATATGAATCAGGTGTGAGTAATTTAAAAACCGAAATGAAGCAGTGGTAAAAAAAATTGATTATGTAGATCACATAATAGTAAACACCAGGATCAAATTTAGAAGAAAAAAATTAGTAAACGGTAGACTGAATGTATTTATATTTAATCTAGAATTTCCTGTAGAATCCTGTATTGACCATGGTATTGGAATTAGAACTTTAGGGTATGCCTTAGTCAAGGTAGTTAGAGAGCACCGTGAACCATGACACAAGTTTTATCATTTGATCAACCTAGCTTAGAGTTGATTACTCACAATAATACAAATGTGGAGTGAAAAAAAATTGAAGTTTTACCCTGTGCATAGTATGAAAACTGAGTTAGGTTACTTCATATGGGCGTATTTTAGAATGAGTTATTGGTCTGAAAACATATAGTTTTATATTTGTTTAGTTTTGAAGTATACATCTTTTCTTCATTGATGAATTTAATGTCAGAAAAACTTCTTCATTCTGCCATCAAATTGCAAAGAAAAACCAAAACAAATGCACATCTTCCATATCTTTGTTTTATACTTGTAATGCATTTGTTACTTCAGTACATAACATAAATTCTTGGTTTATTTTCGTGTTTCATTGATGATAACCATTAGTATTTAAAAATTAACAAAATTTAGCAACAAATCTCTGTGTTGTGAAATGTCTTCATTTTGTTCAAGTTGTTATTGTTTTCCATGTTTGTGTAGATGTATTTGTGTGTGGAAATTTATTGGGTCAAGGCCTAATTGTTTGTGTTATTTAATGTTTGAATTTGTTTACAAGTGAAAGTATATTGAGAGATAGTTTATCTCCTTAAGTTTTTGTCTTCATGATGCCATCTTGGCAAACCCCATACATTGTCTGCCAGGTCTCTTTTGTTATTGTATTTCTAGACTGATATTATTTATTGTTCTAAAGAAGCATGATTGACTTGAATGAAAAAAATTAGTGGTATTGTAAAGCCCACATGGCAGTTTTCAGTTTAACCGTTTGTAAAATAGGTCAAATAAGGATTCTTTCCCATGACCAAAAGACTAGTTGGAACTCTTTTGTCCAGTTTCAAGAGGGAGGTGCTCACTCCTCCGGGCCCCCTGTCGGATCTGGCAAAGAAGAGACCATAATATGTTTATGAGCATGCTCTGTGGATCCATGTTTGACTTGCATTCAAAGCGGGTTTACAGTATTTCTATCCTCAACAAAATAATGTGTTCTGTGCTTCCTTCTCTTATATAATTTATGAATGTTTCTAGGGTTGTGACATGACAGTAATGGGAATCGATTCCTCTACAGTCCTGAAAGAGGATTACTGCATCAAGAAAAGAAGACCTGAGGGAAAGCGAGGATAAAATGTCAATGTGACCAGTTTTTTCCCCCCTTCAGAAAGTCTTGTTTGGTGTGGATTGTTTTCATGTTATTTGTCTCTAGTAAGGCTTAAAGGAAAATTGATGTTTATTGATAGTTAATTTACCATATGCATGCAACATAATCTATCTTGCGGAGGTAGTGATGTCTGGATAAGAATCACTCTCTACTCCAACAGATAAGGATAAGCCCCTTGTTTTGTTGTAGAAGCAAATAAGAAACATACATTGTGATGGCATATGAACTTCCTGAACAGCACAGCATGTGATATGAGAAGAAGATGGACCATTTGTTTAGTTGTTATTGTTACTTGTAAATGTAAAAATTTTTATTTCTTAGACAAAGTTTTACAGACTGATTACTTGTAGTACCACCATAGTGCCACATAAGGAGATCAACGTAAATCATGTATTACTGATGTCTCTAAAGAAGGCATTTACTTATTGTTGTGTTGTGTGTAATAGTTTCCAGTTTATGGATTTATCATAGAATTAAATGTAAGTGCAATAAATGCAATTATACCAAACATTGTCAGGTAACTTTATATGTGCCACAGTACGGTAAAAAATAAATATGATATGGCAGGGTGTAAGTACCATGCACATACCCATATCTGAGAAATCTTTTCTTAAGAATACAACAGGGCTGCAAACCTCAAGTGTATTTCATTGGCAAAACTTATACAACGTTTAAACGGTCTAAAACAGCATTTTGAGTCTCACCAAGTTGCTGATAGTGACCAATTGTGTCATAAATAGATTGTCGACTTGTTATGAATTCTTCTGGTGAGAAGCTCTCTACTTGAAGATAGTGATGAATGTGAGCCTAGGAAAAAAATCATCATCATCATTATTATAATCATTTAAACAGAAATTTATGTAAAATGATTTTGAAAGGGAATTTTAAACTGATGAAAGTAGAATTACCTTCCTTCGGTATAGTCGGTCAAACTGTCCCCCTATATGAGAGAAGAAGCCACTCATTGATGTGGAATTTATCAAGCTTAAATGAGCAGCAGGATGCCCAGCTGGAGCCACATTACACAGGCCAACTTTGATCGCATCTTGGTTCCATGGAATAAATTTCCCTCGGTTTTGAAGTCTTGAAACATTGTAGCGCAGATCAGACAGTGTGACATTGCCACGGCTCAGTAAAGTTGCACCAAGCAGTGTACCAGCTAATGGATCCACTTTTAGAAGTTGGTGGTCTCGAGCCCATGGCTCTACCTGCTTTGCTCTATAAATGAGTAACCAAATTTAAAAATGTAAAAATTGATGAAAGAAATAATATGCAAAGCAAATTAAAATACTTACACAGGTAAAATATGAGTGGAACTGAAACCTAATGGTGCAAGTCCACATGAGAGAAAGTTCAATTTTGGAAAAGGCACCATATTTGTACTTAATTCACTCATGTCAACATTTAAGCTGCCAGGAAATCGTGAACCACTAAAAAGGAAACAGAAAAAGGCAGCATAGTTTGGAGAAATCTAAACTTTGCCATAAAATCAGAACCTTCAGAGTACCTTGTAAAGTTAAGAAGCATGTTTACGACAACACTGTTCATATCTTCATATGGATTGCTGGCAGCAACAACTTTGGCAGACTCAATTGATTCTTTACGGTTTTGTAAGTAGGCACAAATATCTAAAAGAGACTGCAGGAAATAGAAATTAGGAAAACGAGTCAACAAAACCACAAATGATAGCAAAGATAAAAAAAACTTTGTGAACCTTGTTATCAGCTGGCAGGACACAAGTAGCATATTCAAGAAGAATATTTGTAGCTAGGAGAACATTATATGGTGCTGTTACTACATCTTCATGACCAGAAGGATAAACACATGTAACAAATCTAAACAAAGCAAAGCTGCATAAATTAATTTCACACTCCTTTTCTTGACCCAGTCTCATAAACCTTGATTACCTGTCTACATCAGGAAAATAATCATGTAACAATTTCACTGTTGCTGTTCCTAAACCTGACCCCGTTCCTCCTCCCACAGAGAACATGAGTAAGAAGCCATGAAGGTGATCACACCGTTCAACAGCTCTCCTTACAGTTTCAACTATTCTGGACGCATATTCACTGCCATGAGCATGATGCCCCTCAGCCCTATCAAAAAGCAAAAATTGAATAGAGTAAGCATGTGGGTGGGAAATGTATGTTTATTTGCTTGCAGTGTATGAGAGCAAAATTTATCTTTAATAATTTTACCAATTGTTTCCTGAGCCTGGATAGTTTGTTAAGAGCAAAGTTTCATCAAATAATTTTCTTAAGGGTCCTTTGCGAAAGCGTGCAACCACACTGTCTTCCATATCAATCAAAACGGCCTGAAAAGTGTTTGAGTAGATGATAGCATTAAAATTACTCAAAACAAGGAATACAACAGAAAGAAAAAATATACTTACTCTGGCTTTCACCTTGGCACTTTCCAAATCACTGATGGTCTTATAACTTGCCCCACTGACATCATGAGGACTTGAGAAGAAGCTGTGGAAAGCATCATTGTATCTTGAACGCTGTTGTTGAGCAACTGGTTTCGAAGCACTGATACCATGCTCTTGCAAGGCAAGAGGCCAAAAGGCTGAACCAATTTGGTTTCCACACTGCCCAACTTAAAGGAAAAGGGAACAAACCATGATATGAGGCAGAAGCAACACAAAAACTAACAAAATGATATGAGGTATAAAAATATAAACAATGGGAAGACCTACCCTGCACTGTAATGAATTCACTCATGTTTCATTGTCATTTGCAGATATCATCCATAGTTAAAAGAGCAAAAAAATCTACAACTGAAAGATGAATTAAAATACAATTGTTGTTGGGCTAATGCAACATTCTTGTTTCAAAATTAAGGAGACGCGATGCCGGATTCCGGATTCATCAAGTAGTTCTTGTTAGCAGTTGGTTGTTGTTGTTAGTTGTATGAGAAATCTATCGCAGTGACAGAAGTTTTTCATACAAACAGTGCGAGGTGAAGCAGAAAAACACCGATAATCAAATTCGTACGCTTAAGAAAGTATTAACGAAATCAACAGATTTCGGCAGGATCTAGAAAGTGACAGAAACCGCCCAAAATTATGTAAGCAATATATCAACTGTCATCTATAAGTTTATGTGAGCCCCATACTTCAAAGTATAACCTCAACTTATATTTATCCATAACATATATTTTGGTTTGCTGCTTTTGCCTTGACATTTTGTTCCTTTATCTTTTATTTAAATGCTAATTAGAATATTTTTGCTTTGTTTCAGCATGTGGCAGTTTATTACTTCGCCTCTTTTGAGACGGTTTATTGTGATGCCCCTTGCCATAGTTGGCGGAACGATTGGCTATTTAATTGAAAGTTATATTTCTGATAGAAACACACCAGGTTTAAATAAAAGCATTGAAGATATTCGAGTAGGAAGATTGGTAGAAACAGAATTGTCATCTGATCCCACCAATGTGGATAGTTTGAAAGACAAGAAGTTTGTGCCCAAATCAATATTTGAAAAGAATGTATCACCATCTCTTCAATCATCTTAGAGGATATCTGACCTTAAATAATTGTAATGCTTATTTGTTAATTTTTACTAGTGAAATATCTCATAACACAGCAGACTTCTTAATTTCCATTTATCAGTGTATACATGATGTTTGATTCTGGGACAGTCGAAGGACTCTCGCATGTGAAAATGTATGTGCTTCAATAGTTCAATAAAAAATAGAAGAAAAGAACATTGAGTCGTTTAAATTCTTTAAAAAATTGGGAAACAAATAAGAATCAAAAGCTGGTTTGTAAATCAAATAAAAACTCCTTCTCCCAGCAGACGCCTCGGAGACCTCTGGATATACTCCACGCGCACAGGCAGGCTCGAGAAATACCCCACGTCCTAGGGCGGCAAACCCCGGCAGGGCTGCCAACGCAACGGCCTCGCCAAGCGGGCGAGCGAGTGGCCCGCATGCAATTTCATGTGCAGCATCCTTTTTAATTTGTTTCATTTATTTTTCAAAATCAACAAACACACCAGGGCCAGGGGGGGCAACAAAGGCCGAAACTGTGGTGATTATTCGTGGTCCTCGTACACAGCGCACACGGGCCTAGGGCCCACTGCACGTGTAATGCAACTCATGCAGGCGGCTGATTGCGAACGGTGCTCTGTCTCTCTCGCACACACGGGGGCGTCCCTTCGGGGCGCGAGAGAGACAGAGCGGCGGAGCACTGTTCGGAGTGAGCCTGCAGTGTGCACATGTTTGCCGTGTCCTTTGGCGGGTATTGTTTCGGGCCGGGCCTCTCTCGAAACGAGACGAGAGGGAAGCTCCGCGCCGCGCTGCCAGTGCCTTGCAGTGCAGCCACGCCGGCCGGGACGCATCGCGTGGGCGGCGCGAGGCTGAAAAGAATTTATATGAGCTGGGGAAGATGGAAGGTGGAAGATGGCATGCAGCGGCGCACCGCCCCTTCCCTCTGCCCATGGGCTGGGCCGGACCTGTGAAGGCGGGCATGGCGCCACTTCACGCCTCGAAGGCAACGCTCACTGGAGTGCTCGTGGTTTCCTCGTCTGAAGGGAAGTCCTGGAGTTCGATCCAAGGCCTCATTTCGCATTGTGGCGTTTTGCACTACGTACTCTGCGGACGGCAGGCGAAGTCCGAACAGTGCTCTCTTGCACTCACAGGGGCGAGGGAGAGAGAGAGAGAGACAGACAGAGCGACGGCGTACAGTGGCGCGCAGTGCCCGTGATAGGTCGTTGCCGTCGGGTTATTGCCTCGTCCGTCGGCCAGTCTCCCCGACTGCATGGTTGCCCCTGTGGGCCGTCGTCCGCCCCGTGGCATTTCTGGAGCGAAGGGCACCGCGTCGCACCGCACGGCCCTCCGGACGAGGAGTCATCGTCATCGCCGACCTTTGCAGCGGAACGAGTGTGTGGACGCGGCGCGCGGCGCATCGCCGGGGCCTCGCCGCGGCGCCCCGCGGCCGGAGTAGGTCGAGGCGGTCTTGAGTCTCGAGGGGAAGCGGCGTCGTTAATTTACACCCCCATGGGGCCCTGCTCCGCCCCGCCCCAGCCCGGCCGATGTGAGGAGCACCTGTCGGCTGTCCACCACTTCTCCGCAACGAGGCCTTGAGGTGCGCCGCGAGGCTGTACACGTTACTGCGAGGGGCACCGCGGCACCTTTACGAGCGTGGCGCGGCGTGGCGCGGCGTGGCGCGTGGCGACGGCCCCGTCGTAAACCCCCGCGCACGCCCCCGCGCCGGCCCGGCGGAGCGTGGCAGCGTGGCGCTTCTTTAATACGTCTAGCGGCGTCTTGAGCGCAAAACAGCCACTTGAGTGGCGGCGAAGTACCGCCGGCCCGAGGTTTGGCCGCGGCCGCCGTCATCGCCGCCATCATGTTGCTGGCCAGCTAATTGCTTGAATGATGGACCGCACGGCCGGCAGCACGGCGTGAGCGGCTTTCCTTGTCGGCCGCCCACCCCGCCCCACCACGAGCCCCACCCCGCCGCGCTAACGCGGGGCCCGGCCCGGCCCGGAGCCCCACCGCACCAGCAGCCTTCCCGGCGCCGCAGCGCCGCACCACACCACCGGGCCGGGGGCCGGGGCAGCCCGGACGGCCACGGGGAAAGTAATTTCCTCAGGAAGAGTGAAGGGGTCCCCGGGGATCTGTCGGGACAGGCCGGGTCGACTCCCTGGCTTGGCAGCACACAAGCCACACCCACACACGCCTCGCCTCGGCGCCAAGCAGGCGAACGGACGGGCAGACAGGCCGTTGCAGGCTGACAGTCGGACAGACAGGCCGAGGCAGCGCCGGCAAGTTTAAGGTGGCCGTACGCCTGTGAGGTAGGCAACGCCGAAACACCGCTGTCCGCCGGGCGGGTCTGCCTCACAGGCGCTCCCCGGCCGGCGGCCGAGGGGGCCGAGACAGCGGCACCGCGCGGCCGGGCCCCCGCCCCCTCCCCACCAGGTTAGTGCCATTCTGTATTTATTCACACAACTTTATGGGCACGCCCCTCCTTCCCCGGCCTGCCCCCGCCTGCCCCCGCCCCCAGGTCCTATCCATGTTGGTCCCCGTTGGCGTGGTCCCGCCGGTCCCCAGCAGCTCTGCTCGCAATGTTTGCTTAGGACGCCCCCGCCGCCCCGCCCCGCCCGCGTGCCCGTGGCAAGCCCGTGGCAGGCCCGTGGCAGGCCCGTGGCAAGCCCAGCGCGCGGACGTCTGAGGAGAAGAGTCCACGCTGTTTGTTCTGGGCTCATCGTCGTGTGTTCCCCGGGGCCTCGGGCGGCGCGGCGCGGGGGCGGCGGGGGCTGGAGGTCCCAGTGGGGGCGCTGGCCGAGGGCCGAGCAGGGCCAGCAGGAGAGCAGCAGAGCAGCAGGGCTTGGGGCTGGGCACACACAGGCCTCGCCTCGCCGCCCCGCCGGGCTCCTCGTAGCTTCTCATCTCTGGCAAGTTGCATCCGGGGGCTCACGCCGCGAACGCTGCGCGCGCTGGGCTGCCAGGGCTCACCACGACACGGCCCCTTATCCTGTCGGCCAACTTGGAATGAGACTTGATGCTTATTTTCGGAGAGGGACCGGCCCGAGGTTGCGCTGCCGCACCGCTACACGCGTCGCCCCGCCACGCGCCGCTACTCTGCAAAGGCAACGTGCGCTCGCGTTGTTGCAGTGTAGGCGGTCACCGTCGACAGGCCGGACAGGCCGGCCGCGAGCTCCCGCGGCACGCGCCGGGAGGGGAGGGGGAGCGCGGCCCGCTGCGGCCGGCAGCCAATCGCGGAGCGGCCCGCCGCCACCTCGGCCAGGCCTCGGCCGCCACCCTGCAGACAGCGACAGGACCTCCCCGCCAACGGCACACGAGGGTGCGCGCGCGCCGTCGTCGTTCGCCGACTCCACCCGGTCGGCGGTTCGAAACCGCGACCAGCGCGTTCCACTTTTTCTTCGCGCGCGTTGGCGCCGTTGGCCGCAGGGTCCACATTCGCACGTATTTCCGTTCTCCATTTGCCGTTCCTCCCCAGCGCGCACCGCTACCCCTCTGGCCAGGCCGCGCCGGGGGTGGCGGGGGCGGCGGGGCGGGCGGGGCAGGGCCCTGGGGGGCAGTTGCCGGCTCCCCGGGTGAACGGGGGCGGCGAGATCCTAAGGGTTCGCGGGCTGCTGCTTATCCATTCATTGGATAGGGGAGGGAAAAATGTTACACATCGCCGACCTAGCGTCATGATGGCAGGGCCTCGCAGCGCAGCAGCATCGGCCCGCGCGCTAGTGTGTGTGCGTGTATGGTGTATACATCGCGCGCCTCTCCATATTACACCTCTCTGTTCACGTCGCGGTTCGCGGCCCGCAGCTCGTCCATCCCGGCCGCGGTGCCGCGATGCGATGCGATCGACAGGCCGGGCCGCGCCGGGCCGCACGCACACTGCCACAAACAAGGCCCCGGCTGGGTTAGTTGAGCGGCAGCGAAGAGCCGAGAAGTATTTTGAAAAGGAAAGGCCGCCGGCGACCAAGTTTGTCCGGCGGGGTGCGGGGCTCGCCTCGCCGCGGGGCGCAAATCGACTTTCTCGCCGTGCATTCGGAAAACCCTTCGGGCCTTCGCCGCGGGGCCGCGGGCTTGGAGCGGCTTGGGGCGGCTTCGAGGCCGGCCAGGCGAGGCGCTAGGGTCAGGGGGCAGGCCGGGCCGAGGCAGGGCCAGGCATGTTTTTCCCCGTCCCTTTCCCTCCCTCGCTGGAATTGATGTTTCTGGTGGCCATCCAATCGAAATGGTCAATTCTGGAGCGGGTCTCTGGGAGAGCTGGTCGTATCGGAAAGGGGAGTGAATTGGTGGAGGAAGGGACGAGCCAGCCGAGGACCCCGAGGCCCGGAGCGAAGGGGTTGCGCAGCGCGAGCAGCGCGGGCAGCGGGCAAGGCGCACTGCGGAGTGGGGCAGGGGAGGGCCAGGCCAGGCCGGCCGGGCAGCGGGGCGAGGCGAGGCGAGGCGGCCAGGGCGGTGGTGATACTGTCAGAAATTGAGAAAGCAAGGGAACCGAACGGGGACCCTGCCGGTCGAGAGGCGGGGCGGGGCGGGGTCCTCGCGTTGGGACGCGAATCACGAACCGTTTCGGGACGTAATACCGCGATCTCGCGAACGTGGCCGTCCTCCCCCACCCCACCCCGCCCCACCGGGCCCCGCCATCAAAGTCGCCACCCTTGTCCACAGCTGGCGAAGCACGCCGAGCGCGCCGAGCACATGCCCCCCGGCCCACAGTGGGCCGGAAGACCGGCGACGGTCGACAAAACTCGAGACGCGTTTTGAGCTCCAGAGTCGCTAAACAGGACTCGAACCGAACGTGTGACCCCACTAATGGATTCCTCGTTCGGAGAGCAATCCATCGGTGGGGTCACACGTTCGTTAAGTCCCATTTCACGACTCTGGAGCTCAAAACGCGTCCGGGATTGTGACCGCCGGTCTTGGCCCACTGAGCGCCGCTGCCGGCTCCGCAGCGACGACGACGACGAGGTACCGGGGAAGGCGTTCTGCTCCGGCTGCTCGCCAACCGGAAGATGGCGTCTCGCTCCGGGCCTCCGGCTGGCGACTCCAGGCAGCGCGGCAGCGCGGCAGCCGGACGGACGAGCAGCCGCAGCCGAGGCCGCCGCCATGTGGGGCCGCGGGGCGGAGCGCGGAGGCTGGCGGAGGCCGGAGGCAGCGCCGCCGCTGCGCTGCCGGAACCGGAAGCGGGTCCCGGAAGTGGCCGCAAAGCATGCCAGCAGACATTGGCAATACGGCGTGGTCAGGACGCGCGCGGCCAACGCCCCCGGGCCCTCCGGGTCCTTCGGGTCGGCCAAGAATTATTGGTCCGAGTGAGGCGACTGCGCTTGCAGCCCCGCCATCGCCGTCCCCAGCCTGCAGACTGAGAGTCGTTTCTGTTACTCTGTCTCTCGCGCACTCATGGGGCGTCCCGTGTAGGTGCGAGAGAGACAGAGCGACGAAAACGACTCTCAGTCTGCAGACCCGGGGCCGCGTTGCTATTTATTCCGAGTGGGCAAGTCAACCCTGCGCTGCGCCCTGCGCGCTGGCGGGAGGCCGACCACTCCCACAGCCCGGACTGCATGGTTACTTTCAATGTCACCAAGCAGATTTCGGCCGCCGTGCGAAAACGTGTTGCCGGCAATTCAGAAGATTCGGTTTTTCGCTGTCTAGCTCGCGCTGTCAAGGAGAGCCCCGTGAGTCTTCTGAATCGCGCGGCTGCCGGGCGCGGTGTGAGACTCTCGGTGAGACTGACTTGACCGCCACTGGGACAGAAAAGAGAGGGACAAAGAAAGGGGGAGAGGAGAAAGAGGAGGATTAGGCTGGCGGGCATCTTGCCGGAAATATGAAGAAGGGGTTGAAGGAAGATTCAGTCCACAGGGGAACAAATAAGAAAGAGAGAGGAAGAAAAGAATGACTCCTGGCGTGTTGACCCACGCCGGCCACAGATGGCACTCCACCGCCTTGCCGGCCTTGCCCGCGCCTTGCCTTCATCCCCGGCCGGCGTCCCTGGGTCCCTTGGGGACCGCCTCGAGTCCTTCTTCGTCTACCGCCCGCCGCGACCCCCTGTCTTGTCCGAAGGGGTGTCCGCACACACACACACACCCGTGGCATGGATTTGCGATGCTGAATCGCGAATGGCGAAAAAGCAAAGGGGTGGTGGTCATAGTCATATTGCGAAAATAGGGTCGTGTTAAACCTGCAAAGGGCAAAGGGTTATCCGTGTCATTTTTTTTTTCGATTTTTCTGTCCGTAGGGGTCGCTGCGGTCCAAGGCCAGCCAAGGGCCGGGCCATCCCTTTGCAGCGGCCTTTGAGCGAGGCAGCGAGGATGGGCCGAAACGGGGAAACGGCAAGACAAGCCGTTTTCCCTGACTCGCCAAAAAGGGGCCAAAAAGGGACGCGCCCTGTGTCATGGACCGTGTAAACCGTATCGCCCCAACCAATCCCAATCCTTTATCGTTTCCTCATGACTTGGCTCCGGCCAACACACTGCTCGCGGGACGGAGAGCCAAAACACCAAGTCTCACTACAAAAAAGCCCTTACGTTTTATAGAGGCTTCTAACCCCGGAACGGCTAATTTCGGCAGTGCAGTCGCCTCCACCCGGTCGGCCTTTCGCGCCACTTTTTCGAACCAATCAGTGCGCGACCCTGCTCTGCCACCCCTGCCGCTCATTAATATGAATGGGTGCGGAGGATTCGCTGCTTTCGTCCCGTTAGTTTGACTGTATGGCCGGGTTTAACGTCAGCCATCTAGTGCCCCTTCACACACACACACACACACAGTGCGTCAGATGCCAATGCAGCCGAGCTGATACATTACCATCCGGCGCAATAAGAAAGAAGCGCGCTTGCATGGCTAAGCGCCGCGAACGCTGGCGAATGCCCGCCGCGCCAATCCTTTGAACCTTCCCTCTCGCTCGCTCTCGCACGGCCGAGGCCCGCGCCAGGCCTCTCGCGCCGTCTCTCTCGCACTCATGAAGAGCAAGCAACGCAGCGACCAGTGAATAGCCTACCTTACCCGCCGAGTGGATTGGATCCCTCTCTCCCTTTGACCCCCCACTTCCCCCCCCGCTTCCCTCCGCGTGCTCGTATGAATGCATGAAGTCTATGCACCCTCCTTTTCCATCGGCCAGGATGAGCTCGCTGTGTGTGTGTGTGTGTGTGAGCCCCCTCTAGGACTTTTACTCCTCGCCCACAGGACACGATTTTCGGCCCTGGCCGTCCTCCGTCCTCATGCATGCCGAGGCTGAGTCGGACTCGTGGGGGCTTACGTGGCCACAATCGCCTTAGGCCTGCTTCTTTAGCCCTTCCAGAGGATCAAATACCAGCGGGAGCCACTTTTTACTTTCTTCCTCGTCTTCTTCTTCTTCTTCTTCTTCTTCTTCTTCTTCTTCTTCTTCTTCTTCTTCTTCTTGCTACATAAATAATGAGGAGTCAGTGGAACGTGCGTGAGGTCGAGGAGATAAGAAACTACCAACAAACAACAACAACAACAAAAATGTCGGGAATCAAATTTTATTTTGGTGCGATGTGCGAGAAAAGGTCACCTTTTTATATTCATTTCCAATGAATGGAAAACGAAGGGATGGTTTGCAGCGTCACGTGGTGGCCGTCGAGCCAAAGGGCTGCAGGCTGAGCCCTTGCATGGCCAGGGGTGGCGGGGACGTACTTCGGGACGTATACTGGACTCTCTCTCTCTCTCTCTCTCTCTCTCTCTCTCTCTCTCTCTCTCTCTCTGTGTGTGTGTGTGTGTGTAAGATACAGAGCGTACCGGAGCGTACACGCCTCGTCTTGAAGAAGGATGGATGTCTTCATGACAGTTTCGTCAGAAGCGAGCATTATGCGCTTGGTGTGTGTGTGTGTGTTCGCGTAGGTGTGTGTGTGTGTGTGTGTGTGTGTGTGTGTGTGTGAGAGAGCGAGAAGTAATCGATGCTTTTCCCCAGCCGCGTACGGACAGCATGCCGATGTCGATGGAGTCAGTGCGGCAGGAGCAGCGCGCACAGCCTGGCCTGAAACACATGTAGAAGCATCACGTTCACACATTTTCTCCGTCAATCGTCCACAAAAAGAAACCGGCCAAGAAGCGCCAAAAGTGGCGGTCAGACAGGGACGGAAAATCCGATTGCGAGTCCCGAGGCGATGACGTGTGACCTGCACTGCAAGCCGCACACCGCAGTCGGGCTATTCATCGCCTGGATGCAGAGTGCAGCATCAGCACCGCGGTGGGGTCCGTCAGGTCGTCCAGGTCGCCGCACAAAGAGGCGGACAACGCGGTCGCGGCCAGCCGAGCGATGCGGGAGGTCGGCCTGTCTCTCTCGCACCCCTGCGGAGAGCGCCGCGAGTGCGAGAGAGACAGAGCGACGCAGGTCATCCCCCAGCGATTCCATAATCTTGCTGACCTCTGCATCCCGGAAGGAGGGGCGCCGGTCCAGCCCGGTCCAGTTGGGAACGGGTCCAGCGCGCATCCTGCTGCCCCTGCCGGCCTGCTGGACCTGGGGGAGCTGGAGCCTGGGCTGCAGCGCGGCGTTCCCCGACAACATGATGAGGCCGCCTCAAAGAATCGGGTCACCTCTGTTTACATGCTCACTTGACCTCGCCGACTGATCCGCTCCTGACAAAGGGAGAGATTCCCTTCCGCCCGTGCTTCCTGGCCCGACGAGCTGGAGAGAGAGACGGAGAGCGACGAGGGAACTGAGAAGCACCCACCCAAAAACACTGCCTGACGTTTCTCTCTAAAACGCGGTCGACATACCGAACAGTGCTTTCGTCACTCGGTCTCTCACACTCACGCGGCAGCTCGTCAGGGTGCGAGAGAGACAGCCACTCCAGGCCTTGACTCCTGCCATCACGCTGGCTGGCAGCAAGCAGACCGGGCCGGCAAACCCGTCTCGTCCGCGATGCTCTTTTCCTCGCACGGAAGCGAAATGAAGTCTTCAACGAGCAGCGAGGAGAGGAGGGGGCCGCGGCGTGATGGAGATGACGGAGTCTGGCCGTCGTCGTCGTCCTGGCCGGACCCTGCAGGTAATTTCCCGCGCCGAGACCGGCCGGCCGCCCCGTGCGCTGCTGCCCTCTGGCGGCCGGGCCGGCAACCCCCTCCCCTCGCCGGGCGTGCGTGTGTGGGGGTGGGGTGGGGGTGGCCCGCCATCCGTCCAGCGGGACCGACCGACCGCCACTCCGCCGCGCCGCCCGGCCGCCACCATGGTCGTCAACTCACTTTTACTCTCAGGGCGCAGCACCTGTGCCGCATCGCCGTGCCGCCGAACGACGCGCGACCGGATATTAATCAAACGGGCATCGGTTGCCGTTGCGTCGCGGCGCCGCGGTCCGATGGTTCGATCCCCGGCGCCGCCGGCAGATGGGCAAACAAGTGCGGGCGAGGCGCGCGGGCAGCACCTCCGCCTGACACAAAGCCGATGTGACGAATGGGGCTCGGCGACGCGGCCGTCGCTTTGTCTCTCTCGCACCCACACGGAACGCCCCTCGAGAGCGAGAGAGACAGGGCGACGAAAAAGACTCTGCCGGGCGACGCACACGTTGTCGTGCTGCGACGGGACGATGGCGTCATCTGTCGAACGGCAAGTCAGCACCACAGCGCGGCAGCACGGCAGCCAGGGTATTGGAAACGAAACGCACTCCAGCGGCGAGACCGCGCGCACCGCGTCGAGCCAAATCCTCTCCCGGACCAAAATCCCCCACAACAAAGGTGCATCACACCTTCCGCACCAAAACAATGTCTCCCGGAAGGAGGAACACAATCGTGAGAAAAATAGAGAGTTCCATTCCGCGCGCCACCCTAGCCGTCCCGGCCCGGCCCTGCCAAACCCTCATCCCCCTCCCCCTCCCCCCCCTGAGATATCCCTTCCGAAAAATGAGGCCACACTGACTCATCTCGCCTAACCCTTTCCCGGAACAAAAAACGCGCAGCCGATACTAAAACGGAAAAATCGCTTTGTCCCCTTTATCACGAGTCGATGCGTTTTTTTATGTGTTGTGTAGTAAATGATCAATAACATATTATACGGAGCACCCTCAGCCGGTAGAAGGGATGCACTTCCGACATCTGCAGACTGGTTCCGAGAGTCACTCTGTCTCTCTCGCACCCATAGGGGGCGCCCCACGAGTGCGAGAGAGACAGAGCGACGAAAACGACTCTCGGCATCAGTGTGCTGAGAGCTCTTACCTATTAGCTGACACTACACTCTGGGTGTCTGTGTGCGTATGAGGCAAATACCTGCGAGTCGCGATTTTTTTCTCTTTCTCTCTCCGATGTATGATATATTTATAACCCCGTCGCCGTTCTCCGGCTGGCCCGCCGCCCTACAGGTAGGAATGCGCTATATGAAATACTTGCCAGATTTTTCCGCCTGGCCGCCACTTTGCGACATGCCCGCCTCGGGCTCGGTGACGCGGGGCCATGGCGGGGCCACGGAGCCGCGCGAGGACGCCAGACGAGACAAGACCCCACTTCGCCGACGGAGAATTTTTTAATTATCGGAAACGCCGTGACATGACGCGAGCGCACGGCGCGCACGCTGTAAGGGGATACAAATAGACTGCAAGTGACTCTGCTCTGCCCCGCTCCGCCCCCGCATCAAGCAGTCGAGAAGCGCGCACTCACCTTGCCCGCCCCGAAAAAACAGAGTACACCGTCAGGAGACGAGCACGTCAGTGTTTCAGCCATTGAGATAGGCGCACCGTTCAAACCACTGTCCATTTTTTGGACAACAGCATGACTAAGCTATAAAGAAAAGCCAAAATTTTATATGGCTCGCTGTGTTGTGCTCTGTCAATTGAAGGAATATTTTTACGGTGTGGCACCCCAACTGCCGGCGAAAGGGTTCCTCCCGAGCCATCGGCCGGCGGCGCACCGAAAGGAAGAGGCGCGCACGGCAGCGCAGGCAGACCACCGTGAGAAAATGGTAACAAGCGATTACGAGAGCGCGAGCCGCGTCGACCGTTACGTTTTATCGGGGCCGGCATCTACCTGCCGACTGATTCCTCTGTCTCTCTCGCACTCATGGGGCGTCCCGTATAGGTGCGAGAGAGACGGAGCGAATCGGCCTACCTGCCGACGGGACGGACGACGGCAACCCTTGCAACCCTTTCCTGCTTCCGCGTCGCGTGAAAGAAGAAGGGACGGGACCTGCGGACCCCGTCTAATAATCTTCCATGCGTCTTCCCGTTGTTCCGTCTGGATCGCGCGGGGACCTCCAGGGCCTCCAGGACCTCCGCGAGTCCTCGCGGTGAACCTTTGTTCGCCTTGACGGGCTGGCGGGGCTGGCGGGGCTACAGGGCGCGGGGAACCTATGTGGTGGTGCGGCGGAGTAGCCTCTCGCATTGTTACGAAAAGGGCGCCCTCTGCCTGCCTTGGCCGCCTCGGCAGACCTCAGCCTCGGCCTGGCCCTTTGCTTCGCGTCCTCCAGCGAGCGGGCCGCGCCGCGCCGCCAGGTCATGCCGCGCGCCCTTCATGGCGTTCCCCGCGGTTCCGTTGCGCCCCACTGTACACTGACAGTCTGTCTCTCTCGCACCTAGGGTCTCTCTCGCACCTACACGGGACGCCCCCTGAGTGCGAGAGAGACAGGGCGACCCTCGGAATCATTCTGCTGGAGGCGGGCGGTCGGCTCGCGCGGCCCGCTGCTCCTGCTGAAGAAGAAGCAGTGCGTGCGCGCCTTCCGCCCTCATCAGGCGGGATTCGGTTCGGAAAATGGTGCGGGCAGATAACTTTTTTTTTTGGCGGCGTGCTTTATCATGCCGGCGACTCCGTACTCCGTGGCCATGCCGCGGCGTGCCGGACAGCGTCGCGGCGTCGCGGGGGAGGCGGCGCGGCGCGGCCCGGCGAGGGGTGGCGGCCGGCCGAACAAAAACTTTATGGTCTCCGCCATCGCTGCGTCGCGGCGCCGCGCGTATCTGGCGGCGGCCGGCGCCGAGTTGCGTGGCTGTGGCGGCACAGTGGCGCGGTGGTGCGGCCCTGGCTGCCCTCGCCCTGCCCGCCCCGCCGGCCAGTAACAAGGGGATGCGGCGCACCCACGAGTAGCCTGCGTAGCCCTGTAGCCCTCGCCGGCCGACTGGCCCGGCCCAGCCCGGCCTAGCCCGGTCTGCAAGGGGTGAGGCGGCGTGCTGCGTCCGAGACGCCCTCTGAGCGCGCCGCGCCCCGGACGCCGCCGCGGTCGCCGTCGTGGGGTGGCGCCTCGCTCCTCGGCCACGCGCTGCGTCCCGCGTCCGCGTCCGAGGCGCACCGTCAGATAAACTGGGCGCCGCGAGCTCCGCAGCGCTGTTTCCGAACGGCAGTTAAATTCATGCAGATAGGCTGACCGTCCTAAATCACGGGCTGGCAAACACAGGCTGCCCCTCGGGCTGCCCGCCGCAGCGCCTCGCCTCGCCTCGCCGCGCCCGCCTCTTCGCCCGTTAATTCAGAGTCGGCGGTATTTATTATTTAGCTCGTCCAGCCCGAACCCTTCGCGGCCTTACCCCAGCCGGCCGGGAAAAGTGTTCTTCTCCTCATCTCTCTGCAGCCGGTGGTGCCGGGCTGGTGTGTGCCCAGCGCGGGGCCGGGGGGTTGCGGGGGGGGGGGGGGGTGCCGGGGGTCCGCACCGCAAGATGTCCTGCCGAAATGGCCCTCCATTTGCGCTTGAATTTTGTATGGAAGTACATGCGGCCACTGTGGCCCTTCCCTCTCTCTCTTTTCTCTCTGTCTCTTTCGCTTTCTCCTCGCCGTCCGCCCCTCCCCGCTTTCTGTCAACGCCAGCTCCACCTTTCAGATCCGAGTCATCCGCCGCCCCGCCGTGCATGGGGTGAGGCCTGAACGCCCCAACCGCCTGAAGGTCACACGGAGGCTACAAAGCGGCACTGGTGCGCGAGCGAGCGGCGCGGCACGGTCGCCGAAATGCCACCTTGACCATCAAATGTAACAAGCCCGCCGCACCGCGAGCGCCCCAAGGTCGCGGCCCGTTAAAAGTCCCCCTGGCGGGGCACCGCGCCGCACCGCGGGGCCCGTAGAGAAGCGAGGAGCGGAAGGCACGGCGGAAACGGCACATGATTGGCCAGGAGGAGCCTGTGGGGCCCTCGGGCTGGGCTCAAAGAACGCGGCGTTCGATAACGGGAGCATCCTGTACCTGGGATCCTGGGCGGTGCACGCTCGCGTCCTTCAGAGGGGCCGCCCCTAACGCAGCATGCGCACAGTGGACCAGAAGACCGGCGCCGGCGGCCAAAACTGTAGACGCGTTTTGAGCTCCAGACACGGGACCCAAACCAAACGTGTGACCCCACCAATTCGGTTCGAGTCCTGGTTAGCGACTCTGGAGCTCTAAACGCGTCTAGGGTTTTGGCCGCCTGTGCCCGGCTTCTAGTCCACTGCGACCCGCATGGCAGCCCTCGGGAGCCCCCGCCACCCTCGGCCCCACGCGCTGACCGTAAAACGGACGGCCAGGGCTTGACCGCGAAACAGCGGCGGGGAGCGTCTCGTAAATTGTGGCCTGATTAAAGGACAAAGAAAACAACAACAACAAAACGGACGCGGCGTGCTGCTGCGGGCCGCCAGGCCGAGCCAAGGGCAGAACACGCGGACGGTGCAGGCCGGAGTGCCCTCCGCTGCCCTCAAGGCGCGTATCATGTTCCACGCCGTCGTCATCATCGTTTTTTTCCGACGCTTTTTCACGAAAAAAATATGGATATGGAGCGCGCGGTGCGGGTACTCCATGGTCAAGTGGCGGTAGCCGGCCCGTATCGGAGCACCACCACGACGGGCAGCACGACGGGCAGCACGCATGACCACCAATTGGCCGCGACGCTCGTCGCGTCTCATTGTTCATTTTCATTGTTTTTTGTCGCGCAGCCACCCTTGGATTGATTGTGAGCGCGGCGCGGGCAGAGCCAGCAGTCAGAGCCGCCGCGCCGCGGTCGAAGACAACCAGAGCCGCGTATTCAATATCGGGCTGCCTGGGCATTGGGAGCCGCTCCCTGGAGGCCGGCAGGGTGTTTGATGAGGCTGCGAGCAGCGCGGGTCCGGCCCGGCTCCGGCCGTCCCTAGCGCCCCTGGCTGGGCTGGGCCTGGGCCGGCCTGGGTCGGTCGAGTAGAACCAACAATGAGACTGAACAATTGCGTTGGTTGGAGCTCGAGGGGGTGGCCCGGGTCCAGCTGGGGCGGGGCCGGCGGGGCGCGGGGGTTGGGGATAGCGCTGTATTTACATAGGCCGGGATTAATTGGAGAGCCTGGGCCCAGCGGACTGATTCCGCACAGCGTTTCGTCGCTGTCCGCTCTCTCGCACCTACGCGGAAGGCGCCGGGAGTGCGAGGGAGACAGACTGCAGGCGCCTCGCCGGCTGGCTATCTTGCAGCACGGGCCGAGCCATGGCCGAGCCGTGCTCTGTGTGGTCAGTGATTTATTTGTACACGCGAGGGGAGCCCGGCCGGGCGGTGCCGGCGGTGCGGACGGTGGACCGTGGGGATGGCGGGCGGGCACCGCGCACAGTCGTCCCCTGGCTGCCCCTGCAGGGCCCGCAGGAGAAACTTCGCACGGCCTGCTTAGTCCGGCACGGCCAACGGCTCAACTCCACTGAAAAGAGGGGGCGGGGGCAAACTTCCTCACCCCATTCCTCCGAGCCGGCCGAGGCCTGGCCAAAGCCGAACGCGGAGTTTCGATGAGCAGAAGCAGCAGGCCGCCCTCTTGGCCGTCATTAAAACTGTGTTGCCAGATCAGCACTCACCCCCTCCCCCTCCCCTTTCCGACCCCGGAGACTTAACAAGTTTGGGCCCTGGTCACCGAATGTGGCGAGCGAACGCGGAGTTTGATTTGTTCCCGTCGAAGCCGAGGACGGGGTTGACGTGAGCGGAGGGATGTTGACGTGAGGGTGGAAACGAGAGCCGCAACCTGGGTGGACTGCGAGTGTGTGAGTGGCGAGTACTCCGGAGAGAGAGTTGGAAACCGTGCATCCCGGTGTGACAGGGGGTGGGGTGGCGGCCAGTGGCGGCGCGGAGGGGGTGGTCGCCGCGGTCCGTCCAGGGGTGGAGGGGAGGGGGTGGAGAGCTCGCCCGAGTGGCGGTGACCCAGCTAAAAGGACCTCCTCCTCCCTCGCGGGGGTCGGGGAGGAGGGGGTGCGGTAAGTGCAGAGAGATGGACGCGACCCCCACCCCCACTCGTTCCTTCTTCTTCTCCTCACCCTCCGAAAATTGAGCCGGGCCTTGCATCGGCCGGGCGAAGTGACCACCGCGGCCGCTGCCTTTCGCACCAAGCCGAGCCCGCTGAATAAATCAGAAAAAGGAGTTTCGCCGCTGGATCGCATTCTGCGCAAGCGCTCGCCACGCCGAACAGCACAGCTGCCGCCTGCTTGACAAGGTGGCCGACGGCCCGGTGCATAAGCAATCAATTTATAGCCACCGTGAAGCCCATGCATACTTGCATACCGGGTCGCGTGCCCGTCCCGCAGCACCGTCCCGTTTGGGAAGTCCGGTTTGGCCCGCACCTCGCCCTCGCCTCGCACTGCCGGCCCCGCACCAGAATGACCAGCTGCAGGTTGGGGTGGACGACAGCGAGGCGGCGACCACGGCGACGCGCACGCGTCGGGGCGGCTCGAAAAAATGAAGCGAAAATGCCTGCAACAGAGGAGAGAGTCCCGCTAGAGGGAAAATGACATAAAATACACAGTATACTACGCCCAGAAGCGCACCCTATACAGCCGTTTGGTACTGGAATGGGCGACTGTTTCTTGGAATAAGGCAACATTACTTGGGACAAGAAAATGCACCGTACATTTTCTTGTCCCAATACTGTTTTTCTTGTTTCAAGGAAACTTTTTTCCAGACCGCAGGTCATCAAAGCCCGTACAAAGTTGACATATCCTCAGTTTTTCCTACGCCCCTGCATCGAATCCAAAACAGTTTTCCCCGTTTTACGGCGTAAATGGCAACCGCACGGCCGTGTCTTTTTCCAAAGTCCCGCGTGCGGCGTCAAAGTCGCTGGCTGGGCTGTGCATGACACGGCCGCCCCCTTGTTGAGAACTGCCCCGCGCCCCACCGCGCCCCCCTAGAGTGTTGTCCAGGACCCACACTCACCTCAGCCTGGTCCTCTGGACGCCCCACCGCGCCCCGCCCCGCCGCCACCCCGCAGCGCGTCCTGTGTCTCGCTCCTGTCCCTGACAGGCCTGGGGTCCTTGCGGAGGCCGCTCCTTGCCGTGCCCAGGCCCCGTCCAGCGCCGCCACCGAGGCCGCCACCGTGGCCGACGCTGAGCCGCCGCCACACAGTGAGCCAGAAGACCGGTGGGGGCGGCCAAAACTCTAGACGCGTTTCGAGCTCCAGAGTCGCTAAACAGGACTCGAACGGAAGGTGTGACCCCACCAATGGATTGCTCTAGGGGTCACCCAGGGGTCACACGTTGGCTGCCAATTCAGCGACACGAGCTCAAAACGCGTCTAGAGTTTCGGCCGCTGCGGTCTTGGGGCCCACTGTGGCCGAGGCCGCCAGGCAAGCAGTCACACTGCCTCGGTCCGGCCCTTCCACCCTGTCATAAACACGCTAGCCCCGCGGAAACTCGCGTCCCGCGTCCGCAAACGCCCATGGTTCTTTCTCCTTCCGTTCCAAGTTGCCAACGCGCCGCGTCGCGCCAACTCCCCCATTCCCTGCCCGTCCTCCCCCTCCTCCTCCCCCACGCGGCCGCGCTCCCCTCCCACTGCACGGCCTGCACGGCCTGCACGCGGCGGTGGCGATAGCGGCGTAGCGCGGCCACTGGCCGAGCCACCCCATCCGCGCCACGCCGCGCCGGCCCGGGGAGTCCTTGAAAAGAAAATGGCCGCCGTCGCGTGCTGCAATGGCCAGTGTCCGAGCCAAGCGACGCGCAAGGCCCGGCTGAGGGGTGAGTCGGGGAAGAAAAGTAACTGAGTAAGAAAAGCACACCGCTGTGGCCTAGACAGGAGGCATCTCGACAAGCATTTGGCAAGTGATTTCACACTCAGATTTTCATGTTTAGTTGAAACAACTGGTCGAGGAACGACTTTCCACAACACAGCTTTTGAAACGTTGTTCTTTTTCTTCCCCAACTTACCCACCCATTCTTCGACAAACTGGCGGTGCGTTTGTTCGTTTCAAGAAGCTCGTCGTTCGCGTCCAGCAAACAGCCTCCACTTATTTTCCCGGGTCTGGCCGACTAAGCCGCGAAACGGTTCGTCTTCGTGGGAGTTCCTCCCGCCGTACCCACTCTCACCCCGCGTCCGTTACCTCCGAGATGGGCGCGATGGTGGCGCCGGGGCGCGCGGACGTGCGCGTCGTGGGCTGAGTGACGGCCACCGTGTTGTTGCGGGGCCGCTGCGCCGCTGCGACTCCGGATGGCCCGACGCCCACTTCCATTTCCGGCGAAGGTCCCGCAGTCCGCGGAGGAGCACGGCCCCGGCACGGCCAGCGGGGCGTCCTGGAGCCTGCTGGGGGTTGCTGGAGCCAGACCCGTGCGGGTGGAAGGGGTTCATGATGAGAGCGGGCCCCGCCACGCCACGCTGGGCCCGGAGAAGGGCCCAAGGAGCCAAACAGAGGCAGCCACTCTCACGAGGCCAAAATCATCCTCTATCCGGCCCGCGTTTTACTTGATGAAGCCTGCAGGAAGCCTGCGCAACGAGAGGAGGAAAATAGCAGATTAACGCGACGCATTGATTCGAAACAAAAACCACGAAGGTTTCATTTGGCACAGTGGCGTGTTCCTTTTTCGGGCGCGGAAACCATTTTCGTGTTATCATTACAAGTTCCATGTGTGCGTGCCGCCCCGCCCCGCGACATGCTACCCACCCTGGACGATGGGCGCCGAGGCCGGCGTCGAGGCCGCCCGCGCCACCCACCCCCGTTCCCAGCCACTCGGCCGCCCCCGCTCCGCCCCCGCCCCGCCACGCCCCCGGATGATGGATGAAGCAGCAGCCTCACGCCGGCCGGCCCGGCCCCCGCCCGCGCGCACCCCTGTCAAAACAACGCACTGTACATTGGGCGTCTTGTGTCACACAAAAGGCAAAGATTTCGGGGCGCACTGGCGGCGCACTGACTCCGAGCAAGCCGGGATGACACCGCCGGCTGTTTCCAACGACGTCGTGCATGATGGCGGATCGGATACTTACGCGGCGTGTTCGCTTTTTAAAACGACGCGGGTTTGCCGTCATCCTGGCGATGCGTTCGGCCGCACAGAGGGCCAGGCGCCGGCGGAGGCGGTCAAAGCCAAAATCCTGGACGCGTTTTGAGCTTCAGAGTCACTATGGGACTCGAACCGAACGTGTGACCCCACCAATGGATTGCTCTCTGAACGAGGAATCCATTGGTGGGGTCACGCGTTCGGTTCGAGACCTTTTTAGCGACTCTGTGGCTCAAAACGCGTCAAGAGTTTTGGCCGCCTGCGCCGGTCTTCTGGCACACTGTGCCCGCAGGCTGGTTGCTGCACTGCGTGCACGCCGAGCTGGAGGGACTGCGAGGACTCGAGGCATCCCGACGACGGCCGTGCCCGACTGCTCGGCGACCTGGCGGACGACGGAGTGGTGCCGGAAGCCGCGGCACCGCGTCCCCGTCACGCAGGTAGCTGCCCCCTCCCTTACCCCTTTCGGCCAGAACCCCCTCCCCTACACCCCGAACGCACGACGTGCACGTCGCCGGCCCGGTGCGCTCCCCTTCGGGCTTTTGGACCCTTTTTATATATATTCATGCGCGACCCGTCCCTATTTAACCAGTTCCTCTTCCTCGTCCTCGCCGTTGCAACACTCGCGGCTGTTATCGAGTGGGCCCCGCGGCCAGCGCGGTCCGTGCTCCGTCTCTCTCGCACCGCGTGCCCCGTAGGGGAGCAAGAAGGATGCAAACAAGCACTTTCGGAATCAGCCGGCAGCCCGCTGCAGTGCGTCCATGGTGAATCCGCTGCGCTGTTGCGAGGACGACCGGGCTGCCCGTTTTCTACCGATCCGCGAACTTTCCGACAAACGCTGGGTCGCCATCAGGCACACGGCCTGCATGTTTCACGTAACAAGCACTCCCCCGCCTGCGTGGCGGTTTCAGCCAATCTGGCACGCTCAGGTCCCCAGTTCCATACAGTCAATGTAGCGGTGGGTTGGTCAAAAGATGTTGACTTGGCCGTCGCTGCTCGGAGGAAACCGCACCGTGGACGCCCAAGAGCGGGTCCACGGAGTGTAACTTGGACGTCGCACTGTCGCGGCGGAGCGAGACGAAAAGAGCATCGGGTGCACTGGGCGCACCCTCCGCAGGGCTCTCGACTCCTTCCACGCCAAGACCCCGGCTAGCCTCGCGCAGGGCCTGCCCGGCCAGCCCGGCGATATCGCTGATGGGGCAAGTGCATCAGTCGTTGTTACTCCATTAATTTGGCAGTGAAGGAGCCACTCCAGATGTGTATCGAGATTACCGCGCGCACAGCGCCGCGCGACCTGTGCCGAACATTCGGCGGGGGGAGGGCGAGAGGGGGGGGGGATTTTGACGGCCGAACCGCGCGTTCGCCGGTAAAAAAAAGGGGGAATGACGGAGAGAGAGAGAAAAAACGAGAGCAAGAGGTGTCTGTAAAGAGCCTCGCTAAATAAAATAAACCGCCTCTTTTGCGCTTACCCCGTGCTTTCGCCGACCCCCTGCTGACCTGTTCTCCACAACCCGCGAGCGCTCTGCGCTGCGCTCTACTCGCAATAACCCTTTCGGACCTTTTCCTGTCTACAATTCCGCAACAGCCTCCTCTCCCTTCGGTTGCCTTTTTAACCCCTTCTCCCCCCCTCCCCCCGCAACCCGAAGTGCGCGCGCGAGGCCTTTGTTACATCTCTCCGAGAGAAACAGCGAGGCCGAAAAAAATTGCAGACAGTGCAAGGCCGGGCGACGAGCAAGACAAACACACACACACACACACACACACACACACACACACACACACACACACACTCGCGGACGGGGGGGGGGATGGAGGAAGAGGAAGAAATTGGCGATTGTATCTCATTAGTCCCTGAGCCCACCATATGGCGGCTATGCAAAGGGATGCGGTGGATGTGCTGCCGGGCCAGGCTTCAGCTGTCGATACGCGTTCGACGCGTTAACCCTTTGCCTCGCCCCTTGCCCGGCCTGCCCGGCCATCATTCCGAGAGTCGTTTTCGTCGCTCCGTCTCTCTCGCACCTCTACGGGACGCCGCCACATGAGTGCGAGAGCGACAGAGCGACGAAAACGTCTCTCGCACTCGTTCTGCTGCCAGGCCTTCCGGGACCGGCCGTCTCGGACCGGCGCGTTTTACAGTCGGCACCGCGACCAATCGGCGGCGGGGGCCGTCCGTCAGCTCTTGCGATCGAAAATGCCAAAGTGCGTGGATTCTATTATAGAAGTTGTCGCATCTTAAAATCGTTTTCCGCTCATAAGACCACGGGCACTCTCGACCTGAAATTTAGGTACGGAACCCTGGTCATATGACCGTCGCAGGCAACGGCGTAACAGCCAAAAATTTAAAAAGAAGAGGAAGATAAGCTAATGCACACACACGCGCGCGCGCGCGGGCGCGATTTGACCCACCGCCCTTCTCTGATAATGCATCACGAGATAATCATGTCGAAGGCGAGTCAATCAATCAAGCAAACGGGCCATCGATCAGCCCTGCGAGAAGCAAAGCAAGCGGCCCGGCGCAACATTTCATTCGGCCGGGCCGCCAAATGAGAAGGCAAACAGCGGCCCGCCCCGCCTCACCCCGCCCCGCCCCGCCTCACCCCGGCCCGCGGCGTGCTTCACCCGAAACCTTTACCTGCGTCGCCGTGACATCTGCATATTATGAATAGGGTTGCATCCCGCGAGCCGCGCGCGCGACACCGCGCGGCGGACAGACGGACGGACAGACAGACAGACTGGGGACGATATGAGGGACGCGTATGCACGGCTCGATTAGGCATGGACGCGAGGGCTTGGAGGGTTTGATGAAAAAAGAAAAAAAAGGGTTCGATGAAAAGAGTTTTTGGAATTACAAGTTGGCGGATTGAGGTGCACCTGGGGGCAGCAGGGCGTACGTTGGAGCTACACTGCCGACGTATTTTGTCAAACTTTCAACGTAATCGGCAATTTTTTTAATTTTTTTTTAATTTGGTAGGTACTTTGTACCCGAACGCAAAATGAAGCTGCCGCACGTCTTGGTGCAAAATGGTCGGCCAGCAGACTGATTCCGAGACTATATAGTTTTCGTCGCTGTGTCTCTATCGCACTCGCGGGGCGCCCCGTGTGGGTGCGAGAGAGACAGAGCGACGAAAACGACTCTCGCAATGAAGCCTCCCTTTACGTCGTCGAGGCTATCTTCTCGGCGCACGCGGCCACGCGGCCGGCCCGTCCGTCCGGCCCGTCGTCGTCGCGCAGGCCGCCATCCCCGAGGCCATCCCCCAGCGAGTGACTCCCCCCGGCAGCCGTAAAACGGACGCGCAGATCGACATGCAGATCGCACAATAATAAAATAATCCGATCGGAATCGAGCAGCGCGACGCAGCGCGTCCCCGGGTCTCGCGGTGCCTACACTGCGTGCACCGCCTGAAAGTCGGACCCGGGCGCGTCCCCCGGAAAGGACGACCCTAGCCGGAGGCTCCCCGGAGACAGACGGAGAGGACACGTCAAAGGAAGTCAAAATTAACCAAAATACGTCTTCAGATAAAATGTTAAAAAGAAACGTCGGTAGCTTTGTGTGCGTGACGGTCGCCCATAAACTACGGGTCGTCCATTTATGACGTAACGTTTTCCCTCACAGCTCTGTCCTTGTTGCTCCTCGCGGACTGCCAGTGAGTGCGAGAGAGACAGAAAGCGTGAGGCGGTTTGAGACGAGGCGGGTCCATTACGCGCGGCACGCCAAGAATCTCCGCACGGCCAGAATCCCCCTCGCGAGACTACTTTCGCTGCTGCACTAGAAGGACCAGAAGGCCTGTCAAGTCACCGTGACTCGCCCAGGGAACAAAATTAAAGACGCGCGCACACCGTCAAGAAGAAATTTTCCTTTTTCTTCTCGGTGGCGTCGCGTGGGCGCGGAGGCGGCGCGTCTGTTAGGGCGGATAGGCTATGGGATCACCGGCGCGTGGTACATGGCCGCTTACGGCCCGTGTCCCTTGTAGCGTTACCGGACCAGCGGAAAGGGCCGAGGGGTGGGGGGGGGGATGGCTCCGGACTTGTCTCGGTTGCTTTGCACGCTCTGCTACGCTCTGCTGCCGTCACTTAGGCCCTTTGTGCGGCCAGCGGCCTGGACTAACGTTCCGACCCGCAGGGAAAGGGGTGGGGGGTGTCCACGAATCGCTGCTCTCGGTCCGTGCTATTCGCATCCCGGAGGTACCTCTGCGCGCCGCCATGGCCGTGTTGAGGACGAATAAAGGTTCAGCTGGGAAAGCTGCGAGTGAAAGCATACTACACCGTCCCGGTAGAATGGAGTCTTCAGTCACAACTACGAAAAACTATAGTTGAAATAGGGGAAAACTGCCAGTTAAAAAATTTTGAAGCGAAAGTAAGAATGTCATTGCAATACAAACTACAGATCTATCCAATGGATCGGAGAATGCTGGGGTTGATGGCGGAGCGGAAGCAAAGCTGGCGACAGCGTCGAAGCTGACGAGGAGCGGTGCCCAACTCGGACGCGGACCCCAACCCAATACCCGGCAGCGCCGCCATGACGACGAGTTGCAGTAATTTGATGAAATGAATTTGCATGGCACGTGGCGACCCAATACCCTTTGAGGAGCGGCCGCGCCGCACCGGTAGCACCGCTACTTGCGCACTGATCGAGGAGGACACACACACACACACACACACAGCGCACTCTGGCGAAGAAGGAGGAAAGAATACCGTAACAGGATTGGGGATGAGTCGGACAACTCACAGGCGGCAGCACCCCGCCTCTTTGCACCTGCTGGGGCTGGGGCGGGGTGGGGCGGGGCGGGCCGCACGCCCTAAGGCGCGCCAAGGTGGGGTGGGGCGGGGTGGGTAGGTGTTCGGGGACGGCGGCCGGAGAGGGGGTGCGCATATGAGAACAGAGTGCAGTGGTCCGGCTGGCTAGGCCGGCTAGGCCACGCTCGCAATAACTGGCGCATCCAGCAGCGCAGCGCGGCGCCACCCTAAGGCGCCATTATTTTGCTGTTTACGTTTTTCGTTTTCAGACACTTTGTTACAAAAAAGTAAAGATACGGTCGGAGCCCGAGCAGATCTTTTTTACAGACTGCAAGCAGAGCTGTGAGATTGCGATGGTTTAGTAATAGTTTGAGATTTCATTCCCCCAGTGTTTGTGAGTGCAGAAAACGCACGGACAAAATTATTTCCAGAAATAGTTATAGCGCAGGAAAGCAACAACAATGACAACAAAACACGGTGAGCTGCTGGCAAGCCACTGGCCTTCCCTGGCGCCGCGGCCATCCTGGCCATGCACTGCCTGGCGCGGCCTCGCCTGGCAAATTTATGCGCGGTATCGGATCGAACCTTGCTTCCCATCCCGGCGGCCATTTCTCTCTCCTCACTTTCAGTGTGAATAATACGAATCGGGCCGCGCGCCGCACAGCAGGTACAAGAGCGTCAAGCAACAACGATAAAAAAAAAATGTCTGAGAAAAAAAAAGAACTACTGAGGAATTTTTTTTTTCGCAATAAATCAGCAATGCCCGTGTTGAGTAGAGCAGGACGGGAAGGCGATATTGGCCGTCGTGCACCTCGTGGGGCCCGCTGGGCCTTGCGGGGCCTCGGCCGGGCCCTGCCTCCCCCCAGGGCCGGCGGGGCCGATGTCCTTTCCAGCCCAATGGGCACCTTCCTTCCGGTCGTCCAATAATTTTGACCACTTTTCCCGCCTGAGCGGCCCTCCGGCCAGCGCCCCGAGCCCAGCCACCCCTCGGCGGCGTAGCACCCTCCAGCATAGCGGGGCGGCCCTCGCGGGGCCTCGCGGGCTCCACATCATAAGAGGTAGCGAGGCACACGTGATTGGGTCTGGACGCGTGCGGCCCCCTCCCCAGTGCCGTGTAATTCTGCTTGACTGGACTAAGGGGCTCGCTCGGCCCGCTCCTTTGCCCCGTTCTTTCCCCCGACCGCCCTCGCGCCGCCACGGCCTTGGCGTGGGATGGCCGTGAGCAGGGCCTCGAGGACGGAGACGAGCGGGGCGCGGTCGGAGGAAACTCGGCGACATGGCGGACGACAACCGCCAAAACCGGGCGGAAAAGTCCAAATCGAAGCACACGCCATCCATGTCCTTTGGAACATTCCTCCATCCGTTCATATTCATTTTGACCCTTCCTTCATTCATTCATTTTTACCATCCCATGAATTCATTCATTCTACAGGAAGGTAGAGTTGGTGGATTGCAGAGCGTTCTAATTTGTGGGGAGTAGCTGTTGGCGCCACACAGCGCCTCACAGTGGCGCACACACACACGCCCTGCCGACGCGCCTGCTTGCAGAGGGCTTGGCTTGAGTGATGAATCCGGACCAGCCCGCGCCGTCCTTCCGTCGCCCCTTCAAATCTGTGCCCCCTCCCCCTTTCGCCTGGTTCCCCTCGCAGCGGTAAGAAGTCGCCGAAGCGTTGTGTTGGCGACCAGAAGGGACATGAGGGTGGTGCCCGCCAAAGTCACACACCTTCGCTGGCTGACCTGAACAGACCAACATTAGAGCGTTTCGTGTCGCCTTCAGTCTGTGAGTGAGACCTGTGAGTGTGTGTGTGTGAACGACGCAGGTCGTTATGTAACTTACCCAGCAGCGGTTCCCACACACGTCGAAGTGCAAGCGGCATTCTTCCACAAGCGGCATTTAAAAAAACATAAAAAAACTTCAATAAAAAATTGCGAATCATAAAAAAAGCTGCAAAGGGGTACAAAATGCGGGGGTTGCCGACCCTGCCACGGCTCCCCCTGCTGCGATTCCACATTCCGCAAATATTCGAGCCGAAAAAAATAATGGTGTCATCCGACCCCGCGCGCTGTGCTTATCCCCCAGCGTTCGTTCCTCTTTTTTTTGTGCGATTGTGATTTTTCTCACCCAAAACATCCCGCCTCCCCTCTCAACCTGTCAGTGCCGCGTATATTTATCTGGTTATTCAATAAAAATTACAACCCCGATTTCCCCAGAAGGGGAAGCGGGACTCATTGAGGATGACCCTCGTGTTTGCAGTTCCCCGGATTCACCCCAATTTCACAAGTGCTGCGGGCCTTTACTGCAGTCGGATTCCGTTGTGCGCGCTCTCTCTCTTTCTCCCTTACACTTATGGGGTGTTTCGAATAGGTGCGGGGGAGACAGAGCGACGAAACGCAGTTCGGATTCCTGCTTCACGTGTTGCTGCGCAAAAAGGCGCACAAACGAGGCGGCCCGTGCGAATCCACCGCACTGCAGTGGTGTGTTTCGGCCGCCGCTCCCCTCCGCCTGCAAGGCTGTAAGGGGTGAGGCAGTGTGCGTTGGGCCCGGATTAGCTTCATTCGCAGACAAAAGGCGTTCCCGCCAATCGCCGACCAGTCCAGCACTTCCGGTGTCAAACAAACGCTCAGCATACCCTGCAGTGTCCAACGCGCGGAGGAATCACTGCCCCCGCATGCGTGCGGTCTGACGATGTTGTTGTTTGCTTGCTGCTACTGTTGATGACGGTGTTGTTGTTGTTATCTTGGCTGTCCGGCGTGCCGGAGTGCGTCGGCATATGTGCACGTCTCCCTCATTCAGCAGCCAGCCGGAGGGAGGATCCTTCGGGGGGCAGGGCGGGCGGGGCGGGCAGGACATCAGGGAGGGAGAAAGGGGACAGGGCCGTGCCGCCGTGCCGCTGCGGGGGCGTGTCCTCCTCGCATGTCACCACAACGGGTTCCACGAGACCTGCATACATAATGCTGAGCCCTTCTGGGCAGGGAGGGGAAAGGGACAAGGGCCAGGCCGCAGGGCCGGCGCAGGGCCGGCAGGAGGCCTATATGATGTCCGCTGTGGTCTCCCCTGCCGCCCCTCGCCGCCCCCGGCCCGCACCCACCAGCCTCCCCGGCCCTTCTGCCCAGCGTCCCCTCAACCCTTCTTCCCACCTATATCCTGCCCGGGCCCTGGCCGGGTCCTGCCTGCGGAGGGAGGGCTCTACGAGGGCTGGACCCCAAGCTCCCCTAGATGGACCTGCCCTCCGTGCCGCACGACACATCATCCGCATCAGCCTAGGCCCGTCAAAAGCTTCAGGGAATTTCCAAAAAACAACACTGTCGAAAAGGCGGTGGATTATCGGTTGAGGGTCCAAGTTTTGGGCAGGTTAGATAGTATTTTTCGGGGGACGAGTTCGATCACAGCTCGCTAGCCACCCCTTCGTCACGAGCCCTACACCCATACACACAGTAGCGCAAAAGTCGGGTGGCGCATTTGCCTTGCAAATGACACCCAGTCCATTTTTCCCTCCTCGGGCTTTGCTGTCCGGATGTGCGTTTCCGAACACACTAGCGGTGGCAGAGTGCCCTGTAGTCGGAGTGATTTAGGGCCCTGATATGCGCGTCCGGGGCGGTCCATCTCAGTTTAGATTTGTAGTAGTTCAGGGATCACGACATTCTTGGGCGAGCGGCCGACGCGGTGCTCCACTCGGGATCATTTTTGAATATCTGTTGTTCGGGACGCGAAAGGGGGGGGGGCGACGCGTCGCGCAGACTTCGATATTGTCGGCATTCCTCGTCCTGATTGATACCCTGCTGCCTCTCACTCCACTCTCACCAAGGACCGGCCTGGCCTGGCCTCTCCGCCCCAGCGGCCTCTGCGCGTCGTCCTCGCCAGCGCCCTTCGTGTCGCACAGCCTTGTCCTGCCGCCAACAAAACGAAAACTTCTGTCCACGGCCATGAAAATAAATATGCCGCTTGCGATATTCTTCGTCCCCTTTCTCCCGCAGGCAATAACACACCACGACCACATTCCTTTTTCTCTGGGCCTCGCCTGGCCGCGCCCAGCTATGCGGTCTTCCCTCTGTGCGTGTGTGGGCGTGTGTGTGTCACTCTTGTTTTCGAAAAGGGGCCTTACTGGGCGTTGTCATATATATGCGACGCGTGCGCGCACAGCCCCATAGGCTAAGGATTCTTTTTCATATTTCGCCGCTGGAACACGCGCGCGCTCAACTACACACGCAATAAGCAGCAGGGCCTTCAACATTACGTTCTGCCCCCTTCCCCGGCCCTTCCTGGACGCCGCGCCGTCGTCGGGACGGTGCGCGCCTTTTCCCCTAATGTGTATTTCCGGGTGGCTCGAATCTGCACAGGTTCACAGTGGGCCAGAAGACCCGTGCCAAAACTTTCGACGCGTTTCGAGCTCCAAGTCGCTCAACAGGACTCGAACTAAGCGTGTGATCCCACCGATGGATTCCTCGTTTGGAGAGCTAACCATTGATGGGGCCACACGTTCGGTTTGATCCCTATCTAGTGACCTCTGGAGCTCAAAACGCGTCCGGGATTTCGACCGCCTCCACCGGTATTCTGGCCCACTGTGAGGTTCCGCAGGGATCGGAATCCCCACGTGGAGCCTCAAGGTGGCCGAAAGGGGGACGCCAGCCCCTTTCCCTTCGAGAAGGGCTCGCCGAGCCTTGCCGGCCCCACCGAGGGCTCCAACTTTATGGTCAGCAGGGACGCCCAGCAGGCATCCAAGGACGCCCCCTGTATCCCTTGCTTCTCTCGTCTTTTTACCTCCACCTTATTTCCCTTTCGGGCATGCACGTGTGTCTGTCTGTACGCGTATGTGCGTGTCTCTGCGTACGCAAAAATAATGCTCATATTCAAATGTTATCGGCTTAAGATGTTCAAAGTACGATGCCTAAAGTAAGACTGTAGCTGTGCATAGTCTTGTAGAAGAGATGCCAAATGAAAATTGGAGTGCTCATTTTGGCAACGGTTCATGTAAGTATGTGTGTCAAATAGTCAATTTCATTTTGGAAGCGCAGGGAGTGTACAAGCCAAGCGTCCTTGGCAGGCCGATACAGCCGCGCCACGATCCCTCACCAAGGCGACCGAGTGTCCGCCCCCTCCCCCGCCTGCTCCTCCCCAGAGGGCAGTTTACGATGTTTCATCACTATACCTCTCGCACAGTCACAAAACGCTCGCAAAACTTTTGACCGTTTCTTGCCATTTTTTCGCGACTCACGGCGGGGCGGCGGGCAGTGGGGCCCGGCAGCAGGGGTGGCGGGGTACGCCTAAGTTGTGGGGGCTGTCTGACCGGCGCGCCGACCACCAACACCACGACCATTCCTTTCCCAAAACGGCGCGGCCACTTCCAGCCAAAGTCCGGCACTCTGTGTGTGTTTGTATGCGCGTTCGTGCGTGTGCGTGTGTGTGCAGAATTGGGGCCTCGCCGCCCATCTATTATCGGGACGCGACGAGGCCATGTTTGTTTTTATGTTTTTTCGAACAAGGGCGGCGCCAAGGTCACAGCATTCACATTCGGACAGGAAACAACCCCCTCGCCACGTCCCACCCGGGCACTTTTCGGCCTAGAAATTCTCCGAGTCCCAGAGCAGGGCAGAATATTTCGTCATTTTGGCGAACACTAGCAACAAGAGTGTATCGCGAGCGTCGAAAAAGGTGAGTGGTCGTCCAGGGAAGAGGAGGGGGAAGGCTGGCCTGTCTCCGAACCAAGTCGGGGAGAAGTTGTGTGGCGAGCGGAGTCCTTGCGAGTCACTGTCGTGGCGTGGCGGCCCTGGCGGGGAGGCAGGCAGGCATCCTGGACCCACGTCATCCGGGCCGGGCATGTGATGGGCTGCGCGGCTGCGCGGGGGGCGGCGCCAGGCGGCGCGCTGCTCGGACGGGCACGTGACTTCCGGAGAGTTCCGGGCCGCCCTGACTGACGTCCACCGGAAATGAACAAACGCGGTGCGGTGCGGCCAGGGCCGGGGCAGGCCAGGGCGGCTGGGGGCATTCTCGGCACACAACACGACCACCGCCGGGACTGCCGCCGGGCTGCGCCGGGCCGACCACAAGCTCCACATCATCCAGGAGGCAGCACACTCATCCCGGCGGCAGTGTTTCGCCCGGTTTCGCCCTCCCACGCACCCGGCAGGCTGATCGCAAGGTCTGCCTCTCTCGCACCCGTGCAGGACACCTCCCACTTGGACACACGTAGTTTTCAGGCTGGCGCCTTATCCTCGACGTCTGAAGCTCCTACCGTCGAAAACGTAATAATTTAACGAGCCGTTTCTTTCGGTGATTTCGCAGGACTTTTCAAACAGTCGCAGGTCCGGTGCCCTCCGGCCGTCCCAGCGGCAGACCCATGGCCGCAGGGGGGAGCCTAGCCCGCCTGTCCTCGTCAACCCTTCTGGCGGCGTCGCGTCCCCCACCGCCAGTTTGCATGCCACACTTTTTCTCGCCGATTCGTCACCGCAGGCATTCCGCGACCCCAAATCGCGCGGCAACCCTTCCGCCTCGCCTAGGACTAGGCCGGCACGCAGGCAAGCCTGCAGACCCCCGCGGGCCGCGAATTAACGATCACAACGGGGATCCCAACATTCTTTTTTTCACGCATTCGAATTATCTGCATGCGCGAAGCGGGTCACGCGGCGCACACCTTTTTGGTCCGTCTGTCTGCCTGTCTGTCCGCCCGCTGCTTGTTACGCGCGCAGACAGCTCAATCAGCACTCGCCGGCTGATTAGTAATTAATGATATGACAGTCCACGTCCACGCGAGGCCGGGCGAGGCCGAGGTCATTAGGTGCTTGCACAACACGACGACGGGCTGACGCGCCTGCCGCGCCTCGCCGACCCCGAGCCAGGTGGCACCACCATTCAGTCACCGCCTGCCCAGACACACTGCAAAAATCAGCACCACAGAAAGAAAACGCGGAAAAATCGTCCCCACTAAATCACGCAATCGCTTTGTCAAGGCTGCAGCGAACCGATTGGAGGGGAAATTGACAAGTACACACTATTTTTATTCAAAACAGAGACGCTACCGACCGAGCAGCCGGGGGGACAAATCAATTGAATCAATGAGGGAGCGGCAAGGGGGACGCGCGTCGCTCGACTGGAGGATGATGCACCACAACGGCCACCGGGTCGCGATCGGAAACGTCGTCTGGGACACTTTTCATTCCAATTTGAAGGGTATGTAAATTCGTGGAGTGTGTGAGTGGGACAGCCGTCTTCACCTCGGCAACCACTTCCACTTCCAGGCGACTAGGATCCAGATTGACGTCCATCCAGCCGGCAGCGCTGAGCAGGACGCACTCCGCCGCCGGGGAAGCACTAAACGAGGGGCTTGTCGCAGCGCAGCGTCCTGGCCGCGTCCTGGCGGCGTCCTAGACTGACTCCGAGTCGTCTTCGTCGCCCTGTCTCTCTCGCACTAATGCCGCCTTACGACGACAGCGACTCTCGGAATCAGTCTGCAGGACGGCGGGGGCGGCAGAGCTGCTAATCGTCAACCCGGGGATGCTTAGATAACACGCACAACGACAGTCCTAATTGAGATACGAGGGGGAGCACAGAGGCGTCGCTGTGACGGACACTCCCCGGGGAGGCGCGAGGCGGCCGAGGCGCCGCCAACGCCGCCGCCTCCAAGCAGCGCACGTTCTTGACCGCCACCCCCGCGCGCGCCGCCTTGATCCGCCCCTTCCGCGCGAGGGGACTGCCGCAGCCCGTCGTCGGCGTGCTCGGCCTCGGCCTGGACTCGCCCGGGGCAGCGTCAGCTCATCAGTAGTTACGGCAGGGCACTGCTGCTGGCCGGACAACCCCGCCCGGCGTCGTTGAGGATGAATAATGAACGAGCTCCACACGACCCTCGTCCGATTCCTCATTTCGGCCTTTCGACGAGCTCCGTCTCTCTCGCACTCATGGGGCGTCCCGTGAGAGAGACAGCGACGGAAAGAGTCCGCAGACGCAGCGCGGCTGCCTCGCGAACCGAGATGGCGCTGGCAGTCCTTATTTGCCCACTCTTTGTCTTTGCTTTTGTCGGCCTGTCCGCGGCGGCGGCCTCGGCGGCCTCGGCGTCCAGTCCGGGGGTGGCCGACGGACACCCCTCGGTGGGCGTGATTAGCGCGGGGTGGGGTGGGGCGCGCGGCATTGTCCAGGGTGGCCGAGGGGAGGCCGCGGCGGGGGTGGCGCGGCACGAGGGTGGACTCGGCGGCCTCAAAATGGCCGCCGGTGCAGCAGCAGGCGTCTCAGGTGCGACGGACGAATATTTTCCGAGGCCGCGGTTCGTATTCGAACCGCCATGGCCGCCGGCGGACTCTTCTCTTTGTCGACTGGCTGCGGCTGGGCCCGCGGCGGGGCCGGAGGGGTGTCTGCTTTTCCTCGAGGACAGCGGGCGTGCGGCCTCGCGAAGGGCTGCTGGGCGAATTAAAGGCGGGCTGGGGATCTTCCAGGATCAATCTGGATCAGGGACGACGCCAGGACTAGCCGGATCCAGGAGCCGGCTCCCCCGGGTACCGGTGGCGAGGCGAAAATCATAAGACAGCCCGCACCACCGGTTTAGCGCCCTCTGAGGGGTGGGAAATGTTAGAACAGTCGGAGTGGCTGTGAAGACACTACAATTTCGTTCCTTTCACGCGAAAGTCATCCTCATTTTTTGTGGCCGCGTCGTGAGGCCGGCGAGCGGGGCGAGACAGCCAGCAGGGTGATGGCTGCTGATGTACAAAACATGCCATACACGGGCGGGCCCAGCCAGCCAGCCCGGCCTGCGCGGCGGCAGGGTCGTGCGCCTGGATTTTCCAGGGCCGTGGGCCTAAGCCTGATGGGATACTCGCAACTCCTCATCCGCCCGTCCGCGGCCCAGGCCCCGGCCGAGGCCCCGGCCGCTGTCAGTCGGGCCCAGCGCCGGGATATATAGGCGGCCCACGCCACTGTTCGGAAACGGCAAGAATAAAAGTCCAGCGTCGAGCCCGGCATGTCCTGCGCCGTGAAGGGGTGAGGGGGCCGGGCCGGGTCGGCGCCGTGTGCAGCGCAGACCTCGCTGCTCCATATTCATATCGGGATTCCTGGCAGCCGGATTCAGATTCGAGCCCGGCAGCCCGGCTGTGCGATTGGGGCTCCCGGAGTGGAGTGTTGTCCGCGCTGTGCTTGCTACGTTCGGACGACTGGCCCCGGTTCCCGAACGCGCCCGATCCGGCCCGAGCGTGGGTTCAAGGTGGGCGTCGGGGCGGGCTTATTCAAATGTGTGGATTACATGAGGGACGGTCCTCATATTTGGTCGCGGAGCTATTAAGAGGACCCGCCGAATCCGGGCGGAGAGGTGTAATGGATTAGCCCGCGAACCTTGCAGCGCACCAACCAACCCGACCGAAGGCAGCTAGCAGGGCTTTCCTCCGTCGCCGTTTTTCCGCAGTGTGGGTGCGGCATCAGGGCCGCGTTGAGGGCGGGGGGCTTGTAATAATTTCACGACCCAGCCGCCTGTTGTCCCGGACTTGTCCGCCATCACGCATCCGCAATGGCGCTGCTGCTTCTCGCTCGCCTTGCTCCAGTTCAATCCTCGTCCGCCATCCCCGACATTCCGAACGACGTCGCTCTGTCTCTCTCGCACGCATGGGGTGCTCCTTTGGGGTGCGAGGGAGAGAGGCAGAGCGACGCTCGAAACCATCCCACTGCGCGTCTCTCTGCTGCGGGACGTCCGTCTGCAGGGCGAATCCGAACAGCGCAGTCGTCGCTGTCTCCCTCGCACTCACGGGGCGTCGCGGAAGGGCGCGAGAGAGCGAAGACAGCAGTGTTCGGAATCAGCCAGCTGGCCGTCAGCAATTTCGGTGAAACAACGGCAAACACACGCACGCTCGTGCACGGTCGGCCGGCGGACAGGCGCCTCGGAAGAGAGAGAGAGGGAGCGCCTGCCTCCCTCCGCCCGGAGAGGGTCTTCGCCTTCACCGAGATGTTTGCCCGTCAGCAGGCAAGCGACGGGCCTCCTGGCGTTTGCGCCTCCGTGGATTACTATTCAAATTAAAGCAGTATAATGCGAGAACCATTCACACTGTGCAGCCTGCGAGGCTGGCCCTCCATGCCGTGATCATCGCCGTGTGGTTGTCCGCGCAGTCCGCGGGTTGCGGGTTCGAGTCCCCCTCGGGTTGGTTTTGCCGTCGGCTGCCCTCGACCTCGTTACCACGGCCGCTTCGCCCGGAGCTTCACGCCCTGGACGCTCCGCTTGCGACTCCGGCCCTCCGGGCTGCCCGGGCCCGGCACCGCCAGGCACACCTAGTTCCGGATGCCGTCCAATTTTCCGGCGGCCTGGCTCCGGGGCTCCTAGAGGCCGACCTTAGCCGACCGCCCCTTTCCGGCCCACTCGCTCCGGCACTGCTTCGCACTGCTCGCGCTGCTGGACATGGCGTGGCGAGCCGTGCCAAGGCTTTGCCCTGCCGGGATAACATTTCCAGACAATGGAGCCCGTCCACTTCCACCCCACCGGACCGCGGGGCTGGCTGGCGGGGCGGCGCGGCCCCAAAGCACCACGCTTTGATTCAATTTTCGGCGCAGCGCGTCGCAGGCCCATTCACCTGGCCGTCGTGGGCACGGCGTCGACGACGGTCCGCCCGCCCCGCCGCGCTGGCCGACTCAGCGGACTCGGCAATCGCATCCTGGCCGACGGGGCCCTCCACGCCGCCGCGCCGCGCCGCCACGACCCGGCGGTGCCCGAGGTAATCGAATGTGCGGAGCGCGCAGACCGACGCAGACCGCCCAATCTGCAAATCGCCTGGGGCCGCCATGGCAGGATTGTGCTGACTGCCGCCCCAGGCCGGGCGGGGCAGGCCCGGCAGCGCCGTGTCGAGGTGGTCCAGGAACCAATGGCTACAATAGGCGCCGACCGCCCCGCCCCGCCCCGCCCCGCCACAGACCAGGGAGACCAGCCAAGGGGCCTTCCCTCCGCAGAGGCTCCGCTCCGCCGTGCTTCGCAGCTTCGCCCCGATCCGATCCCCGAACAAAGGCCAGCTCGGCTGGGCCTGGCCTGGCCGCGCCGCGCTGGATATGGAAAGCAGCCAAGAGTCGTTTCCAGTCCGAATCATGGTGACATGTGTGGCGGCGGCCAGAGGCTGGCCAGAGGCAGGCCCGGCGTGGGCTCGGCCGGGGGAAGTCCCAACAGCAGCACTGCCCCCAAGAAGTGGCCAAAGTTGTCCATCGCGACTGTCGGACAGCCAAAATGGATGTGGACCGGTATTTACATGGTGCCCTTGAACCAGCAGGACCGATTCCGCTCTCTCTCTCTCGCACTCATGGGTTGGTCCCTACAGGTGCGAGAGAGACAGAGCGATAGAAACGACTCCCGGCATCGGTCTGCGACTCGGCTCCTTCATGGACCGCGCGGCACGTCCTCGGCGGAATGGCCTCAGTGATCCAAAAATAACAAGGTCCTTCCCCTCGCCGCGAGGCGCACGGCCGAGGCTCGGCTCGCACGACTCCAGGTGCCTCGCGGCCTCGTCCAGGACATCCAGGAGGACGCGGCGGGACGGAGCAGATTGTGTGTAACTAGCAGATAAACCCAAGAGATAAGGGCGAGCGCGTCCCTTGAAGGACCCTCCCTCTCCCTCGCGCCCCTCGCCGCGTCCTGTCCAGGGCCCTCTCTCTCGCACCCCGGCGTTCTTGTGGCTAACTCCATCCCCAATATTGATTCTTTGTCCGCTGCAGGGCGGCGAACATCTGAGGACCTTGCTTGCAGGAGAGCCGAGCCGGGCGGCGGCGCTGGGCGGCGCTGCTCGGCCATCCAGCACCGGCGGCCGCAGGGCCCCCGCCCCCCCCGCTGCCCTGCCCGCCAAGGCGCGCCAAGGCCCTGCGGGTCCCCTGAGCCCCAAGCTCTACAGGATCAACCCGGGTAGAGGGACCTAGGGACCAGGACTCTCATTAGGCGCAGAGTAAAGGACGAGCGAGAACGGCCTGGGCCACGGCCGTGCTGCGGCGGCAGGGCGCGGCACGGCACGCCACGCCACGGCACGTCGGACCGTCGTTATACGAGGGGCCAAAAGACACAGGACTCCGCAGACGTCAGCACAGCACTACGGCAGAGGGTCAAAGGGAGAGAATAGACAAAGGGGGTGGAAAAAAGGGAAACAGCCAATTACGCGGTGGTTTTCATGCGTCGCCGTCCTTCTGGCACAAGATGTCTCGGTGCACGTGCGCGCGTGACGCGGCGTGCTGATTTTGGTCTGCGAGAGGCCTAACAGTGATGATTATGATGGAAGAGGGGGCACTTCTTGCACCAGCGTAGGTGGGACAGAAATCGAACTACCTCGAACTCGGTGTGCGACTGGCGCGTCTGGTCGGGATCAATGCAAAGCAACGGCCAGCCTGACGGTCTTGACGGGGGGCAGCTCTCTCTTTCTCGTGGAACGGAAAGGGTTTAGTGGACACAGCCCCGGCATAACGACGCCCTTTGTTTCGGCTCGGATTCATTGCGTTTACTTCTCCAGCCCATCCGGCGACAGGCCATACCTTTTCAATCGGTGCTGCGGCTCTCTCTCCGTCTCTCTCGCTCCCGCGGCCTACAGCGGCCGCCCGCGGCCCTCAGAAGGAATCCGCTGGTCCAATCCCCGCCGCCTTTTGTGCCTCCAAGAGCCCCTGCCCGGCCGGCCCGGCCCTGTTCGCCTTTGTCTCCAGCGGGCATCGCGGCGGGCATTACACAACTAAGCCGGCCGGGCGGCCAGCCCGAGCAGCCAGCCGGGACTTGACTGGAAAAAGGAGCGGGCTTTGCAGTGTGGCCGCGGTCTCGAAGGTCGTCGCCGAGGCCTCGCGGGCAAGCCCGGGCACGGCTTGGACGCGGCCCAACAAGGCCAGGACGCCGTCAAAGAAAGGGACCATCCTCGCCACACGCAGCGCGACGCAGCGACGATCCGCCAGTAGATTAACGCGCCGGCGTCCCACCCCCCGGCGCGCCACCCCCGCCACGCCACTGCCAGGCCGCCGGGACGCCGGCGGCGCGGTGGTGTCCGTCGTGGAGCCGGCCACCCCGGCCACCCTGGCCAGAAATGGCCGCCATAAAGTGTTTAGCGTGGCTGCCTCGTTTAGGATCATCGTAATGTTCGGGACGCCTTCGGGCCCTTCGTGCCCTTTGCGCACGCCCCCGTCCGAGCCGGCCGCGCCAAAGGGCCGGCAGGGCTTGCCGAGGGCTGCCTAACGGTGTCCGACGGCGGCTGCGGCGGGGCGGCCTCGCTCGCGCCACTCCACACTTAGTCCGGGTCTAATGGGCTGGCCGCGCCCCGCCGCGCCCCGCCACCCTCTAGCGCCCTTCTGCTGGTCAACTAACCGTGGACCAAACCCCGGCCGGGCCCGGCCGCACGGCGACGCGACGCCCGCCGCGCCCGACGCCCGGTCCATTACCAGGCCCTAACACGCAATCCCCGGGCCAGCCATGCGACGCGCCTCCCTCGCTGAAAACGGCGAGCTGTTCATTTCGGCGCCACCTTGCTTCAAACCGGACAAGTTTTTGTGGCGCGCCGGTTCTTCTTGGACCGCGGTGCTACGATTAATCTCTCCGCTCGGGGCGGGGCGGGGCGCCGGCCAGCCCATGCACTGCCCCTTTGTCCACGCGTGCCGGGCCGGGGTGGGCCGGGGCGGGGCGTGCCGCTGACTTGCAAGATGCTGGCCCCGCGACGCCGCCCCGACGCGCCCGTAAAAATAAATAATGGTGGTCCGAGTGACGGCGGCGACGTCGGCGACGCGGCCAGCGCGCCGGGGCAGCACCCACACGGCCAAGGGGAGCGGCAGCGGCACTCTCGGGATGAGTCGACGAACAGAGCAGCGAGCAAGACCGCGGCCTCCGTTGGTCGCCTCACACACAACGCTGGAGAAAAAAATTGTAATAAATCTTTTAAAAACTTTAACCGAAAAAAAAAAATGAAACAGTGCCGCGCGCAGAAAGTGGCGTATTTTTGCACCCTAGGGTCCCCTAATGACCTCTCGTCTTGCGGTGTGTCGGCCGAAGGTGCCCCGCCGCGCCTCTGTGCGTGTGTGAGTGTGTGCGTGTCTGTGTGTGCCAATTGAGCGCGCGGCGGGGGGTCTCTCGGAGGATTCACACCTCAGCCGTGCGTCGGCTGCGTCGGTATCAGGCCGCCGGATCTGCGCGCTGCTCTCGCGACCCCTCCTCGCCTCGCGGTGCTTCGCGGCCTGGCGGCCTCGCGCCGAGCCGAAAGGTCGCCGGATCAAGGAGAAGAAGGAGTCCGTCACCGAGAGGAGCGCCGAGAGGGAGCGGAGCGGCGCGATGGATCCGGCCGATAAGCAGGCCACTTTATCGCCACCGAATAAATTCCTCGTCGAGCACCGCCAAGCACTCTTAACGGGTTGCGGCCCCGCACGGCCCCGCCACCTGCCCGCCCCGGACCGGAGGGAGCGGGTTCGATCCCGGCTAGACCCGGGGCGAAAGTCAAGCCACCGCAACAAGTTTGACGTCATCATCAGCGGATGCAGCGCGGAGGTACGTGACCCCGTCCTGGACCCGTTGTCTACGAGTGTCAACAGCGCGGCCGCGAGGCCAAAGCGACTGACCCGCGGGGGGACGAGTCCGCAGCATCCTGGCGCACGACCAGCTGGTCTAGTTTAGATGGGGAGCCCGCTGACCGGTCCAGCAACAAGCGGAGCGAACAGGTGCGGTGCCGAAACAGAGCACCGTGGGAGAAACGAGGGGAGCACGCAACGCTGGAATACCTTATCCTTTTCAAGGTCGCGGGTTCGATTCCCGGTCGCCACCGCAGATCCCTCACCTACGTTTTACTTTGCTGGTCGGAGTAGCAGGCCGTGGTGGCGTGGTCGCGGCGGCCGCCGATCCCGCCAAGCAGTGCCCGGTCACGCCCAGAGCGCGCGTGCCCCGCCGACAACAAGCATTGTGTTGTTGCACACCGTGCTGGAGCCGAAAGGCGTGTTCGTCGCTCTGTCTCTCTCGCACCAAGACGGCACGCCCCACGAGTGCGAGAGAAACAGAGCGACGAAAACGACTCTCAGTCTGCTGGTGTTTGCGGCCGGCCAACAAACGGACGTGTCTGACAATGCCAGGCCGCGGCCTCGGCAGCCTCGGACACGCTTTGAACGCCACGCGCGGGGCAGGCCGGCCGAGGCAAGCCGACGGAGCACCAGGCTGTCCACCGCGCTGTCTCTCTCGCACTCACGAGGCGTTCCCCATAGGCAAGCCCATAGGTGCGAGAGAGACAGAGCGACTCAAACGCCTCGCGGAATCAGTCTGCTGCCTGGCGGTGCACCACGGCCGGCATCGCAGCGCCCTCGCCGCAGATACTCGACTTAACGAGGCACTTCGTTACATTCGAGTCTTGCTCCCCGGCCGCGCACCGAGCCGCGCACCGAGCCGCGCACCGCCGTGCGCGAGGGATCGAGTGCTGTGTATTATATCGACTCGACTTTGTACGGCGCACCGCCGAGCAATTGGATATCATCCCTCTCGCTCGCGCGCACGGCGCTCCGGCATTAATCAAAGACCGCTCGCCGTCGACAGAGACAGAGAACGATGCGGTGTGAAGTGCCCATTATCGATGCAAAATTTAAAATAAAAACAAGACTCTGCCACAATACTCGTCAGCGTACCTACCTCCTACGCCGCAAGGGTTGCCGAGCGGGATCGTGCCGACGCGTCGCGACGCGGCCCCCTTTTCCTGTTTCATTGAAAAGCAGCGAGACAGGACGAATGTCGGAAAACCGCAACCGCGCGGCGAACATTCTCCGTCACGACTGGAATATAATTACGAATCGATGCTTTATGTAAATCGGACGGCGAGGTGAACCCCCTTCTCATCGAGGACGGTGGCGAGACCTGCGCACGCCCACCGACACGGCCTTCTCCATGTCGTCGCGGAGTCGCGGGGGAGGCTGGCCGCGCACACGCCAACACACACAGACGCCGCGATACGCAGCGATTTTCTGGTGGCTCGCAGTAACGGCCGCCATTTTGTCGATGGGCTGCGTGGGGACATTCGGCGGCAGCAGAGCGGCGGCGGCGTCTCGCGCGCAAAATTGGCAGCAAAAATCGTGGCGCGGCCCGCCGAGCGGCCCGCTAACCCCACCCTAGCCCTAGCCGCCCCGAGTGCGTATCATATGTAGGCAATTGCCAACCCTTCCCTCTGCCGCTGATACTGGCGACTCATCCGGGCATCAAAAGTGTATCAGCCGTCGGGACCGTCGGGACGGACAAAGCCCCGCCGTGACGCGGCGGAAAGCGACGAGAAAAAAAAACACACTTTACAAAATGAAGTGAGAGTTAATTTAGAGCGGGCCGAGCGAGCAGCGAACTGCGTGCGAAAATCCCTGCCCTGACGCACAGTGGGCCAGAAGACCGGCAGAGGCGCGTTTTTAGCTCCAGAGTCGCTAAACAAGACTCGAACCTAGCTTGTGACCCCACCAATGGATTGCTCTCCGAACGAGGAATCCATTGGTGGGGTCACACGTCCTGTTCGAGTCCTGTAAAGCTCAAAGTTTTGGCTGCCTCTACCGGTCCTCTGGCCAACTGTGCTCCGTTTTGGCGGCAAATCCAGGCGGGGCCGCTGGCGCTCTGGTGGCGCTGCCTCACAGTGTGCCGGCGGGGCGCTGCTGGGATTGCCGCCGATTGTCTCTGCTTTCTCCTCTTCCCGCCGCCGATTCCTCCAAGGCCGACCCAGAGGCTTTGCGTCGAAGCATATTTTCCGTTCGTGACCAAACTGCGCGAGGGACACAACAATTTGCGCAATCCCCGTAGCGCGCCAGCGCCGCGCCGCGACCCGCCGGCGACACCAGCAAACATCGCCAGGCCAGGCAATCGAGGAAAAATGGGGGAAAACGCGCGGGGTTTGTGTTGCTTCTTTTTCTCAGTTCGAACAAAATCTCAAGTGTTTCTCTGCGCTTCGTTTGCAGTGTACTCATCCCCGGCGGCTTGCGGCGCGTTTTGCTAACCCTTGCCCTATTTTTCGAGGGCCCCTCCGCACCCGATCGGCAGCGCGGCAGCGCAGCCCGACTGCCGCCGTTTTCGGATACGTGACCCGCTCGGCGCGCAACGCGCGCAACGCGCACCCTTCCCGACTACTCAGGTGTGAATTTCGCGCCCATCGGGGTCGCGCGGGTCGAGCGCGATGTGTTGGGGACCGACCGTTGCAGCGTTGGACGTCATGTCTTCATATCCGTCGGCGCAAGTCGCAACTTTTAATTTTTTGTGTGCGTGCCGTTCCAACACTTTTTATTTTGTTCAAAAATCCTTTTACTGTTACTGAAAGGTAGCTAAGGGTGGTTGACATTTTCGCTTCAGGAAGGAGATATCTTAAAAATCTTGTTACAGTTACAGGAAGCTAAAGGTGGTTGATATTTGTGGTACTGTGGGAGAAATGTTGAAATTTGCAAATTAATGGACAGTCCTTACCATGCGTCCTTTTCCCCCTCCTTTTTTGTTCCAGAGCAAGAAGAGCCCGACTGATTCCGCCACTCGCAACACGGACACGCTGTCATCATTAATCTCGCGCGCTGTCCCGCGCGCCGCTGCCGTCTGGGCGCGCTGTCTGCGACGCGAAGCGCGTAGCGTAGCGGGACTTCGGACGACCCGACCGCCACGCAACCCTTTTCAACCCCTTCCTTCAACATATTTCCCTTTTTCGAAATTCTTGCCATATATTTTACAACTGTCGATACAGATAAAAGGGTTGCTCGGAAATTTATTGTCGCGCATCGGCCGACTCGACGTGCGACTCCCATTCGTATCTCTCTCTCTCTTTCTCTCTCCCTCGCTGTCTCACTCGTGTCTCTCTTTCTACCCCGGTCGCTGCTCTCCTTTTGTCAGGACTTTCTCGCTGGCTCGGCTGGCCTGCTGTACTGTTGCGTCCGTGTGTCTGTTCGTGTGAGTCTTCCCCTCCTGTCGTCCCTCTCGCCATCATCAAATCCACCTGCCTCTATCTCCACCGCGCGGCCGTCCGTCCGCCCGCCCTGCCAGGCCTGCCCGCCTCCCCCATCTGTATCCTAATTCCTAGGTGACCGCTTCGCCCCACAAATCCCAACCCTGCTATCCCCCCCCCCTCTCTCCTTACCACTCCACCCCCACAGTGCCCCACAGCGGCATCCCATGTTATAGCCACCGACCACCAGGACCAACCGACTCTGTACCCCACATCAAGCAGCACGGACCAAACAAAAAAAAAAAAAAAACTGTTGTACCAAAAAATACAGCGAAAAAAAAAGTGTTCTGACGCGCGAGGAATCGAACCATCGGTTTCGCGCAGCGCCGTGGCACTCATCACCACTTTGGCACTGTCTTATTCACGATTCCTTCACGGCCAGGAAAAAGGCGGGCTGGGTTATCAATATGTCAGCGTCTGTCTTTCTTGCTTCGCCCGGAATCCTGCTCCCTCTCCCTCCCCTACCGTGTGTAAGAGTTTTGGTGAGTGAGTGAGTGTGTGTGTGTGCAGCGTTGTGTCGCACAGGTACGTACTACACACGCCTCACGTTCCAATCACGCTCTGTATTCCAGTCGAAGGAAAGGGCGAGGCGAGATGCCGTCTGCTGTTCTCCCCGATACACTCCCCCCCCCCTCCAGGTCCGCTATTAAGGCCCGCGCAGTGCAGCGGCCGCAGAGGTTCGATTGCCCCATTTGCATAGAGATGAATGCGGCGGCCAAAGCGGCGGCCCACTGCACTCGCAGTGCACACACTCGGGGACTGCAGGACTCCAGGGCCCGCAGGCCGATTCCGAGAGTCGCTTTCGTCGCCCTGTCTCTCTCGCACTCGTGGGTCGTCCCCTGTAGGTGCGAGAGAGACAGAGCGACGAAATCAGTCTGCTGGCAGGCTGTCCGGTCGGGCCAGGGCCAACAACTAGGCCGCCTCCAAGTTGGAAGGCGCTTTCGCGGGGCTGTGTTCCAGCAGGATGAGGGCAAGACTTCTCCGGCCGGGGGAGAGTTGGTCCCTGGACCTCCAGCCCGCCTCCAGCCCGCCTCCAGCCCGGAGCCCACCAGCCCGCTCGGCTCGGATGGAGTTTGAGCTCTAATCCTGTACGCTGTACGTGGGGCGTATGATTCGTGCACCGGACCTCATCAGGGTACGGGCCTGGCCCGCCCGGCCCGGACTACGGGGAGGCTACTGGAGTTGGCGCTGGACTAACGAGGGCCGGGGCTTAGCGTAAGCCCCTGCCTGCCCCCTGCCTGCCAGCCGGCGCGCCCGAGCAGCCAGCCGCAGGGAGGGTCCTGGTCGGGCTGGCCCTGGGCCGGCCACTCAGCCGGGCGGACAATGGCGCCACCCTCGCCTGCCCAGCCAAGCCTCCAGCCAAGCCTCCAGCCGCTACACCGCAAGCTCGCCACTCGGCCAACGCGACGCCGCATTCACCCATTCGGCCGTTCGGCCGCAGAGGCGATTGGGCCAGTCTCTTAATCGAGCACCTCTAGTTCGGCTGGGATTCCTGATTAACTAGGGGTCCTGGCGGGATTAGCCCGGCCCAGGGCCTTCGAGGACCCGAAGGCCCGAAGGCCCGAAGGGCAGGCCAAGCAGGGCCAGGGCCAGGGCCCTAACTTAATAGTGGATGGCCCCACGCTCTTCGTCCTTCGTCCTTGGCTTAACAGGCCCCAGTAATTGCCCGCAATGAATTCTCTCGATTCCCCGCGAATATTCCTTTCCGAATAAATCACTTTTCGGGCCGGCGGCCCAGAGCCCCCTGCCCTGGCCCTGCGACCGCCAGCGACGCCGAGGTGCCAACGACGTCGCCGTGGCCGTGCGGCACGACGCGGTGCGGCGACCTCGTCGAGGTCCGCCCTGGCGCCTGAATCTTTAATTTGGCCGGAGAGGTCTTCCCACCGGGACGGCCCGCCTCGGTCCGCCTCGGCCTGCTGCGGATATTATCACAAAGAGGCGAACGCTCGCCGGGCGGACGGGGCCGCGCCTTGGGCTACGCCCCGCCCCGCCCCGCCCCGCCCCGGACGCTGCGCCGCGCCGCCTTCGGCCTGCAAGCCACTGGCAAAGTAAACAGACAGGAGTCCTAATGTATTCCGAGCCCTGGCGAGCAGGGTCCAGGTCCTGGCCGCACACCACCCTGCCCGCCAGCCCCGACGGGGCCCGACGGGGCCCTCGCCAGCGCGCCTGCCTCCGCTCGGGTCGTCCCCGACTGACCCGCCAGCCACCCCTCCGGACCCTCCGCCGCAAGACCTTGCTACGAAAATGGACGATCGTGCCCCGCTGTAGCCCCGGCACTGTAGCCACCACCAGTGCCCTGCCTGGCCCTGCCTCGCCATCCATTTTCTCATTTATTCTCGACGCCGTCCAGCGCACGCCCTCCTCCCCCTCCTCCAGGACCACCCCATGTCCTGCCGCGCCGGCCGCCGCCTGCTGCAGAGGGCAAACAGTCTCCTTTCCCTGCGTTTGCAGCCGACACTCGGAACAGCGCTGCATAAATACCCACCCCCAGGTCCGCTCGCCAAACTAGACCCAGGTGTGCAGCGATTATTGCACCGGTCGTTGTAGTTGAAATTCCAGCCTGGCAGGCTCGGACTGGCCAGGGCAGACAGGCAGAAAAATCTGCCGGGGCCTTCGGGTTTGGGGCCAGTAACGCCACAAAGTTGGTCAAAAAGTGATTGAATCTCCGAAAGTAGCCGTTTTTGCTGAATTTGGACGGCCACTGCGTCCGATCTAGTTGCGGCCAACGGCGTCCCTCGACGCCCTAGTATTCTTAAGACCCTACTCTTTCATGCCCTGTTTCGGGAAGACGTTGACCACAACGATTTTGGCTTTGACCGCAACGATTTTCCGACCAAGTTGGCCAAAAAGTGGTCGAATCTCGGAAATTTGCTGATTTTGCTGACTTTGGGTGGCCACTGTGTCCAATCTAGTCGCCGTAAAAGGCCTCCCTCGACGCCCTAGTGTTCTTAAGACCCTACTCTTTCATGCCCTGTTTCGGGAAGACGCTGACCACAACGATTTTGGCTTTGACCGCAACGATTTTCCGACCAAGTTGGCCAAAAAGTGGTCGAATCTCGGAAATTTGCTGATTTTGCTGACTTTGGGTGGCCACTGTGTCCAATCTAGTCGCCGTAAAAGGCCTCCCTCGACGCCCTAGTGCTCTTAAGACCCTACTCTTTCATGCCCTGTATCGGGAAGGCTACTGACCGCAAATAGTTTGGGAGCGGTAGCCTCACAAAGTTGGTCATAATGATGATCGGGGGCCTTTTGCGGTCTTATCCGCTGGGGCCTTTTGGGCCAGTCCGAGCCTGCAGCCTGGAACCTCGGTGTCTTCGCGCCAACCCCCAGCCAGGTGGGGGGAGGGGGGGAGCTTTTGCGGAGCGGCCGTCCTGCAGTGCGCAGCGTCCAGTGGACCAGTCGAGGCATTTCCTCCACCCGCACTCCTCGCTGTCCCTCTCGCACTCACGGAGTGAGCCGAAGGGGTGTGAGAGAGAGACAGAGTGAGGAGGGCTGCTCGACAGAAACACAGCCGGACTGGGACGCGCCCGATTCGAGGTTTGCAGTGTAAGGGCTGGGCCGCCGGGCCGCGCAGTGTGCCACAGCCAGACACAGCCATTCCACTTGGCCCCAGGCCGCCGGGCCGCTGCCCTGCCGGCCACTGCTGGTAGACCCTCGGGCGCCGCGCCGCACAGCGCCGCACAGCGCAGGGGGAGGGCGCGGCCAGGGAGGGTCTTCGCTTCGCCCGGGTCGGCCTTCGCGCCGGACCGTCGGCAAGGGCTGCCATCCAGGCTGCCATCCAGGCTGCCGGGGCAAGACCAGGCAAGACCGCCCAGCTTCTTTGCTTTGCAAATGCGGGCGGCCGGGACGGCCAGGCAGGGCTGGCGGCCAGCGCCCAGCCCCAGGGCGGCTGAGGGTCGTGGGGGATGAAACAGACCACGCCGCATAGCGCCAGGCCCGCCAGGCCGCGACCGCAGTGCACACTCATGAAAACATTCCAAAGAAGACGACGACGTCCCCTCGGCTGCTTGTCCGTCCCATTTCGCGAAAGCCAACGAGGGGGAATGGACAGAGCAAACAATTCGTTTTGCTCGCCGCCTTACATTTCCCCACCGCGCTTGACCTCGGCGCATTGTGCCGGAATGCAAAACCTCGACCGCCAACTTTCCGACTTTTGGATCTCGTTACTTGTGTTTTCGTTGGCGTGTTTTTTTTTTTTCAGGGGGCGCGGCCTAGCGCCTCTACCTGTAGATTCATTTGCGCTTCTTGTTTTCGTCCCGCGCGGCCTGGCGGCTGGGCTGGCTAGCCTGGCGGCAACTCGGGGGAAAGGGGGTGGGGGACGCGGCGCCGAGTTGGTCGCCACCGAGTGTACCAAGTTGTCCTTCGCCTTCCCGATAATAAGCAGCGCCTCGCCCAGGAAGAGGAGGGGGGGGGAGGGAATCAAGAGGCAGGGCCGCGGCGGGGCGAGGCTTGGGGCGGGGCGGACAGACCGCAACCGTCCTCCAGGTGTTCGGGACAGCCCGGGCGCCGCAGCGCAGACCACCACGACACCCGCCCCGCCCCGCCCCGCCCGAGCGAGCGCAGCAGCCTGGCCTCAACACCCTTTCTCTGGCAACTTGTGACCTGGGCCGGCTGGGCTGGGCCATGGCTGGGCCGTCTGCTGCCGGGGGTTGGTTGGTTGGGTCGCCAGGACCTTCATCAAGGCCCTGCCCGCTGCCGCCCGCCACGCCCGCCTGGTGGTGCTTACGGCAAGACACTCCACTTCCGAACTAAGACCCAAGTTGCACTTCCGGGCTGCACGCCGCGGCACGCCGCACCACGCCGACTACCCGCCTTCCGGCTTGCCCGTCGTCCTGGCGGCGTCCTGGCGGCGTCCTGGCGGCGTCCTGGTGACGCACCTGGCGCCGTGCGGAGGTCAAGACGAGTCGAGAGGGCGTTGGCGGGCGGGCCGCCTCGCCGCAGCGCGCCGCAGCGGGGCCACGTGATTTCAAAGCGTCGTCCCCACGAGATTCCTATTTCCTCTTTACTTTGCGAGTCCCTTTGACGCGGGCCCTGCCCGGCCAAGCCCGGCCCTGCTCCACCAAGCCCTTCCCCCCGCGCCTACTCCGCCACTCTGTCCGACACAAGCAGGAAATCAGCTAAACTTTGACGGCGGCCTCGGCCCGCCCGCCCCGCCCGCCGCAGTGGGCACACCGTCGGGCAGTACGCCTGCGAGGTAGGCCGCAGCTCCGGCCCGTCGGACACGCGTGCGCGCGCGTTGCCTACCCCGCAGGCTGCGAGCCCGCCAACGCCGAGCCCCTGGGGGCTGGAGTGGAGGCGGCCTCCGTTTGGAAAGGTGCCGGAATGTGGCGGGGCGTGGCGGGGCGTGGCGGGGCGTGGCGGGCGGTGCTATAATTTCTCTGCGGCAAGATGGCCGGGCGGCGCGGGGCGGCGCGGGCCCGCCCGCCCTCATCGTCCCTTCGAATCAGAGAGCTCGGCCCTTCCAGCGGGGCCCCGGCAAAGGGTAGCGTAATGGGTCGAGGCGAGCCAGCGGGAAGGGCCGAACCCTGGAAGGGCCGAGCAGGGCCGAGCCCGGGACGCCCAAAGGCGAGCCCAAAGGTCAACTACTCTGGGGAGCCCCGACATGGAGCACGCGTCATACCGCGCAAAAAACACACACCGCCGCGACGTACCGCATGGAACCGTCCTGGGCCTGGTCTTAAAAGCTGCGACCTGATTTCAAAAAGCTGCCCTACCCTCCTGGATACGCAGAGGCAGCGCGGAGGCGAAGGTGAACGTCGGGCAGAAGAAGCCGGGCTGCCGCGCTGCCGCCCTGTCCCAGAGGCTCATCTGCATACTGTCCATAAACATTATTTGTAAGCGGCGGGCACCCCGGGGCGGACAGACCAGCGGTGGGGCCACAGTGTTTCGGCAGCTCCACGAGTGCGAGAGAGACAGGGCGACGAAACCTCCGCCGTTCGGAGTCGGCCTGTGGCTGGGCCGGCTGGGGCGCGGCCATAACGCCGCGAATAACGCAGTGACCCTAATGCCGGCGGGGTGGGGCCGGGTGGGGCGTGCCCGGCCGGACCGCACCGCTTCCAAAATGGACTGACGGCCAGTTATGGCGGTCCGAGGGACTGGTCGTAAAGGGGGCGGGGCGGGGGGCTCCGCCTCGGGCTGCGCGTCGAACGCGACATGGGGCGCTGCAAATTTCGGCAAATCGCAACAACAGTGTAGCAGCGTGGTGGCGAAAGCAAGGCCTTCCACGGGCCACGCCACACGCCTATCTCGACGTCACATTGACGCCCGGGAAAAGGTAGAAACTTGACAAGCCGCAGGGTGGGGCCTGGGGCCGCGAATTTGGCGCGCGCGTCGTAAATTTAAATTCGAACGACGGCCCGGCGATCCCTCAGCCACCGCGAGCCGCAGCCACCAGGCCCATTAAAACGATCGCTCGGCTAAATATTTCAGTTCCGGTGGCGCTGGCGGCGCGCGCAGGCGCCCAAAGGACCTTGGGGCCGGTCGCGAGGGTCCGACACTTCGAGCTCCATCAAGAAAGCCTGCTCCACAGTCGCACGCCGGGGCCCAACACAGTCACAGTCTGAAAAAAAAAAACCGCGAAAAAGGGACAGCGTCCCTTTGCCTTCCCAGGTGCGCATTTATTATCAACTTTTGACAGGGCTCTCGGTTGATTTAGACCGGCCTCGCCTCGCCTCGCCTCGCCGCCGTCCCCCTTCACTTCCTTGTCCGTTTCCTGTGCTATCAAAGGGAGCCAGCCAGGGACCGACCAGGCCAAGGGAGGTCGGGCCACCAGGGCTGGTGGGCGGCGGGGCGGGGCGGGGCGGGGCCACCAGGGCGGGCCGCGGGCCTTTCCGTGCGTTTCCGTTCTCTGCTGCGGTCACCCTAGCTCCAGCTCCTGGCGATCCCTCGCCCCGGCGCCACGGCCCGTCCGCCACGGACCACCCGAGACCGCCAGGCCAGGCCAGGCCAGGCGCGCCACCAACAGGGTCGAGAGCGGTGTGCGGAGCAGTGCGGAGTCACTTTCCAGTCCTCTCTCCCTCTCTTCTTTCTCCTCTCTCTCTCTCTCTCTCTCTCTCTCTCTCTCCTCTCTCTCTCTCTCTCTCTCTCTCCCCGCTTCACCTTTCCGATCCCCGCGGCGACACTGTCGAGGCGGCTAGGTGGCATTGCGCGTAGAAGCAGAGCAGCGACCAAAACGTTTGGCTTTTTCGAATCCGTTTTTCAGTTTCTTCGTTTCTATCACAGGACCGCGCAGCCAGCTAGCCCATCGAACGGCGTCAGGTGACGCGACTGGCTCTCGTTAAAGCAGGCCGTGCCATGCCGTGCCATGCCGTGCCCTGGTCGTGCCCTCGAATGACAGTGTCCTGTGACGACCCCTCCGTGGGCCGACGGGTCCACCGGAGTCCCAGTGGGCTGAGCCAGCCCCCCACCCGGGCCCCAGCGGCCCCAGCGGCCCAGCCCCAACGGCCCCAGCAGGGGCAGCAGCACTGGCCATCGTTATTGGCAGAGGGAAGGAAAAAGAGGAAAACAGGGAGGGGAGGGGAGAGTAGCCAGTGATATATGATCTCGACTGCTCCTAAAATACACTCCATTCTGGCTGGCAAGGCACTGGCTGGGAGGCGGGGAGGGAGCAGGGATGCCCTGGGCCGCCCTGAGGCCCTGCAGGGCAAGGGCTGTGGGCTGCGGCGGGGCCAGGCCGGGCCAGGCCGGGCCGTGCGACCACTCTCCGGCAGCGGACAGCTCAGACCCCCTCCCCGCCCTGCCCCTCGGGGACCAGCACGCCAATAATGGTCTTTCCCTTCCCTTGCCTTTGGTCCCTTCGGCCCCTGGCCTGCCCCTGGCTTGCCCCCTGGCCCTGCGTCCTCTCCGTCCTTCGTCCTTGGCCCAGGTTCGCGTGTTCCTACTTTCTCCTCCCTTCGGCTCTCGGCCCTCAGCCTCGGCCCTCAGCAGACTGATTCCGAGAGTCGTTTTCGTCGCTCTGTCCCTCTCGCACCTATACGCGACGCGCCATGAGTGCGAGAGAGACAGAGCGACGACGACGCTCGGCCCTCCGAACGCGAGAACGAGTCCTGCTGCGCCAATTACCCGGATTGCCGCGGGCGGGCTCGCCAGACTCAGGTGTGTTGACTCAAAGGCCCTGCAGCGGCTCAGCGCTCTCTCTCGCACTCGCGGGGTGGCCCGTGGCGGCCCGTGGGGTGCGAGGACACTGCAACCCTCCCCCACCCCCGCAATCTGTGCCGCCGCCTCCGAGCGAGCCTTTAACTCTTCATCGCGGCTCATTTTACCGCCAACGCGCGGCGCGGGGGTGGGCACCAACGGCCAGCCAGCCAGCCCCCGCCCCCCGTCAGCTACATTATGCATGTTCGACCAGAAGGGAGTAAAGCCGAGCCAAGAAGAGAGATTGTCATTACGATGGGTGGAGTTTGCGTACAACGTTGTCTTGTCTGGAGTACCGATACTTATTTGTGTGTGTGGATGATGATCATAGCAAAGCAATCCTGATTCTTCTTATTGGTCCACCTGGCCAGGCTTCGAATATCTTGGTGTCGTTTTCGAGTGTGTGCGCGTTCGTGCGTGTGTCTGTGTGTGTGCGCGTGCGTCGCAGGACGTACTCCATCGCTGCTAGCTGGCGCTAGCCACGGGGCCTTGGGGCCTCTCCGGGGAGCCTGCCGGGGCACCAGGGCCGAGCCGGGGCGGTCCGGGGGGTGGGGTGGCTGTCTTGGTACTCGCCGATCTAATGGATGGATGAGGTGAGGAGCTGCAGGCGAGCACCTGACGACCCTTCCCTCGGAGGCCCCCCCCCCTTTCCCCTTGACCCTCACGCCGGCCCTTTTTCCCCCCTAGTCCACCTCTGATAAATGTGGCCAGCGCGCGCGCCACTCTCAGGTGGGATACACTATATAATAAAAGAAGGAGAATGCGTGTGGGAGAGGTTCCTGCAGAGGACACATTCATATCTCCGAGGAGACGAATGCGGTGTCGGATTGGCTGCTGCGATTCTCCGCCCGGGAAATAAATGGACACGGCCGCCACTCGGCGCGGCCCACACCTCGAGCCGCTCAAGGCCCCCAGGACGGGGAGGACACGGCGAGGACGCCGTCGAGGACCCCCTGGTGGCGGCGTGGTGGCGGCCGAGCGCGCTGAGCCGCCGGCCGGGATACAAATGGTCAGGCCGCAGCGCCGCAGCGCGCCGGGCGGGGATGGTGAGGGCGGTAAGCGGTGGCCATGGTGAACATAAACATGATATGCTGGCTGGACCAGGAATGGTCCTCAGGGTGAAGGTGAGCCAGTGCTTCAGGGTGAAGACGAACCAGTGCTCGCACAGCATACCGGTGAGGGTGGTGAACGGATGTCGTTGTCAGTGGTCCTGGTCATGGCGGTCAGAGGGTGTGTGGGTGTGTGTGTGCTGGACATTTCAAGGCTTCCCCCGCAAAAGAGCTTTCGGAAACCAATGCAAGACTTCACCAGAAACCATACATCAGCCAGGAGGGCAAGAAAAAAAAGGCAAAACATGTTTCGTTGCGGGGGATTTGAACCCGCGACTGCTTGATACGGCGGTGCGGGCCAGAGGCTGCCAGGCTCCCCTTTATCCGGCCTCATCTTTCCCTGTCTGGGCCGCGCTGGGCCGGCAGGCCGGGCGGCCATCCATATCGGCCGTGCCGTGCGGTGCCGTGCCATATCCCACTTAGCCGCCGTGCGCCCGCCCCTGGAAAAAAAATACATGGCGGGGCGGGCGACTCGCCTTGGCCGCGCAAATCGGGGGAAATGGCGGAGAAGAAAATCATCATCGGGCAGCGGGCGAGCCGAGCGAGCCGCCTCCTGCGACCAACAGATACCCCGCCCCCACCCCGGGGCCACCGCCGCCACCACCACGATGACGTCCAGGCGAGTTTGTTATCGTCATTGCCCTGCCTGCCCACCCTCCTCCTCCTCTGCCTCGCGTTTTGTTTCGGCTCGCGATTTGGCGTGCAGAAATAACGTAACACGACGTTCCTTTGTGCTCGCAGACTTCTGGTGCGACTCTCGCCACCCTAGAAAACGGGACAGCGACAGCGAGAGTTCTTCTTTTTTCACGAGGGCCAAGAGTGAAGGTTTTGGGCGGAGAGCGGGGACTGGATGTTGCAGGTCGGACTGCAGGCCGATTCAGAGAACCGTTTCCACATCGCGCTTGCACGGGACGCCCCATGAGAGCGACAGAGACAGAAAACGCCTCTCGGAATGCCGGTGCCGCGCGAAGTGCCTGGCGGTGTGTCGTTTCCGGGCAAACGGCGCGCCGAGGACATCGGCGAGGCATCGACGGGCTGTCCGCGGCAGGCAACTGCACCGCCAAGCGCCGCGGATTGAAAAATGACGGAGAAAAAGAGCGGCCAAGAGAGAGAGAGAGAGAGAGAGAGAGAGAGAGAGAGAGAGAGAGAGAGAGAAAATGGAGGTGGAAAGGAGGAGGAAGGCGAAGAAGAGGAAGAAGAAGACAGGGGACGTCGTCGTGTGCAGCAGTGAGAAATGTAAATACGGCCTGCGGTCGCCTTACAAGTGTGATTGATGTTGCAGCAGGCAGCAGGCCAGCCTGGTCCAGCGTCCCTCCGCCAACCCCTGGCTCGCCCAGGCTGCGCCCAGGCTGCGCCGCGACCCTCGCGGCCTCTCTCTATCTCCCTCCCACACACACGCACCGCCCTCCTTCGTCGCATTTTTCGAATCGGGATTTCTTCCCGCGGTGTCGGATTTCAAACAGGGCGGCCGCACGCCGCGCTGTTTCGGCCGAGGGTTAATTCTCCGCCTTCTGGATTATCCCAGAAACCGTTCCGTCCAATTTTCAAAACGCGTGGAAGAAAGAGACACATACGAACGGACGGACGGACGGACGGACGGACACACACACACACACACACACACACACACACACACACACACACACACACACACACACCTCTACACACACACAGAGCCTAAGCCGCGCGCATCATTTTCCCCGCATATTGCCCCGTGATGGCCGCGCGGGCGGGCCGGGCGGCTCTCTGCGCCTTTTTGACTTTTTCGCGTTTCCGTTCACGTCCCTGCTAAGACACTAAGGCAGCCATACAAATCCTGATTGCTCGGCAGATCGTGTATCGCGGGGCGCAGGGCGCAGCAAGGGGCGCAGGGCACCGCGTAATCCCACGGCCATCGAGCGCTGAGGAGGGGGAGGGGGGGCGACGAGCCCCGCGCCGTACACGGGGGCCTCGCGGCGACCTCGACGAGCTCGACACAGACCTCATTCTTTCCCGCTGATCCTCCCTCCCTCCTTCCCTCTCCCCCCCTCCCCGCAGTCCAACCCCCGCCCCGCGCCGCCGTCCGCAAAAGACCCGTCTCGACAAAAATCACCCGAAGTCCGCAAATAGTATCCGGCGCGTTGTCGGGGCCTTTGGAGCCGGGGACCCTGATCCTCCAAAATCCCTCCGGTGCGGTGCGGCGCGGGGCTGCGGGGGCGGTGCGGGGGCGGTGCGGGGCGGTGGCGGGGCGGCGGGACCGGGGCCGAGGTAAAGGGACGCTCGGAGGGACGTCCCAAGGGCGCCCGGGGGCTGCCCCTGCTGGCCTACCTGCCTCATCCTCGTCCTCTTAGAGCCCCTCATTTCGAACGTCCCCCTCCCTTCCCTTTCCTTTCCCTATTCCCCAGGCTGCCGTACGACGGTGCGGCCACCCTACGTCCACCAGAGGGTGGTTTCCACGGTGCGTCCACTTTTTTTTACCGATAGCTCCTTCTAGCAGCCTCCTAGCCGCGGCGTCCCTTTTTCGCCGAAGATACAACCTGTTCATTATCAGGGAAATAATATTTATTCGTGAAATGAAGCGAAAACATTTTGGCTTCGAACGGCGAGTCCCTGCTCGGTCGGTGAGCCCTTTAGGATATTGTTTCAGGTTCACTTCTGTTATCGTGGACTAAGAAGCTACCCTCTTTAAAACGCACGACAGCATCCCTTTGGCACACATGAATACACCCCGCCGCGGTTGAGCAAAACACACGAAAAGTAAACAGATATACAGCGGCGAAAGAAAGAGAAGCAAAACACATAAGCGGGCAAGAGAGAGGGAGAGAAATAGAGGGTGGAGGGGTGGGGTTGTCCCTCGGCAGCCGAGCGTCGTGCGCCGAAGCCGATGCCGCACAGGTGAAGGCCTCCTAGAGAGGCCATGGTCCCGGGTTCGAAACCTACACCAGAGTCACGAAAAAAAATGACAGTAAAATCCACTACCAAGAGAGAAACGCGCGTGCTCCAGGATGGATGGACGCCACACAATGTCAGCAGGCTGATTCCGAACCGTGTTTTCATCGCTCTGTCTCGTACATTCCTGTGGCGCTCTTAGGGTGCGAGGGGGGGAGAGAGAGAGAGAAAGAGAGAGAAGAGAGAAGAGAGAGAAAGAGAGAGAGAGAGAGAGAGAGAGAGAGAGAGAGACGAATGGCAGGCGCCGCCGCACCTTCTTGCGCACGTGTATCGATAGCAAGAAGTGCCACCCACGCTTACTCGCCAAACAATGGCCCCGCGACGGATAACAGTCGACAGAAAATGGCGTTATTGGAATCCGTCGTGCATTTTATTGCATCTAAAACGCGAGGGGCGGCAAGCCAGGCGGGGCCCAGCGCCAACGCGTGTCCGACGCCAGCAAAAAAATGAATGGAAAATCACGCCGCGAGCAAGCAGCAGCAGCGGCGCCCCACCCCACCCCGCAGTGCCCCGCCGCCACCACCCACAGCAACAGACACTACCCCTTCTGCTGGTCATGGTGGCGCGGCGTGGCGCGGCGCCTCGGCGGGGCGGCGAGGACACAGGATGCATTTAAATAGCCGCCTTCGCCTTGTCCTGCAACGCACGGCGGTCCCGAAACGGCCCAGACAACGTGCGCGAAGCTATGCCGATCTCGAGAAAACGTCAAACGTGTTTTCTTCGTCGGCGGTGTCCCCCCCCCCCCCCCACCCCCGATTCCACCGTGTCCGTCCATCCTTCCATCCTGTCGGCCGGTCCCACCCCCACCCCCGCCACCGTCCAGAAGGGCCTCCCGGCCACGACGGCAACCCTCCGCGTGGCGGCGGCCCGGCGGTCGCACCCCAGCCCGGCCTAACTGGATTTCCGGGATGAGTTTTTGCAACTTATTTGCGTCAAGGAGCCGGCTGCCGAACCGGGGGTAGTGAGTGCAGGGTCCGCGAGGGTCGCCGATGGCCGAGGCAAGCCGAGGCAAGCGGCTCCAAAAGGCCCCGGCGCGCTGTTCGCGGGGAGCGGATGGCGGCCTCGTTGGGGTGGGACGACGGCCGGGGAGGAGGGGAGGCCAGGGGTGTATATGAAGCCGCGGCTAGCGAGCCGTGGGGGGTGTAGCGTGGCCAGAATCACGCCCTGCTTGGACACATTCGGAGACGAAACAGTCGAGTCTTGAACTGAGTTTTAGTACTAAGAGCATTTTCCAAATGATACTGTCACATGTTGGGTCCACGCAAGCCCAAGTCCGGCTCCAGTTGTCGGCGTCACCAACCACCTGAACGCGACGAACGCTCGAGCCGGTCGCTCTAACACGTCCAGAGATTGGAAGATCCAGAACCCTGAGTCATACTGCACATTTTCCCTTTACCTTTTTGGCCACGAAAGGAATGGTAGTTTGTTTCTGGCTGGGTAGCATAGCGCCACTCACAGAAAAGGTCTCTGGAGTGAGACGCTACGGTCCGCAGCTAAAGTGGACGTGTTCTGAGATAGGACACGTCTTGCCACGGGCAGTCCGCGAAAAGACGTCTAACTCTCTCACACCGGAGCATAGCACTCCGGCCGAGATGTGGCGTTGATCACAGGCAGTTTTTACCAGTAGACATATTATTGCGTGTTAGAGGACTTATCAATTTCGACCTTCGCCAACGTGTGCTTTTGAATGGAGAATGCTCATCGCATGTCAACAAGGAATCTCAAGAAAGATCTAAGCAAGCGCTGCTAAGTAGTCAGCCCCGTCAAATAAACACGATGAATGTGATAAGAAACGAATAATGTCGATACTCTGCGTAGCTAAGGAAAGATCTGACATCGTCGTGAAGAGAAGCAACGCTTGAGCGCGGCCAAGTCCCGCTTCGCTCGCGAGCTTCGGTTCGCGTCGCATGGACGCCAAGCGGGCCGTGGCGGCGCACCCCATCCCCCGGCATGCGCACCCCGATTGACCAACCGCCGGCCGCAGCGCAGCGCGAGCGCCGAGCCGGGTCCGTGCCGCCCGGCCGCCCCCACCCTGCCCGCCGCTACAGCCGCCGGCCAACCCCCACCCCGGCGGAAATCCTCCCCTCCACGGGCGGCTGCTCCCCTCCACCGCGCCCGGCCGGCGAGCGCGGCCGGAGGGGAGGGAGCACGAGGCGGCAACGTCGCCCCGCGTAGGGCAGCGCCCGCGCGGCCTCGGCGGGAACTAGCGCCGGCAGCGGTGGCGCTGGAGCGGCGCGGGCTGGAACTACGGCAAGGGTGGTCTCGCCGGCCTCGGCGGCTCGGCCGGTAAGGGGTGAAACCTGTAGGGCAGGGAAGCTCCGTGCTCCGCGCCGGCGAGCCAGCAATCGCTGCAGGGAGATGCAGGATGCACGGAGCTGCCCCCGCCTCCCCGGCCACTAGATGATTGTGTCCACCGCTCCACCCTGTTGGCGGGGCCAGGCCCAGAGCGACCAGGGCCAGGCGCTCCTCGAGAGCCCTGGAGTCCTGCGCCCCAGCTCCTTAGACCGGCACCGCGCCGCGCCCTGCCGCGCCCTGCCGCGCCACGCTCGGAGGGTCCTCTCGACGGAGACACTGCCTCGCCGACTTGCTGACTTGGCTCTTCGCGGTCCACAACTTGGATGGGAGGGCGGCGTGGTCCGCTGTCAGGGTCCTCTCTGAAAATGGGTCCATACCCGCCCCCTGCCCCCCGCCCGCGCCGACGCCGACCCCTGCCCGGGCGTCAAGCAACTTGAAGCACTACTGGGGGGCGGAGGCGGCTGGACACAAAAGCGGCCCCGCCAGGCCAGGCTACTCGCCGTGGCCGCCTCGACCCGCCGCGTCGCCGACGGTCGGCGCTTTTCCTCAAACTTTGCATTTTAAAGTTCCCGCCCCGCCGTGGCGCGTTTCCGCAGGTACACAAATCACAAAAACTCTCCGCCTTTTGTTCTGTTTTTCTCGCGCAGCCTCCCACTCGCAGATCGCCGCACACACACGCGCGCACACACACACACACACTCTCACCCACACACACGAGCACACACACGGCTGCCTTCGCGATGTCGCGGAGCGCGTCATGCAAGTTCAATACGCCAATACGGCATAGCGTGTCGGATGGACTGCTGTTATTGGATACCTGCCGCCGCCCCGCCGCCCCGCCGCGCTCCGCCACGCCGAGGCCCTTTGTCTACGCGATCCGCGTCCGCGCCGAGGCAGCCGAGGCCGAGTCGGAGGGCCGGAGGGGCCGCGGCCGCGCCGACCTCCCATCCCCCGCGTTCTTACTGTCCGTCGCATAGCCACACGCCCAGAATCCGTCTGCTCTCGACAAAGGTCCGGAGGGTTGCGCGGCTCGCCCGGAATTCGGCCCAGTGCGCCGCCGCGCCGCCGCGCCATCCAGGGACGACGACGGCGCGCCGCATCAAATATTTGGCAATTTATGACGAACACGGCGCGGCAAAATATGAAAGTGTGTGCATCGGTGTGTGGCAGTGGCGTGCCGGGATGTCACGGCAGAGGGAATAAAGTGGAGGCGAGGCGAGGCGCCGCGCGCGGGAAGAGAGAGGGATTCCAAAATCACTCCGGTGCCGGACGCGCGCTCCAGGCAGTCTCGCCGGAGCCGATCGGGAAAACGGAACACAGAAAGCCACGCGCGCTGCTTTCGGAATATTGATGCCGAAAATGTGGACATGTTGGCTCGGTTGTTCCCTATCGGGGGAAACCGAACAAAGCATCATTACGCGGGGCACAAGGCTTCCCCGCGGCCGCGACCTCTAATGGAGCGGGTCACCGCCGCGGCGGGGGAAGGGGGGGAGGGGGGGGAGGGGAGGTCCGCCAGGTCCCCTCCGCGGCGGGGCCCGTGGCAAGGCGAGGGCGCGGCGCGACTCAGGGGAGACATCGCAGACCCATCGCATAGCCCGAGGTATGTATGCAAAGTAATTGGACAAAGGGGGAGGGCAGGAAGGTGGTCGGCGTCTTCGCAGGTACAACTCGAGACAGGCCGGCCCGGGCAGGGCTGGCGGGGCGGGCGTCCCTCCGCCCCCACCCCCACAGTCCCCGCGCGCTGCGGCGCCTTGGGCCATTTTGGTGGTGGCCCTCCGCGGGCCGCCCCTCCTGACCAATGGCTGTGTCTCCGCCACGGACGCTGCCCTGCCCTGCCTGCCCGGACCCTAGCCGGCCCTGCCCGCCACGGCCTGCACCGCCTGCCTCCGGGCGCCGTCCCTTCCACTCCCGCGAGGGTCGCGGGGGGGAGGCACGCCGGGGGAGGCGGTCGACGTCGTTATCTCGAGACTAAGTCTCTCTCGGGCAGCGCGGCCGAGGCAGGACCGAATGTCCTTCCAGTCCTTCGCAGCGCCAGCACCGCCAGGACAGGACGCCAGACTGCCCGGGGGCTTTTGGCCGCGCTGGGGAAGGAAACGAGGGGGAGGGGTGGGGGCTCAGGAATACGGCGAGAGTTGGCAGGCCTGCCTGACCACGCGGTAAGTGGGGGCGTAATGACGCGAGAGAGAGAGAGAGAGAGAGAGAGAGAGAGAGAGAGAGAGAGAGAGAGAGAGAGAGAGAGAGAGAGAGAGAGACCACTACGTGGAATTGACATTGATCGAGGTGCAGGGAGCTCCGAAACGGGCGCGAATCCATCACGTTTGTGGTACCGGCCTCCTTCCTTCCGTCCTTCCTTTCTCTTTTGGTTTTCGCGTCCCCCTCCGTCTTCTGACCCCTGCCCGCCCGCCGCCGCCCCTGCCACCGGAGCTTTATAGGCCCACTCGAAATTGTGTTGTTGTTTTTGCCGTCTTGTTGTTTTGCAGGGTGCCACGGTGGATGCAAAGGTCGGTGGAGCGTTGGCGCGGGCGGCACGGCGGGTCCAGTCGCGGGGTAGTGAGGGGGAGGGAAGGGGGAGGGGGAGAGAGAGAGGGGCGATCCGCAAGGTAGAGACTGATTTATGGAGAGACAATGGCGCGGCGGAAAGGCGACCGCCGAGCCAGAGGCCAGAGGCACCCTTCAGAGGCTCCAGGGGCACCCTGCAAAAGAAGCGGCACTCCACCACTTTTTACCAGTTTCAGCAAGGTAACGCCCCTTGAGCCAGAATTGCTTAGCTTTGATTTCTATTGGCAACTATACCACAAATTCACTGGCGGCTTGTTGGTACTGACAGAACAATTTCCAATGTCAAATTAAAAAATTATTTCGATCCACGCAATTACTGGGTTTTACAGGATGATACTGAAGAGTTCAAATATAATACCTCAGACAAAAGAATCATACTTTACCTGATCACTGCGTCAAGACAAAAGAACCATACTTTACCTGATCACTGCGTCAAAACTTTTCTTCACATGAATGATGCAGGTGAGATAGAACTTACCGCAATGAACTCAAGAGGTGTCTATTACTATCGCTTTGACTTATGCCAATTCAGTTCAGAATCGTTTTCCGTTCACTGATTACTTACCGTTGGACACAAATGACTGAGCAGAAAAGGGTTCCATTCTTCGTACACCTTTCACACACAAAACCTCTCATAAACTAACTACATGGAACATACCTGCCATACGGTGTAGTTGTTGCTGAGTTCAGTACGTTGACTTTATCCAAAGAGACACACATGAATGTTCAACGACCATTCCTCAAATGTTGGTCAAGAAGGCAATCATCTTTGTAGTTTCATATCACTGCTCTGCGAAAGGACACTATTTGAACACAAACTTGCACTAATGTTCAAATGATGCACCCGGTGACCAGGTAAGGTTAGACATCCCTCTTCTAGCTTGAAAATACTCCAATGCAGCAACATGGACATGACAACATACGACGCACTTCTCTTTTCGTTATTCTCAGTTCGATTTGCGATTTCCATGACTCACACGCGAGAAACTTAAGTTAAAAAGTTCTCAAAATAAACAATTTGCAGCGGACGGGCGTCAACGCGCGCCGGACGACGAGCAACTGAAAACAGCAGAACGTCGCGTCGGTCCGGTGGTTCGAACTGACCACACTCCTACCAACTTCAACAACAGCCAACGCCAGCCACGTTCGCCTCAATCTTCTTCCTTTGGCCGCCTCGCTTCTCCGCCGAGATGCAATTAGGGAAGTACGAAACAAAGCTTACTGGCCGAGCAGCTCCATTCTTTAATTAGCGGCAAATGAGACGTGGACACGACCGTGGTGACAGGAAGGCGGAGGGCAGCATGACGGCAAGCACGAACCGGGAAAGGAGAGGCGGAGGAGTCGGGCCTCCCTCTCTCCCTCAACCAGCAGCAGCGGCCGAGCGATTCAGAAGGACGGATTGTCGCTCCGTCTCCCTCACACACCTACGAAGAGCGCCGTGAGTGCGACAGAGACAGAACGACGCAACGCCTCTCCTGAATCGGCCGGCAGCAAGCCTTTGGGTGACAAGAGGCGGGTCCACCGCGGGGTCCTGGGTCCACGGCGGCAGGGCAGGGCCGAGCGAGAAGTAGTTAGTTGTCCAAATTCGATTACCGGCACAGTTAATCGGCTGGGGCGGCGAACGTCAGGAGGGCGAACGCGCGGGGGCGGGGTGGGGTAGTGTGGGCCGGCGGGGCCGGCGGCCGGGCCGAGCTCACCACTACTTATTTGCAATCGAAATTAGTTTTGGCCCTCGGGCGCGGCGCCGTCGCCGCCGCCGAGCCGACGTGTTGCAAAAGCACGTCGCCCTCCCCGACGTCATGGCCGCGCCGCGCTAGCCCTCGTGCAGGACGTCTTCCGCAGCGTCGCCAGCCACCAGACTCCGGAGGGTCTTTTCGTCGCCCTGTCTCTCTCGCCCCCGTACCGGACGCCCCAGGAGCGCGAGAGAGACAGGAATCCGGCCGCAGCACCGCAGCACCCTGCTGGCGCGCTGGCGCGCTGGCGCCGCACGCCGTGTCGCTGGCTGCAGTTTGGCGGGCCGGCGTCACAAAGCCGCGAACTCTGACTCGCTATTAATTCATCACGGGGCGACTTCTCGCGTGTTCTTGTCACTGCCAGGGCGGCGGGGCGGCGGGGCCTTGAGGGCCTCCCCGCTGCAGAGCCGGGCCAAGGGCCGCGCGGTCATCCATCGAGGGAGCAAAGACAGGGGAGGCATGACGGGCAGGGGGAGGGAGGGCCGGCGTCTTAGGGACGTTTAATTTGCAATCAACGGAAAGAGAGTGCGCGCGGCGAGCGGCCGAGGGGCGGGCGTGGCGCGGCGGGTCGCGGGGGGGGTGGGGCCGTGAGTTAGGAGCGCACTGGGCCGGGCTGCCACGCTGCGGGGCCGCCGGGCCCGCCGGGCCTGCGAAGGGTCAGAAGAGGGTTATCTTGCCGCCTGGGCCTGGGTGGCCCGGGCCTCGCCTGGGCTGGCCTGGGCCTCTGGGTGTGTGGTCTGCCACCACCAGTGCAAGGCGCAGGGCACTAGGGGGTGGGGCGCGCGCGGCCCTGAGCAGCCCGGCCGTGGCGTGGCGTGGCCTGCCCGCCCTCCAGGGGTGGTCTAGGGACACCAGCCAGACCAACCCCCGGCCCGGCGGTCCTGCCCTCCTCCCCAGTTCGCCGAATACAACTCCAACTTGGAAAATAGCGCCCGCACGGGGCAAGGCCGGCGAGGCAGGGCACGGCCCGCGGCCCGCACACGCTGCCCCCGGCCGGGCATTTTCAGCGCGGCCTTCCCCAAACTTGTACACTGGCACTTGCGCCGCTTGCGCCCCTCCATGCAGGCCGTGTAAGTGGCCGTGCAGGCTAATGGCAAGACCTCGGCCCGGCCGCCCCGCCCGGCATGCAAGTTATGTCCCCGGCGTGCGCGATATTTATCGAAAAGGAAAGTTGCGGAACGGCAGGCGGGGCAGGCGGGGGCCCGGCCGTGTGGCCGAGGATGAGCAAACCAAAGTTTGAACGGCGACGACGCCACGCGGACGGACGGACCGACAGACAGACACACGGACAGGGCATGGGGCGCTGCGGGCCGCGCGAGAATTACTGTGATGAGGCGAAGGAAGTGTGTAGTTGTCGTTGTGATTATAGTGGCCATGTTGAGGGAGGAGGGAGTTATGGCGCTGCTGGTGTGGCGGACGGGGAGGGGGAGGACCGCGCCGACGTCCGAATGGCGAGAGAGGGAGAGAGAGAGAGAAGAGGAAGTAAAGGGATATTCGCAGCCAGCCTTATCGGCTCGCCGTCCCTTTCGAGTCCCTTTCGAGTCCCTTTCGGGTCCCTTTCGGGTCCCTGGACGCTCATTCATCATCGAATAACGTCCGACGCAAGTCAGTGTGTTTGTTTCCGACTGATTACTGCCCGAGCGAGTGGATGTACAGTGTGGTACAACGTCGCGGAGCAAACCCCGCGTTAGCAAGATGGCGCCGATCGGAACCTCGCGATATAGAATGTACGCAAAATGCCCGCTTGATAAGCACACAGTCGCATATTCAAAGTTTTCCACCACAGGCACTTTAACCTCACGTTTTTAATTTTAAAATTTTTCGCCCATTCTGCTGAAAGTGATGCCTTGTGATTTTTGGAGGAATGCGGCGGGGCTGTGTGACTGTGGGGTGGTTCTGCCCGCCCCTGGTCCGCCCCTGGTCCGCCCCTGGTCCGCCCCTGGTCCGCCCCTGGCCAGGCCTAGCCAGGCCGAGGTGGCGCTCATCCGAGAGCACTGGAGCAGAGCCGAAGGACCGGCCATATAATGAAAATTATGGCTTTGCGCCCCTCCCTTGCCTGGCCAAATTCTAAAGATCGCCCCGAACCCAGTGCCGCGTGGCGTGGCGTGGCGCGCCGCGGAGCGAGGCTCGCGAGGGAGGGCGGGCAGGGCGGGCCGGCGTATAAGGGTCGCGGATCGAGTCCCACTCGAGGCCAGACCCCGCGGCCGGGCGACGGCATGGCCGGGCATGGCGCGACGCGACGGCCTACACCGAAAAGAAACAAATAAAACGTCATTCCACTTCGGGGGAAAAGAAACCTCAGAGGTCAAGAAGAGTTGAACCCGGGAAAATTTACAAGCTGTAGCCGGCGTGCAGACGCTATCAGACGGACAGCAGACTTTGCCGCGGCGTGCCGGACGGTGCAGGAATCCAGTGTGCTCGACGACGGGCTGAGGGGAGGACGCCAGGACGGCGTCGTTGGTCACGATGTGGAATGTGTTCACCCCGCCGCCCGCCCCGCCCCGGCCCTGCGGCGCTGGGGGACCTAACACAAATGAGGCTCGGCCAAAGGGCCTCTGGGCAGGCGGGGGGTGGGGGCGGCGCGGCAATGTGAAGGTTGGACAAGAGCAGCGCAGTACGCAAGGACGGCCAGCACAGCCAGCACAGCCAGAAGCTAGATGGCGTGGCGTAGCGTGGCGGGGGTTGCCGTCAGGCGGACAGCCACCGCAGAGGCTTGACGAGACCAGGCTGGCCGACCCGGCCAGCAGACGGATTCCGAGAGTCGTTTTCGTCGCTCTTGTCTCTCTCGCTCCTATAGTGCTCCTATGAGTGCGAGAGAGAGAGAGACGAGAGTACGCCTCTCGGAATCAGTCTGCAGGGCCCGGCCTGCCACTTCCGGCAGGGCTGCCAACTGCGAAAGTCGCCGCAAAATTACATCTTCGAAAACCGGAGCCGCAAGAAACCGCGCCGCGCCCGGGTAGCTGGCTGGCTGGCTGGCTGGCTGGCTCTGTGTGAGCGATGTTTTAGGTAATTCCCCTGGCGTATTTTGTCGCAGCAAAATGGATGCCGAGGGGTGGGGCCCTGCCGCGCCGTGCCGTGGCGTGCCAGGGTGGTGCGCCCGTCTAATGAGGAATCTCTCGCCTCTGGACCCCGGCAGGCGGCCGGGCCGTGCCGGGCCGCGCCGGGCCTGGGCCGCCATGCGGCAGGACATGACACCCTGCAGGACACCCCGGGTGTGCACCCGGACATCCAAGCCGTGCACTAATGACTGTGGCGGCAGGGCCGGCCGGGCCGGCAGGGCCGAGGCGGCTAGGGTTGGCAGCAGCGGCGCCAAAGTTTGGCTCGGGACGACGGCCTGGTGCTCGGCGTGCTCGGCGTGCTCGGCGTGCCCGCCAGGAAGCACACATTCTACCCGGCTTGCCGAGCTTTCGATAAGCGGGAAGCGCGCCGAAAGTCGCGCCGAGCAAAATCCCCACCCTGCCGGTACTCGAACCCGGTTCATCGCCGACTCCTCTCGGGGTAGAAAAGAGATGCGCTCCACAAACACACGAGAGGTGGTTGGCGGCAGGTCCTTTGCGAAATCAGATAAGCCTGCTGCTTGAAACTGATTCCTTACTTGGGGCGTGTGGGGTTGGCTGCCTGCAGGCTGCCTGGCCCTGCCCGGCCCGGCGAGGGAGGGGAGGAGGGGGTCCGGAGTGGCTTGCCGGCGTTATGCCTTGACGCTCTTTGTTCATATCTCTCACTCCATCTCAAACTGTCTGCCTGGGTGTGTGTAATGAATGGTGTGGTGAATGCCCAGGCGGTGTGGCCCGGCGCGTTATAGGAGCGGTCTGCTCGAGTGTGAATGCACGAATGGTTGCCTGCCTGCCGGGGGCTGCCGGGGGCTGCCGGGGGCTGCCTGCCAGCCCTGCCAGGGCGGCCTGCCGGGGGAGGGGCCCACGTCGGCTGCCCCCGTTTCTCAGCCATGCTGGTGTTGGAGACATGCTTTGTGTCCTGCGGGATGCAGGCAGGTGTGAAGCGCGCGGCGTGATCACAGAAATAACGCCCCCGCTCCCCCTCCCCTTGCCCATGGACCGAAACGATTAGAGAGCAGACAGGCAGGCAGGGGGCAGGTGTGTGAACGTGTGTGAGTGTGCGGGAGGACAATGCTCGTGTGTGGCGGTGTGCGTGAGGCCCGTCGGCGGGGCCTACATTCACCGCCAAGGCCACATGTCCCCGGGGGCTGTACCCGAGGACATACGACGGGGTGCCCCTTCCGCGCCATTGGCGCGCTCAGACTGAGTTTGCATTGTAGGGCCCCACGTGCGCGTCGAGCTCGGCGAAGGGCCCGGCGGTGCGCGTCGACGGCGACCTCTTCTTCTCGTCGCCGAGCCCGGCCGAGTCCGAGGAGTGTTGTGCCCGCGGTGCGCCAGGCCAGGAAGTGCAGCGCAGCGGCACGGCAGCATGCCCCGGCATTAATTAAGGTGGGGTCTGGGGTCGCCGGGGAAAGGAAAGGGGTAGCGGAGCCGGCGGGCCGCCGCTTTTGTCACATGGCTCGGCTCGCCACGGCACGGCGGCGCGACGCGGCGCGACGGCAGGCCAGGTATGCATCGCATGCATGCAGGCCGAGTTAAAAAGAAGCACGGCCAAGGGATCTAATGAATGAGTCATACACACACACACACACACACACACGCGCACACACGCACAGGGGAGGACGCAGGGCGCTGTATAGGTGCGCGGACACCTCGCCGTGCGGTGTGTTCGTTTAGTTGCAAGCAGACTGTGAGAGGAGCTGGACCCTGGTCCCGCGGCAGCCCCCGTGACGCGATCCGAATCCACTGGCAAGGCAGGCTGTTTTCCGTCTAGGAAGACGAGCATCGTAGTTGTTCAAAGTGAGCTTCGAGGAGCCAGGAGAGCAGCGCCAGGTGACCCCGCGCGCGTTCGCGCCGAAAGCTTGACGCTTTTGTTGGTTGTCGCGGCGTCGCTGCGGACTGATTCCAGTCGTTTTCGTCGCTCTGTGTCTGTCGCACCCATCGGACGTGCCCTGTACGTGCGAGAAAGATACAGCGACTATCAGTGTGCCGTGCGTCGTCGTGTTCCTTGCCGTCCAGTCCGACCAGTCCTCCGCCCCCCTCGGCCAATTCCGCCGCTCGGGCCAAATCAATTAGCAGTGTGTCCGCGACGTGTCCGGGACGCGTCCGGGACTCGGCCGACCTGAACGGCCTGTTGTCCTGCTCCTTGCTCCTCCCGCTCGCCGCGACCACGCCGACGACCACGCGCCCGCCGCCCCGCCGGCCGGGCATGCCGCCGACGACAAGGACAAGGTGTGCGGACGGCGCGGCGGCCAATACCTCCGCCATTACTCGACAAATCCCCCGCCACACTGCCACACTGCCGCGTACTTCGGACTCATTTGCATCGCTGAGCACCGTTTGACGATCGGGGCGTGATCGGGCGGCCCGCGGCCGGACGCCGCCGGCCTGCTGCCCGCCGGTCAGACCAGTATACGGGGCGGCGCTGTCTGCATATGCATGACCCGCCTGCCCTGCCTGCCCTGCTGCTTGTCGGCGCGAGCGCTTTCAACAAATAATCAATCACATGCGAGGTACGGGTTTGTCCGGAGCATTAGGAGTCCGTGTTTTGGGCAGCCGACACGGACGCACACTCACACACACTCACATACACACACGCACACACACACTCACATGCACACATACATGCATTCTCAGGCGCAGTCACACACACACACACGCTCACACACGCGGAGGGAGTAACTTGGTGTGTTTGAGGTTAGTGTTATGAGATGGAAGTAATAAGTGGACGGGTAAACAAATGGAGCGCGCTGGGCGTGGCCGCTATCTGCCGCCCCCGCCGCCCCCGCCGCCCCCACCGCCATGGAGGCCATGGAGGCCGCCGCCATGGCGCTCTACGTGTATGCCGAGCACTCAGGGCCCCGCCGCTTAATTGTGAGTGCGCGCTTACGGTGTGGGGACTTCGGGGAGGCGCTATGAAAAATTCGGCCGCCGTCCCATGATGTGTTTGTGACCGACCGAGTTCATCTTATGGGAATCACCGCCATGTTCGGTGGGTTATGGCAGATAGAGGCCGTGATGCTGGCCCGTCGAACAGAGCAGCGTGCGGGACTGCCTACCCCGCAGGCTGACTCAAAAAAAAAATGCCCAGTCTCCCTCTCACCTCGACGGGCCGCCACACGAGTGCGAGAGAGACGGAGTGATTGATCCTGCAGCAGGCGCCGTGGCTCTGCGGATCTGGGCAGCATCACCGCCAACGGGGACGTGGAGTGGACCACCCCGTCCCGGTCGTCCGGTCAACGAGTCCATAGACAGGTCGGGCCGGTGGCGCCTGCCTCGCTCTATCCGAGTCTCTCCCCGTGTGAGGTTGACGCGTGAGGTTCACAGTCATAAAACGCGTGTTTTGACCCGAGTGCAACAGGATAACCAGACGCGTGGTCCAGCATTAGCATACCGGGCCGGACCGCTGGGTCCATGACGAGGGAGAGGCTGGACCAGTCCGGCGGCTGGAGGTGGCCGTCGAGGCCGAGGTCAAGCCTATTCCCCGCTCGTCGAGGTGTTTGTCCACCGCAATTACAAGTCAATTTGGCCGCCGGATGACCCCGGGGTCCCCTCGGCAGCATCCTCCCCGTCCGTCCGGTCCAGAGCAACCTGACGTGGCCGGCAGGCTCGCAGGTCGGCACTAGTGGGCCTCGTTGCTATGCACAGCGCTCACCCCATCGCCGAAGTTATAATTTGTCCAGCATCAAGCAAGATGGGTGGCTATTCAAGTTTGGCGCTAGGTAAGAGGCGTGCGTAGCAACCTGGTAGCGCAGTGGTTAGAGTGCTGCGTTTCCTAACTGGCAGGACTCGGGTTCGAGACTATTCCCATGAGCATATTTTTCGGCAGAGGCAACCGACTTCTTGACGAGGTCTATCCGGAGAGGATTGAGTACCAGCGCTGGCAATGCGGGCACCATGATCCTCCGGTAGCCTAGTGGTTAAGAGCACGTTGTGGGAAGCGGCAGGTCTCGGGTTCGGGACCAATAATATACACAATTTTTTCGACGACCAATTGCTTGGGGAGGTATATCCAGAGAAGATTGGGTACCGGCGCTGGCAGGGCGAGTGACATGGCGTCCCGGTGGCTCAGTGGTTAAGAGTGTGATGTGGGAAGCGGCAGGTCCCGGGTTCGGGACCGGTAGTATACACAATTTTTTCGGCGACCAATTGCTTGGGGAGGTATATCCAGAGAAGATTGAGTACCAGCGCAGGTAGGGCGGGTGCCATGGCGTCCTGGTGGCTCAGTGATTAAGAGCATGATGTGGGAAGCGGCAGGTCCCGGGTTCGGGACCGGTAGTATACACAATTTTTTCGGCGACCAATTGCTTGGGGAGGTATATCCAGAGAAGATTGAGTACCAGCGCAGGCAGGGCGGGTGCTATGGCGTCCCGGTGGCTCAGGTGGTTAAGAGCATGATGTGGGAAGCAGCAGGTCCCGGGTTCGAGACCGCTCACAGTATCATTTTTTCGGGACCAGATTTCTCGAACGGCAGCTCAAGAGGAGTTGCGACATCGCCACCGACAAGCTGGTTCGGTGGCTGAGCGGTCAGGGTAGAGGAGTTGACTAGACTCGGCACTCGGGGTCGCGGGTTCAAATACCCAATGTGACCCCTCTGAGGTAAGGCCTCTGAATCTGGACTCTCACTGTACCACAGAAACCGCGCGCACTTCGGGTGGGCCAGCCTAATACGAACCCACTAATCTGTCGAATTGCGCGGCAGGGAGCGTCGGATGAAGGCCCGGTTCCCATAAGAACACCGAAGCTGATCGGCGGGTCTCCTTGAGACTTTCGTATTGCCACTTTTTGCCGCCTTTAGGACCGCTATTGCCTTCTTACACATGAGGGTAGGAGGTTGGACGAATTTCAGCAGGTCAGACAAATTTTGTACAAACGATGTAGACCCAAATTTGGGCAACTAATACCACGGCCGCACAGCCGGGTCAGGAGCGCGCGAAACCTCAACATTCGATCGATGAAGCGGAGAGGAGAGAGAGAGCGAGAGAGAGAGAGAGAGAGAGGAGAGAGAGAGAGAGAGAGAGAGAGAGAGAGAGAGAGAGAGAGAGAGGAGGGGAGCAAAAGGAAGGCGGATTACATGACGAAGGGGGAGAGAAAGGGACACTCAGACCATTGGTCAAGAAAGCCGAGGGTGGGGGGAGATGAAAGGCTCGGCCGGGCTTGGCCGGGCTGCGTCCGCAGCCCCATTCCGAGCGGGGCGTCCCGTCTCTCCCTCTCTCTCGCACCGGCTTTCGATGCTCCATGAGTGTGAGGGAGAAAGCGGTGGCGTGAGCCCCGTTCGGAATGAGCCTGCAGGCTGTGGGGCTGGGGCTGGCTGTCGCAGGCTGGGCCGGGGGTTGCTGTGGTGACGCCGTAGGGACGCCGTAGGGACGCCGCGGGGAGGGCGACTACTTAGGGAGTCGGGAGGGAAGGGCCTGGACTCGGCCTGGAAGGGCTGAAGAATGGGGTAATTGCCTAACGCGACGCGTATGGACGGAGCGGTACTTGCCGCTGGTGCAAAGCGCGGGTGCACACGTCTGTATGTGTGTGTGTGTGTGTGTGTGTGTGTCACTGCATCTGTATGTGCCACTGCTTGTGTGGGCTTACCGAAGTGATTCTCTAACCTTTTCGAATCACGCGGCAACTGAAAACTATCGAGACCCCGCAGACAAATAATTTAGCCCAATCTTTAGAAAATCTTTCAATTGTTTTCCGCGTCACATTTTTTTTTTGCCTCAGAGGTATTTTGCAACGGCGAATGCGGAATTTGATGCGTCGAAATTCGAAGTTGCATCCCCTCCCCGTTCAGCAGCTATTCGACTCGCTCCAATGTCTTTTCCTGTGTTCCAGCGGCTCGATTCCAAGGACGAGAGCCGCTGCTGAAATGCTGAGGACACGGCGGGGCGGGGCGGGCCGGGGCGGGCCGGCGGGCTTTGGGCGCTGCGCCGAGAAGGAGGCCATGCTGCTCCGGCAGTAAACACTACAGACTGTTTGCATTTCGGCCGAGATTTCGGCCCCGATCGCGGAGCGCAGCAGCAGCAGCACAGCGTCGACCTCTGCAAGACGACGCCGCCCTCCGCCGCCGTACATCCGGACCCTGGCGCTGTTCAAAGCCGAGCGGGAAACGCGTCACTCCGCGCGTCGCACCGGCCGCCCTATTGCTCCTGGCGTCGCGAGTGACGCTCAGAGTGACGCGCAGAGTGACGCGGCACGCTTCGCCCAAAGTGGCAGACATGTGCCGCCGTGGATTTGATTTGCCGCTACACTGCGCCTCCTCGTTCTTCGGCCCGATAGCAGCACCTTTATTGGCTTCTTTATTGCCATTCCACGGTGGCCCCGCCAGAGCGGACTGATTCCACAGAGTCGCTCCGTCTCCCTCACACCTGTAGTGCCACACTACTATATGAGTGCGAGGAGAGACAGAGCGACGAAAACGACTCTCGGAATCAGTCTGCAGACTCGGGAGGGAACGGTTATTAAAAAGAAATTACGCGGAAAGGGTAGTCCCTGGCACGCCGTAAATAACCCGCGACACGCTGGACACGCTGGACACGCTGGCGGGGCGGGCCGTGCCGGGCACGCGCACGCACACTGGGATTCGCGCAGTCCCGGTTATACAGTGTGCAGCACAGGGTGATGCCGAACACGGCCTCGTCGCGCTGTCTCTCTCGCACCCGTGCGGCACGGCGGGCACGCCCCGCGAGTGGGAGCGAGACAGACAAGCGTCCGTCCGTCCGTCCGGAGTCGCGCATGCAGGTCGCATTCATCATCGGCACGACGCGCTGAGTAATATTCGCTGCGACCCTCGCCGCGGCCGAGCCGAGCCGAGCCCAGCCGTGCCGGAAGGCAAACCGGATTCGGAGACATAAATAATTTGGGATTTCGGCGACCCGGAAGCGAGACAGAGAGCGGAGCATGATGCGGGCAGGGCGAGCCACGCCCGGGGTCCGAGCGGCCAGGCGGCCTGGCCCTGGCGGCGTGCAGGGTGGTCCGGGGTGGTCAGCGGCACCGCGCAGCCGCCATGTTGCCCGCCAGCGTCCCTCCCGTCTGCACTGTAAGTAAAAGTGTGCCACCCAGCCGGGGGCCGCCACTAAACACGTGACAGAATGACAAGAAAAATGACTCTGTGTGTTTCCTCTCCGGCCTCGTTGGACCCAATATGCCTTTAAAACGGATTTAATTTCGAAGTTTTGATTTCAACCCCTTAAAATCCTGCCCAGATTTCACCTAGCAAAAAAATTATTCGTTATTTTTTTTTATTTTCAGAGTAAATACTGTAATGTTTCAGAAGCATTCCTCGTTACCGTAGAAGAGACAAAGTTGAATACAGCTTGAGCCGAAAATAGCGGCTCGTGCCGCCAGCACCTCTGCCCGCGACAACAGAAGTTTGAATGGAAACTACGGCTGGCGGCTCAGTGACCGTCCCCGCCGTCCGCCCCGCCCTCGGAAGCCAGCGCGGGCCGTGCGTGATTCCCTATGCATAAAATGGGCCCGAAATTAACATTCCGTTTTCTGCACCAAGGGAGGACAGGCGCCGCGATATCGGAACTCGTTTGCGACGCATTCATCAAAGCAGCAATGCATTTCGGGTCGTGGATTTGGAGCCATTCCTCGTCCGGCGTGTGTTCGTGTTCCGACACCGTTCCCTCCCTCCGCGTTTTGCATTTCCGGGCCGCAGGCTGCAGCGCAGTGTAGCGACGCGTCCCGAAGTCGAATTCATGAGCCTCGTGTTTCGACGCCACTCGGCACATGCTAGCCACGCGCTGTAAAATAAAAAAACGCTTGTATTTTTAGATTTTTTAATTGATTCCACTCATTTTTGATTTTGCTGTCCCCGCTCGCCGAGCGTCCTCCTCGAGCGGACCGCACTCGAAGTGAGACCCCAAAATAGCGGCAAAGTCAAGAACCCTCGTCGTACGAATCCGCCACTTGCCTCGCTCTATCTCCCGGCCAATCGGATGATGCGAGGCCGACTCGAGAGCGGCACGCGGCAGTGGACACGACAAAAACCAAAAACGGTTCCTGGTTTTCCTAGGAAGTCCCTGGAAATCGCCTATGCCTTTATACCATAAACTACCTGAGAAAACCAGGACCAGGAGCCGTTTTTGCCGTGGTGTCTTTGCCAAAGACTGAACCGTTTCAAAGCAGTAGGGGAATTCTTTTCGCGGTTAAAACGTTTCAGCGAGGTTTTTAAGGGACTGCCCTTCACGCCAAAACGCAAATTTCGCGGAGCTTCCTGCCGCTGTAACCATGTTATTGGCACGTTACCCAGAACGCGCCCGAGCAACCACGGCGCGGCGTCGCTGCCAGGGTCCCAATTATGCTAGGAACACTCTCGCGGCACTCTCCCACGCACGAGCATGGTGCGGGTGGCGGCCGCCATCTTGCTGCGGACGGACATGGGGGAGGCCGGCACGGCGGGGGTGGGGGTAGGGGCGCGCGGCCAGCGCCGGGTGGGCAGCTCAGCTCGCCCTCGTCCACCACCGCGAGGCAAGCCAGGCAGAGGCAGGCTGAGGGTTGCGGGGGGAGGGGGGGGGGGAGCGTGGGTCGCCATCATTGTCGCTTCAGCTGTCGCCCTTTGTTCTAGCCGAGTATCGCCGGTCTGATCTGCGTTTACTGCGTGTCCTCGGCGTCCCCGACGGAGCAGCGCGGACCGACTCCGAGGGTCGCTCTGTCTCCCTCGCACCTATACGGGCCGCCCATGAGTGCGAGAGAGACAGAGCGACGAGAACGACAGCAAGCGGAGGACGGAGGGACGCCGTAGTCGCGGTGGCCGGCCAGGTCCTTACATTGTATCCAACGCGTGTGCATCCTTGGCAGCTCCCGCAGGGTCGGTGCTCGCGGAAACACGAAGCTCTGTCTCCGTCCGAGAGGACCGGCAGAGACAGCGCGACTCAGCCTGCTGGTGGACTTCCTTTCAGAGCCACAAGTGGGAAAGACTCCAGGAAGCATCGCGACAGGCGTCGCTCCAGAACCACGGCTCGCGCGCGGCCAGGCCTCCAGCGGCCCTGCTCCAGGCCTAGTCCTTGCTGCCTTGCTCCAGGCCAGGGAACGTTAGTAATTAAGCAGCGAGCCTTAAAGCGGCCCTCCACTCCAAACGAGTCATTTGGTGGTGCTTGACCCCGAGTGGGGCTGAGGGCCTCGCCCCGGCCCGGCCCGCCCCGGCAGCCCCGCAGCCCTGGCCACGTGGGATAATGACACCTGGCCTCGTTGTGGGTCGCGCCGCGCCTGGCTGCCGCGGTGACGCCGTCGTATTATGTTTCGGGCGCGAGGGAGAGGCCGTTTCATTTAGGTGAGAGTCCTGCTGCTTCCCGCCGCGGCCGTGTCGCCCCGCCCCGCCCCACCCCGGCCCCGCCCCGCGTCGCCACTTCCCGGTGGCGGTCCGCGCAGCGCGCACAATGCTGGTGGAGTCGTCTGCCATGGAAATCTTGACTTTTTGACGAAATAAAAAATACTGAGGGTCGCGCGGGCCGCGTCTATGTTTCGAGGCCCCTTTTTTCGGGGGTCGCTGCGCTGCTGCTGGCCGCGTGAAAATTTGGTTTCACCTCCCTCGCCCTTCGTTACCGACTCAAGTGCCCACAATCTAATTCTTCAGCCTTTGTTTCCCTGCAGGGCGCGCGGAGCGGAGCGGACAGAAAGGCTGCCGTTTATCGCTCCGCGACCGCGGTCAGCAAAAACAACGCGCGAAAGGACGAAACGGCCCTTGGCACCGCACAGCGCGGCACGCGCGGGGACAAAATTGTGACCAGGATGAATTGCATGTTTACGAGGTGGGGCGGCGTGGCGTCTTAATTCCAACAGAATGCCCGCAAGATAGCGGGGCGGAAGGAAAGGGGGTGGGGGAGGGGCGCCGCGAAGGGGTTGACCGACGATATATATACATGATGTGGAGCAGTGGGCGTGGCGAGGCGCGCCGGGGCGCTATCTGCAGGCGAGGAATCTCGCCATCAGGGCCCGGCGCTAAATGGCTGAAGCGGTGCCGTGGATGCACAGCGCGGAAAATAAAAATGAAGTGAAATCAAAACACGACTTCTATTTTTAACCATTTTTTTTTTCAGTTTTCAGGTTTTGAAGGCGACGAAGAGAGTCTCTTTCCCGGCCGCCGCGGGGCGCACGGCGAACGGCGAGGCGGCCGTCGGAACGCACAGCCTCCACCACCACGACCAGGATCGCGACGAGGCGGCAGGATGCCCGACGCTCATATCCGGCCGCCTGGCGCGCCTCTCGCGGCGCCGCGCCGCGGCATATAGGAAACTAGTCGGTGAACCGGCCTGGCCCGCCCCGGCAGCCTCCTTGGCGTTCTTCGCGTCAGACGGCCCCGCGCCCCGCGGCTGTGGCGCCAGAGGAAACCCATCTCACACGAAGGAGCAGCGGAGAAGGAGAAGGAGAAAAGGAAAAAAAGAAAGGGGAAAGGGGGGAAAGAGAAAAAAGAAAAGGGGAAAAAGAAAAAAAAAAGAGAAAGAGAAAGAGAAAAAAGAGGAGAAAGGGGAAAAAGGAAAAAAAAAAGAGAGAAAGAGAAAGAGAAAGAGAAAGAGAAAAAGAAAGAGAAAGAGAATGAGAAGAATGAGGAGGAGGAGAAGGAGGTTGGCGTCGCGGATGGCCTCGGCGTCGACGTGTAGTCCGTTCTGCCCGGACTTCGGAACGCTCTGTCTCTCTCGCCCCGACGCAGCAGCCTGCCGCCGCGCCGCCTCCACCCACCGAGCGAAAAAGCAGGCATGGCGGTCTCGGGCCGCGCGCCGCGTCCGCCGTCCGCTCGGGCTGGCCTCCTCCCCCTACACTGCAAGCGCGGGAGTGCACGGAGTGGCCCTCGGCCTCGGCCTGCCCAAGGCATGGCACACACACTGCAAGATGGCCACCAAGCTGCAGCGCGCCACCGCACCGCACCGCCCGCGCGCAGGGCACCAAAAAAAACAACAAAAACAACAAGCTGGCGTCGTTACCAATACAAGTGGACCGCAGCGGGGCGGGGAGGGGCGGTTTTGGGTGAAAAAATACAACGTGACTCGGACGGAATTGATTGGAAGAGAGAATGAGTGGAAAAGGGAAGAGGGTGGGGGGGGGGGCAGTGTATTGCAAGAGTGCCCTCGACTGCGTTGGCCTCCCGAAAACTTTCTCAATGGCGACGCGACACGGGGAGTTTCAAAATAAAAGGGGAAAAACGTGCGCCTCCTAATTACACTGGGACCGCGCGGCGAGTGGGCGAGTTTGGCGGCAAGCTCGCTGGCAGCGACACACACACACACACACACACCACTCGCTCTCTCTCTCTCTCTCTCTCTCTCTCTCTCTCTCTCTCTCTCTCTCTCTCTCTCTCTCTCTCACGCACACACACACACACACGTGGAGTTTGGAACGGGGAAAACAGGGAGAAGTAGCAGGGGTCCTCGTGGGTTCACTCAATGATGGCGAAGTGATAAAAAATTTAGGCAGGTGCGAGAGAGACAGAGCGCTGGAAGCACGCTCGGAATGAGGCTGCTGCGCCGCGCCGGGGCCGAAGCCAGGCTGGAGGGACGCCCGCAGGCCGAAGCGCCTGCCGAGTGGCGGGTAGGCAACACGAGTACAGGGTGATTCATCTCAAACAGATCATTACGATGGGTGCCTACCCTCGCTCTGCAGGCGCGCCGCCCGGCCGGCCCGCTCGCCACGCTCGCCACGCTCGGTCGCCGCTCGCTCCGCTCGGCAGAGGCAGGCAGAGGCGCGCGGGTGGTGGGGGAAGCCAGCGGCGGCGTCTAGCAGAAGACAAGCGCAGTGTTTTCTGCTATGTTTTGGGGTAGATTGCACAGCCACGGGGTTCGCGAGAGTAAGCGCAGGTCATCGCGGGGTTGGGACGACGTCCTTCGCGGGGTTGGCCGCGGGTAACAGGGTCCTTCGTGGGGTTGACTGCGGGGATAGAAGTGTTCTTAACGCGGTAACCGCGGATTACACCCGGAAGGACGTCGTCCCAACCCCGCGATGACTGCGCTACTCTCGCGACCCGTGGCTGTGCAATCTCCCAAAAATAGACAGAAAAAACACTGCGCTCGTCTTCTGCTAGACGCCTCGCCGGCTTCCCCACCACCCCGCGCCGCCTCTGCCTGCTCTGCCGAGCGGAGCGAGCGGCGACCGAGGCGTGGCGCAGCGTGGCGAGCGGGCCGGCCGGGGGCGCGCCTGCAGAGCCGAGGGTAGGCCCCATCGTAATGATCTGTGTTGAGATGAATCACCCTGTACTCCCGAGCGCCACGGGCCGCCCTACGCGCCAGGCGCCAGGCGCGGCCGGACTCTCTCTCTCTCTTTCTCTCTCGGCCCGCTCGAGGACGCCGTCATGGCGCCCCCGCGGTGTTTTAAACGCTGCCCCCCGGAGCACGGCGGGCCGGCGGGCTGCTCGGAAGGCCGGGCACGTCTCGGTGATTGGCCGCACCTTGCTCAGGGCCTCCGCCGCCACCGCCGCCACCGCCGCGCTCGGCCGGTTAATCGGGAAATGGCGCGGACGTCCGACGAGACCGTCAAGCGACCGGCGACCGGCAAGGCGAGGCGCCATCTGCATTTCGGTTATTAAATCTAGAAAACGGGCAGCGGGACCGACGATTTAATTAAATCCATTTCCAATCCCGAATGCCGAGTGACGCGACATACACGACGTGCACACGTGCGCGTGTTCTCCGTGTGTGTGTGTGTGTGTGTGTGTGTGTGAGAGAGAGAGAGAGAGAGAGAGAGAGAGAGAGAGAGAGCGTGTGTGTGTGTGTGAGTGGAGAGAGAGAGAGAGAGAGAGAGAGAGAGAGAGAGAGAGAGAGAGAACGGGAAGGGGACGAAGGCCCTGGCCATGAGGGACACAGCTGAGTCGCCGGCCAGTGCGAGGGAGGGTGGAAGGCTATGCAAAGCGGAGGGCGGGGAGGCGCATCACGGCGAGGGGACCCGGCTGCCAGGGCACGGCATGCGAGTCGGGCGATAGGCTGACGATAGGCATCCACGTCGAAAACATCGAGTTCGCCCGGACGACGTTCTTCGAGGCGCGCGGGATGCCGTGTTCGTCACCGTGTGTCCATCCGTGGGCTGCGCAGGACGTGCGGGGAGAGGGGAGGGGTGTTGACGGAAGCCTCGGCCGTCAGGTTGGGGTAGCCAGCCGCCGCTGCCGCCGCTCCCCTCCCCCTGCGAGGGGTCCTCGGGGCGACACCGGCAACCCCGACGTGTCCGCGACGACACCCTCCCGGGCCAGCAGACTGGTTCCGAAAGTCGTTGTCGTCGCTCGTCTCCCTCGCACCTGTACGGGACGCCCCATGAGTGCGAGAGAGGCGGAGCGACGGAAACGACTCTCGGAATGGGTCTGCACGGGTCTGCAGGTGACCTGCCCGGCGGCCCGGCCCGGCCCGCGTCAGGAAGTGCGCGACGCACCACGCTGCGGCTCGCCGGAATACATTAACGAACGGACAAACTGCACTGCACCCCTTTTCCTTCTTGATGCACGACGCAATGATGTACTCGCCGGGGTCGTTCAGTGTGCGCGGTGTAGCGTCATGCAGGAAATACAAAACGCTCCGCTTGGCGGTCTTGCTGATTCCGAGAGTCGATCGTCGCTCTGCCTCTCTCGCACCTATAAAAGACGCCCCATGAGTGCGAGAGAGACCGGGAGACGAAAGCGACTCTCGAAATGAGTCTGCCGCGTTCTCCTGGCCTGTGACGTCATTGACACGCAATGCGGCGCGGCAGGCAAGGCGAGGCATCGAAAGCAGGAAGTGAAGGGATCCCCGCCGGCGGCGGGGCTCTCTCTGGCACTCGCAGGCCGTCCTGAGGCGGTCTGGCGTTGAGGCGGCCACTGGCGAATGGCGATGCAAGAGGGGTGAGATCGGACAAAATTACAACAGTTGGATTGAGTTTTGACGTATTTCGGCAGGTGGGACAAAAAGAGGTCATAACAGGTCGTGAAACGACCGTTTCACGAAACGCGTCTGATGAGCCGTGGTGGCCGAGAGCAGAGAGGCCTCGACGAAGGTCGGACATAGCCCCGCGCTCTGCGCTGCGGCTTTCCGAATAACATAACGCGCGCAGTCACGGAGGGTCTGTGTCGTCATCGCAATGCGATTCTTTGCTTCACAGACGCTTTGCTGCGCTTTGCCGAGAGCCCGCCCTGTCTGCGTTGGCGCGCTGTGGCGGCGTGGGGGCGTACATGACAGGGCTAATTTGCGAACCTTTGACACATAACGAACTGTAAAATGCGAGTAGGTTAATTATGCTGCTCTCGGGGAACGGCGGCGAATGCACTCGCACGGCCAAAGCGAGGGAGCGGGGGTAGGACGGGGAGGCCTTTGCGTCCTTCGCCTTCGCGCGGCCGGATTCGTGATCCGGCCCGCCCCGCCCCGCCCTTGCGCTTTTGGGCCACGACAATGGCGGGCGACGCTGTCTGCCTCCAGGACGCCGACGACGCCGCCGACGAGGATCAAAGGCTTTCAAAAGTAGACGCTGCAGCGATTCGGCTGTCTCTCTCACACCCCTGCGGGACGACCCGAGAGTGCGACAAGGGCGGAGTGGATAGCGGGTGTATGTCGTTGGCTCCACATTGTAGCATCCCGAAGAAATCATGATCGAAATCTTGGGAGTCGAACCCTAGACTCTGCGCGTGACCATGATTTCCTCGGGATGCCGCAGTGCCAGCAGTGGGACCTGCGACACACTCTCTAGAGTCAGTAGTGGCAGCTGAGCGCGCAGAGGTGTCGACCCGCACCTCCAGGGGCTGGGGTTCGACTCCCAGCAATTCTTTACATTTTAGGAGCGGCTTTCCCGATGCGGCTTGGACCCGTTGCGCCACTCAGCTCACTCGATGAGCCGCGGTGGCCGAAGGTGTTGAGGTGTCTGAATCCTACACTCGGATCGAGCGATCGAATACCAGCTTCCCGCTATTTTTGTCTGATTATACGGTTCGGACCAGCGGCTTCAAAGACTCCCCTTCGCACAGCATCTCCCATGGGCCGTGGTGGCCGAGAGCGCAGAGGCGTCGGATCCCGAATGCGGGGTCCGGGGTTCGACACCGAGTTCGGAATCGAATATTTTGACCAAGCTTGCATCGCAAGAAGGCGGTTCAAGTATACCAAATCGGCCGACGTTGAGTGTGCCTCTCATAGCCCAGTGGTTCCGCTGCTGGGCAGGGTGACGCAGACTCCTGAGTAACAGTAGCATGGCCCCTGAGTGGGAAGGGGGCCGGGAACGAAACCCGACTACTGGGAAAGGTGGCAGCCTGGCCTACTATGAGAGGACTCCTCCACATCACAGATGACGTGACCAATGACGGGGCCACTGCGGTTTAACTCTGAGGTTGCTCCTGTGATGAGATGGGGGAACCACTGGTCCACCAAGCCAGCGGGGAAGAGGGCCGGTTCGCCGGGGTGCCCTCTTTCGCTGAAATTTTCTTTGTACTGTCGGACAAAATTTTCAGGCGATTCACGGGCAAGGCCGGACAAAAAGGGGTCGGACAAACGATGAGCACCGGAAGGGTGCCTGCCGGGCGCCTGCGAGGTGGGCCACCCCGTCGGCGTGTCGGATGGGTGGCCTACCCCGCAGTCAGCAGGGCGATGGGCGAAGCCAGGCCGTCTCGTTCACATTCTCACTGACGCACACACACACGCACACATCCAGCGCGCGGGCCGGGCCGGGCCGTGCATGCCAGCCTGTCTGAGCTCAGACAATGGCCAAACCGATGTAGGGTCCGATTGTTGGCTCTGATCCTCATTGTTGGCTTTACGCCTGACGCCTTTGTAATCCCGCGGCGTGGCGTGGCGCGGCGTGGCGCGGCGTGGCGCGGCGTGGGCGCCTTGCAGCCTCCAGCTTGCAGCCCGCTGGAGAGACGGACGGGACGGCCCCGCCGAGGCCGCCAGGCTGCCCCTCACGCGTCGCGGCGGCCCTCGCGTCCAGGGCCGCGTTGCCGGGTTCCAGGACAAGCACGGCGACGGGGTGGCCGGACGGAGGTCGAAAGTGAAAGACCCAGCGAAATGTTCAACTCCTTTAGTGCGAGGATGGGCAGGGCTGGTGTCTCCAACTGCTTTGGCGGCACTGGGGAGAGGGCCGCGGGGGCGTCGCGGCGCCAGCCCGGCTAGCAGACTGATTCCGAGTCTCTCTCTCTCTCGCACTCATGGGGCGTTCCCTGTAGGTGCGAGAGAGACAGAGCGACGAAAACGATTCTCGGAATCAGTCTGCTGGCCCGGCCAGGCCCCGGCGCGCGCTCCAGTGTACGTAAACAATGATATGCGATGGCAATGGAGTGTACTTTCGGTGGCGCGCTTGCTAATTAAACCGCACAGCCACAGCCCCGCGGCCCTCGGTGCGACGGGCAGATAAAATCATTCATTTCACCCACACGAGCACAGCGGCGCAGCGACTCCACTGTCAGCCACAGCGCAAGCTCCCCGAGCTCACTGACCACGAAGAAAATTATTTCGGGGTAACACGAAGGAAGTAGTGAGCGCTCGAGCCGGTGTGAGACGGAGACGCCTGGGCAATCTTTCTTAGTCCGTATACTTCTTGAAACCCCTCGACACGCTCACCGATGGTAGTGGAGGGAACTCCCAGTTCAACAAGAAAGTACTTTCCACCATTATTGTCTTTGATCAGCCTTCGATCGTCTCTAAAAAGCGGACCCACCGACATCGAACTAGAAATCTGTCGCACCGTGCCAGTGCTGCCACTTCCGCCTGGAGCGTACAGTCCGGCGCCAGTATTTTCGCCCTCAATTAGCCTCCAAGTTGGTTTCCGCCGTTGTTTTCGCAGTGTAGGTGTGTGGAAAATGGGGTGTGCGTTCATTACCGCAGTGGACTGCAGTTTGCGCTCCAAGTGTTGGCATTGCTATTCCCCAGAGTGCGTGGCGAGGCGGGGCGCGGGGGTCTGCTGGGGTGTGATGTTGCGGGCAGCGGGATTGGTGGTGGTGGAAAGGGGGAGGGGGGCTTTAAGAGCGGGGCGTATGCGTGTGTGTGAGTGAGTGCCTGCGTTTGTGGGTGTATGTGTGTGTAGCACGAAGAGGAGAGAGAGGGAAAGAGAGAGAGAGAGAGAGAGACAGAGAGAGAGAGAGAAACACAGCGGGTGCAAAGTGTGGTCAATTCTCTTAATTAATCCCATAACTTGGCGTGGCCCTTTCTAGTACGTACTGCTTTGTGTGAGTGTGTGTGTGGTGCGGGTCCTAGTGCGTGCGTTCTGATTAGACACGGGAATAGTGCTCTGTGTTTTAATAGCGTCCAACCCAATTTTTGGGTAGATAAATTTTAATGCAACCATCAGTCCAACTCCAGCAACAATACCGCGAACAGGAGCACGTGCACGTTAAGATATAGTGCTGAAAGATTCAGGACCATGAGCGTCCCTGAGGTAGCCAGACAACCGTAACCAGGACGGGAGTATCAAAATTGAACCACTTTGCCATTAGGTCCTGGGAACGGATGCAATTGGGGACGTTTGTCACCCGGTTCCAAGACGGTTCGGATTGAGGCTCTCGGTCCTGTAAACCTAACCTAACCTAACCCAACCTAACCTAACCTAACCTAACCTAACCCAACCTAAGCTAACCTAACCTAACCCAACCCAACCTAACCCAACCTAACCTAACCTAACCTAACCCAACCCAACCTAACCTATTCCTCCAGGACCTCCGGGGTCACGCTGTTCGGCTGCCGCGACACTGTCGCGCTTCGGCTGCCGCGACACTGTCGCGCTTCGGCTGCCGCGACACTGTCGCGCATCTGCTGCCGCGACGCTGTCGCGCTTCGGCTGCCGCGACAGTGTCGCGCTTCGGCTGCCGCGACAGTGTCGCGCTTCGGCTGCCGCGACAGTGTCGCGCATCGGCTGCCGCGACAGTGTCGCGCATCGGCTGCCGCGACAGTGTCCCGCATCGGCTGCCGCGACGCTGTCGCGCTTCTCCTGCCGCGACACTGTCGCGCTTCCCCTGCCGCGACACTGTCGCGCTTCTCCTGCCGCGACACTGTCGCGCTTCCCCTGCCGCGACACTGTCGCGCTTCTCCTGCCGCGACACTGTCGCGCTTCCCCTGCCCGCGAGATACCCGCGAAAGTTTTGCCGTGCCCAGCCGAAGTGCCTGCGAGTGCCCGCAAGGAGTTTAGCCCGGTCCGCCTAATCCGTAACCTAACCTAACCTAACCTAACCTAACCAAACCTAACCTAACCTAACCTAACCTAACCTAACCTAACCCAACCCAACCCAACCTATTCCTCCAGGACTTCCGGGGTCACGCTGTTCGGCTGCCGCGACACTGTCGCGCTTTGGCTGCCGCGACACTGTCGCGCTTCGGCTGCCGCGACAGTGTCGCGCATCGGCTGCCGCGACGCTGTCGCGCTTCCCCTGCCGCGACACTGTCGCGCTTCCCCTGCCGCGACACTGTCGCGCTTCCCCTGCCGCGACGCTGTCGCGCTTCCCCTGCCGCGACACTGTCGCGCTTCCCCTGCCGCGACACTGTCGCGCTTCCCTGCCGCGACACTGTCGCGCTTCCCCTGCCGCGACACTGTCGCGCTTCCCCTGCCGCGACACTGTCGCGCTTCCCCTGCCGCGACACTGTCGCGCTTCTCCTGCCGCGACACTGTCGCGCTTCCCCTGCCGCGACACTGTCGCGCTTCCCCTGCCGCGACACTGTCGCGCTTCCCCTGCCGCGACACTGTCGCGCTTCTCCTGCCGCGACACTGTCGCGCTTCCCCTGCCCGCGAGATACCCGCGAAAGTTTTGCCGGGCCCAGCGAGTGCCTGCGAGTGCCCGCAGGAGTTTAGCCGGGCCCCGCCTGTCGTAACCTAACCTAACCTAACCTAACCTGACCTAACCTAACCTAACCTAACCTAACCTAACCTAACCTAACCCAACCCAACCCAACCTTTTCCTCCAGGACCTCCGGGGTCACGCTGTTCGGCTGCCGCGACGCTGTCGCGCTTCGGCTGCGCGACGTCGCGCTCGGCTACCGCGACAGTGTCGCGCATCGGCTGCCGCGACGCTGTCGCGCTTCCCCTGCCGCGACACTGTCGCGCTTCCCCTGCCGCGACACTGTTGCGCATCGGCTGCCGCGACGCTGTCGCGCTTCCCCTGCCGCGACCCTGTCGCGCTTCCCCTGCCACGACGCTGTCGCGCTTCCCCTGCCGCGACCCTGTCGCGCTTCCCCTGCCGCGACACTGTCGCGCTTCTCCTGCCGCGACACTGTCGCGCTTCTCCTGCCGCGACACTGTCGCGCTTCCCCTAGCGCGACACTGTCGCGCTTCCCCTGCCGCGACACTGTCGCGCTTTCCCTGCCTGCGAGATACCCGCGAAAGTTTTGCCGGGCCCAGCGAGTGCCTGCGAGTGCCCGCAGGAGTTTAGCCGGGCCCCGCCTGTCGTAACCTAACCTAACCTAACCTAACCTAACCTAACCTAACCTAATCCAACCTAACCTAACCTAACCCAACCTAACCTGACCCAACCCAACCTAACCCAACCTAACCACTGAGCTATCGAAGGCCCATGGTGCCTGCTCTGCCAGCGCTGGTACTAAATCCTCTCCGCAAAGATCTCCTCGAGAAGTCGGTTGCCGAAAAATGTGCACATCACTTGCGTGGTGCGGGCTACGGGCGCAATTTGGCCTTGCGATCCGGAAGCCATCCGGAAGTCATGGTCTGAAGTGCACATGGTTCAAATTGGTCCGCTGCGTAGTCGACCCTGCCGCCACGTTTGTGTGAGTCAGTGTGCTTGTGTGGGTGTAATGTTGCGTCCGGACTCGGACCTATCGCAGCGCCGCGCTCCCCGCCCCGCAGACCCCGAAGCCCGGCCCAGCCCTGCCCGTGCAGCACTCCATCGCCCCACACGAGAGCCACGAGGCGGCACGAGGCGGCGCGGGGCGGCGCGGGGCGGCGCGGGGCGGCACGGGGCCACAGCCGCCGCTTGCCTCTGACTTTTGCAGTAGATTAATCTTGGCCGAGGCGTGGCGTGGCGTTGCGCTGCCCGGGGCACAAGGGTGCTGGGCGTGGCTGTCCTGGCAGGGGCGGCGCCGGGGACACGCACACACTCGCACATGCGCGCACACACACTCTCAGCACATACACAAAGGCACATTAACGGCACACTCGTTAAACTGGAAATAACACCAGCCAGCCAGGCCACGCTCAAGGCCACGCTCCTGCCCACAGCAGATGCATCGCATTGGTTTTGCTCTCCGTGCGCAGTTCGCCAGAGTTACGTCCATCATCAGCACTCAGCAGTTCGTTCGTTATAAAGACAGAAACAAAACAGGCAGGAAAGTACAGTCACGAAAAAATAAAGAATAATTAGGTAAAAAGCCGTGGCCCGTTATACGAGAGGCTCGTGCGTGAATTACAACATGCCAACAACAAGAAGATTTTGATCCCGCCGCCGCGAGCGGAGCTGCACCATAATGAGAGGAGTTTGGCTTTTGTGTGTGAGTGTGTGTGTGTGTGTGTGGAGAGAGAGAGAGAGAGAGAGAGAGAGAGTGTGTGCGTGAAGGTCCTGCAATCTGATCTGCATGAGTGCAGCCATCATCGCTCAAAGCAGTGTGACAAGGACGGGGGTGGAAAGGGATCACGGCCGGTCAGCGTCTGTCTCTCTCGCTCCCCTGCGCGGTCCTGCGAGGGCCTCCTGTCCCGTGAGAGTGCAAGAGAGACAGAGCGACAAAAGGGCGCTATTCGGAATCAGCCTATGAGCGGGCCGAGGCAGGCCGAGCAACGCAGACCTGCCCTGCTGTTGTGAGAGGATCGCAGTGTGCAAAAGAGAGAGGGGGAGAGAGGGAGCCTGCATGTACAGTCATACATCAACCGCTCAGCCGCATTCGCCGTGGGGCGGAGAGGAGCCGAGAGGAACCCCCGCACCGCCCTCCTGACATCAACACCCGCTGGACTGTACACCGCACACACGCGCGCACACACATTCACACACACACACGCACACACACACAAACACACGGCACCAGGCCGCGCCGAGCGTACGCCATCTTGGACCGCCCACCACTTGACGTCGTCCGCGCGCTTCAGCGCTGCCGGCCATTTGATCTCTCTCTCTCTCTCTCTCTCTCTCTCTCTCTCTCTCTCTCTCTCTCTCTCTCTCTCTCTCTCTCTCTCTCTCTCTCTCCCCCTCTCTTCCCCAATAACGCGAAAGGCCTGCCGCTCGCCTCTCCCCTCGGCCGGTGTAGTGAAAGAGAGACCTCCGGCCGAGGACGCGGACGAGGCCGAGACCACGGGGGTCGTAGGCCGCGCTGCCGCACGCTGGCTGGCTAGTTGAGCCTCCCCTTCAGCTCCCTTCTCTTTGGCGAGGCCCCCGTCGAGCCGCGGGACTGCGCGACGCTACGCCACGCCACGGCGGCACGGGCTCAATGCTTCCACAGCGCCAGCCTGCGCCAGCCTGCGCCAGCCTGCGCCAGCAGACTGATTCCGAGAGTCGTTCTCCTCGCTCTGTCTCCCTCGCACCTGCACGGGACGCCCCATGAGTGCGAGAGAGACAGAGCGACGGAAACGACTCTCGGAATGAGTCTGCAGGCAGGGCAGGCACCGCCTCCACCGTGCAGCGCTGCAGCGTGCAGGTTAGCTCCATTGGCCTTATGAGAAGAAGGGAGCCGGTCGGACGGACGGACGGCCGGGCCGACGCCGAGAGGAAAAAGGACGCGAAAAAGTGTCTGGGCCGACGCGCGCGCCGCTCCATTGTAAGGACGGGCTGCTGTGTGGACCCGTCGTCGCGTCTAGAGTCTAGAGCGTCCCTGCAGCGGCGCGGGCCCTGGCCCTGGGCTGGGCCTGGGCTGGGCCTTGGCTACAGACTGATTCCGAGGGTCTTCTTCATCGCTCGGTCTCCCTTGCACCCATAAGAACGCCCCACGAGTGCGAGAGAGACAGAGCTACTCGAAAAACGACTCTCGGAATCAGTCCGCTGGGCCTGGAATGCTGAAATGCATGCGCACACAGCCACTCCAGGGGGATGAGTTTGTGGCACCAAACAATGCCGCGGCGCTGCGAGCGCGCGCACACACACAGGCTCACACTGTCACGCACACACAGGCACATCTCAGTGTAGGCGCAAGGTGGGCTTCGAGTAGAAGGTCGTTGCTGACCATCGAGGACCACGCCAGCTCCAGCGTGTCCTTAGACCAGCAGACCGATTCCAAGAGTCTTTTCCGTCACTCTGTCTCTCTCGCGCTCGTTAGGCGTCCCGTATAGGTTAGGGAGACAGACCAACGAAAACGACTCTCGGAATCAGTCTGCAGCAAGGTGCAACCTCGTCGCTCTCCCTCGCACCGTGCTCGGGGAGGGCCTCGTTGTCCTCGGCGAGGTCCTCGGCCGGTGCAGGCCGCAGGGACGCGGCAGGACACCGAGCCGGCTGTCATGCAGGGGAGGAGGGTCCGCGAGAGAAAGGAGAAAATTCATCCCCACGCCACGGCGTGCGCGGCGTGCGCGGGGCCGCGGGAATGGATGAGAGAGTGAGAGGGATGCGGGAGAGGGCGACACGGCTTTTGTCCCCGTCCCACCCGCAGTGGTTTCGGCCATTATGTGGGTCTGGCTCGTCTGGCAACGGCCCGCACCTTCTCTGGACAACGCCAGCCCTTCTAAAGCCCCCTAGAGCTGGAGAGGCGTCGCCCGCCCCGCCCCGCCCCGCCCCGCCCCGCCCCGCCCCGCCCCGCCCCACCCGGGACGCACCCCCGTCTCGGCCCGGCCGCATTCCACAGTCAAAGGCGAGCTTTTCGCCCCGCCCCGCCACGCCACGCCACTCCGTCCTCCGTGTCGCCTTTCATGATGATCGCTGCGAACGCGAACGGCGCGCATCGGCCGACGCCGGCAGGTAGGCATCCCATCGGACACGAACACGGAAGGTAGGGTGTCCGCTCGGCGGGGGGAGGTCAACCGTTCCTTCCAGACTTGTGCCTCGCTTGGCAGCATGAATGCTACAGACAGAAGGCCACCCCTGGTCCAGCCTATCCTTTTCGCGTTCGTCGTTCTCCTCGCGTGTGAGGGCGAGGAGGCCGAGGAGGGGTCCAGGCTGGCGCTGGCCGAGCGACGAGCGTTGCGGGCAGCCGGCGAAGGCCGGCTAATCTCATTTACGACGTTAATTACGCTCGTCACAGCTGCAGACTGATTCCGAGAGTCATTTTTGTCGCTCTGTCTCCCTCGCACCAATAGGGGGCGCCTCATAAGTGCGAGAGAGACAGAGCGACCAAAACGACTCGGAATCAGTCCGTGCTAGGCTGCCTCCGAAGGCCGCCGGCGCGCACGCAGCCAGTGCAGCCGCGTCGTGGTGACGGGAAGAGCACTGGGCGAGGACGGCGGCGAAGGCCGAAGAGGCACCTAAGGACGACTCGTCGAATTAGGCCCTTGGTGCCCTTCGCGTCCTTTGGGTCCTTTGGGTCCTTCGGGTCCTTCGGGCGCGGGCCAGGCGGTACACAGGGCCCTCGACGTGGCGAAAATCAGCGCTTCTCTACAGCTCTACAGCTCTACTCTCCGCGGCCCCGCAGAGGCGGGAGAGGCGACCGGGGCGCGCTTGAGCCGGAAGAGGACAGGAAACACGGCCGCGGCCAAATTAGCCTCCCCGGCCGTCGAGGCCGCCGCCGCCGAGGCCTTTGTGCGCAAATAAAAACAAAAACGATTATCATTTGGCCACGTTAATGCAGAGTGCGCCGCGGAGCCCGGCGGAGCCACGCGAGAATCACTTTAATCCGCCGCGCCGCCGTAAGTGTAAATTCGCTGGCGCGGTGCAGTGTGGTGGCGGCGGCGGGGGCGGAGGCAGCAGTGGCGGTACAAAGCGGGGCGGAGCGGCGGCGCAGCGAAATCCTTTTCAAACCGAGTGTACGCCCCGCCCCGCCCCGCCCCGCCCCGCCCGTACAATGCGCCCCGCCCGGAGCCGCGTAACTGCACGCGGCGCGCACGGACGTTGCAGTGGCGCGGCGCACGTGAACGCGGCGCGGGGCTGCAGCCGCTGCACCGCGGGCCTAACCGTGCCCTGCCCTGCCGCGCCCTGCCACGCTCAGGCTGCGGCGGCTAATGAAAATTCTGCGAATTGGGTCGAGTTATAAAATTACTCGCGGTTCGCGTCCCGCTTTGCGTTCACGCATCGCGGCGGATTGGAAAGGACGCGAAAGTATGAAAGAGTCGGGTCCACTCCACATGTATGAGAATCGGGCCGGGGGAAGGGGGGGGGCGCAAATAAAAGGAAAAAGAGGGCGGAGAGGGAGGCCCGGGAAAGTGGAGGAACAGAAAGGGGATTGATGAATTAGAGAGGCCGTTTGAAGGAAGAGAACCTTACACCGCGGGATGGCCGGGACGGGCCGGGATGAGTTGAATGTGGAGGAGGGGCGGCGCGCCGCGGCGGAGACAGAGATGCGAGCCCGAGTTTGAGAACCAGCTCGGGAGAGGGCGGCCGGGGGAGGGAAGTTTGGGTTCAAGTGCCCTTACTTTCCTACCCTCTGGACAGATTCGAACTCGAGTCCCACCCCCGTGGCCGCCCCGCCCCGCCCCGCCCCGCCCCGCCCCGCGCTCCCCTCGACCGCAAGCCTCCCCGCTGGAGCAGACCCCCCACGGACACAAGAATTTCCTAGACAAGGGTCGGCGTGGTGGTCGGACCTTCCAATTGGTCGCCCTCCGCTGCGGCCGGGGAGGGGAGGGGGACTTCTCGGACAAGAAGGGTGGGCCGGCCGGGAGGGGGTGGGCCGGTCGACCGGTTAGTCGCTTAGGTGCACTGTGTGGCACCGTGCCGTTTCGAGGCTTCTCGGACGCCATTTGCTGACGCCCCCTCCGCCGTGAGGCCGAGCCAGCCGGGCCGACGGCGGCGGCGGCGGCGGCGGCATGGCAAGGCCCTGGGGACTAGACCAGCGCCCTCAGCCTGAACTTTCTAGAGGAGTGCCTCTCAAATTGACACCTCCAAAGAAAGGGGTGGGCGTAGTCTGGCGAGGGGGGGGGGGTATCGATGCCGACGCCCCAATAGGCTGGCCGCAAGCGCTGCATGCAGTGCAAGTTGTCTGGGATCCCGCCTGACCGGACCCTTTGAAAAGCCGCATCGAAAATCAATAACCGACTCAAATTTTATCTCCTGACTTGATGACGTGTGCATCACAGCAAGCAGTGCAGAGTAGTCAGCTGTATTTGCCGCTTGTAGTGTATCGGCTCGGGTCGACACCGTCGACACTGATGGCGCCGCGAGCTGGCGACAGAGCGGCAGCAGCAAGCAGCGGCAGCTTGCCCTGTGATAAGGCAGCGCTCCCAGCCGTCGATTACCGGAAGACGAGGTGGCCGAGTGGTTAAGGCGTTGGACTGCTAATCCAATGGGCTCTGCCCGCGTGAGTTCGAATCTCATCCTCGTCGTTCTTTTTTCGGTGGACCCAGAAAGCATTAATCGGTTAAAGTACCACAAACCCCTGACTTAAACATAAATACTATAATTTTTTGTGACTTCTTATTAAAAAATGTCATAAGTCCAGTGGCAAAAAAGGGTTTTCATGGTTTTTTTCACGTTTTGGGGAAAAAATTTGAATCGGTCCAAATTCGTGTATGTTGTCTTGGAAGACACCCAAATGACCCCTGACACAAGTACGACGGTTGAATCCTGACCGTTCATCGCGGTGGCCGATTTCTCTGCGCTGTTCTGACCAACTTTTATACTACCCATGCGCCCTGAGTCTGTACCCCATATATCGTCAAGAAAACAAAAATTCCGTACCGAATGGCCCATTATAAATTCACTTTTACACAGGCTCGACCTGGAAGGCCGCCCGGCAGTAATACTGTGGGGAAAAAAATGAATCCGATCCTGCCAGGATTCGAACCTGGAATCTTCTGATCCGTAGTCAGACGCGTTATCCGTTGCGCCACAGGACCGTTGGTGAGCCGGGGGCATCGAGGCGGTGGTCTATTCTTGGAATGATGGCGGGCAACCAACCCTAGGTGAGGTAGCCGGCCGGCCTGCGACGACGTTTGCTTCGGTGGTCGCGGAACAGATAAACTATAGCAGGGGTCACGGCCGCGGTTCCCACGACGCGAAAAAAGTATGTTGTTGCCATGTGTGTCGCGCAGCGCGAACGCGCCGTGCTGTGCTGGCATGCGAGGTGTTGGTTGGGTTGCCAGCCGGCACGGCGCCCAGGCCAGGTCCGCCAGGTGGACAGACGTGTCTGTTGGGTTGCCTACCCTGCAGGCCGTCAGGCTGGAGCGTCGCGCGGCGCGAACGCGCGAACCTAATCTAACCTACCCTCCGGCTATGCTAGGAAACCTAACCTAACCTACCCTTCCCTCACGTGACCAGCATGCTTACGCAAATGCGTTCTTTCCGTTACGCCCACGCCGAATGGTGGTCAACAATGTCCAATGGCCAGCGTGGCATTGTTCAGAAGCCGCGCTACCTCCTCTCGCGTCCTCCCAGTTTTCGCGGTCAGATTCAAAATTGCCCAGTATCAAAAGGACGGCCCACAGGGCCCACAGGGTCCGCGACCCTCCGCCGAGGCCCCGGTGTGAACTCCCTCCCGCAGCAGGTGATGCAACACGTCAAGGCTGTGGACAATCGGCGTCGCATGACTGAGATGACGGAGATGATGACCACTGGCGTGTCGTGGCGCGTCGCGTTCCAGGAGGGCCTCCCCCAGGACCGCGACCCGGAGGCCGGAGGGCCTTGTCCGGGATGGCGTGGGGCCGCGAGGTCCGCGCCAGAGACCTCCTGGAGGTGCTGCACTCGCAGCAGCCGCGCCTGGCCCCCATCCAGCTGCCGGGCTTCGAGCACAGCCCGCAGACGTGGGACCGCGCCAAGCTGGGGCTGGACTGCGACGAGGTGTACCCGGACATTTTCATCGGCGACGCGTGAGTCTCCCGCCAAACCCCGCCGTCAACGTGCTGGCCGAACCGAGAGTACACTGCGTTGTTCAATCTCCGCGCCGCCAGGGCCACGGTGAGGGACAAGCAGTACTTGAAGGAGATCCGCATCACGCACGTGGTGAACTGCGCCGAGGGCCGCCGCGGGGGGCAGCTCAACGTGAACGCGTGGTACTACCAGGACGCCGACATCAAGTACCTGGGGCTGCCCGTCGAGGACCTGCCGTCGTCCAACATCGAGGACTACTTCCACTGCGCCGCCCAGTTCATAGACTGCGCCTTGTACAACGGCGGTAATTCTTTTTGGGAGGAAATTGCGACACTGCGCCCGTCGTGTGTGTGTGTGCGCGTGTGTTTGTGTGCGGGCTCGGGCCGCGACCACCGCGACGACGACGTATGCCGACATGCCGGCCAGTCTTTGAGGCGTATCGCCGGACTCGGACTGGCTCGACGATGTCGTCTCATTTTTATTCGCTGACGTGGCCGCCGCTGTTTCAGGTCGCGTGTTCGTCAACTGCATGATGGGGGTGTCGCGGTCGGCCACCATCGTCATGGCCTTCTTGATGCTGCGGAGGGGCATGTCGGCGGAGGAGGCGGTGCGCGCGGTGCGTCGTCGGCGCGGCGTCTGGCCGAACGCCGGCTTCCTGCACAAGCTGGCCAACCTCCACAACTACATGCGTCGGCAGCGCTGTCCGCAGGGCAGCCACTTCTTCGTGCCCTTGCCCTACGCGTCCATCGGGGCGCCCATGGCCCAGCCGTGATTTGAAATTTAAAACAAACCGTACTGTGTTCCACGAGCAAGCCACAGCAAACGAATAGCCGGAATAAAAATGAAGGTTCCACCGAGATTTGAACTCGGATCGCAGGATTCAGAGTCCTGAGTGCTAACCATTACACCATGGAACCCGCTGTGAGCCGCGGCCACCCGCACCACTTATGAAGCGGGCCCACGGCGACCGTGCTGACGCTGGCGAGACGAGTCGAGCGGACCCGAGCGGAGCCAAGGCGGGGCGAAGGGAGCCGAGCCGAGCAGCCGAGCCCTGCTGGGCCTGCCCGCCGACAAGGCAGTCACGTGACCTTGAGTGCGGCTGCCCCCTCCCCCTCCCCTCCTCTCTGCCGTAGCCACGTCGTCGTCCGCTGCACTCAGCCGCGGCCGGCCGGCCGGCCCTCGGCCCTATGCTACATCGTTTTCATGCGTAGAAATTTAGAATAGATCACGATAGGAAAAAATCAAGCGAGGGAAAATCAAATTTGGTTTCTGGGGCTTGTAAGAAACCCTAGGCCGTACCTAATTTGAAACGCGATTACGATAAATCTGAGATGTAAAGGTTACTTTGAACCCTCGGAAACTCGAAGTGACAGACACCACGGGAAAAAAGAAAGTCGGTCAGGGGACACCCGGGTTTGAACCGGGGACCTCTCGATCTGCAGTCGAATGCTCTACCACTGAGCTATATCCCCGCCTTGAAGGGGACGGCGGAGGCAGCTGGGTTTGTTGTCGGTCGAGAGCGTTGGCCTCTTGTCTGGGCTCTCTTCGACGCGCCCACGTCGTGCGTCGTACAGTCGCCGGGCAGCCCCGCTGCCACGCGCCGCCACGCCACGCCCCGTCAGCACTACGCCCAACCACGCCGCGCCACGCCTTTGGCCTCTTCGCTGGAGTCGGCAACACGTGCAGCACGCAACACATCGGGATCGGGAATGCGAATCAACAACACAATCTGCTTGAGCTTCTTTTTATTGATCACAGAGAGCGTTACAGTTAGGCGGGAATGGGGGAGTCGAGAGTCGCGGGCGGGATTGCAAGTCGATGGTGGGACTTCGTTCTTCAGTAGAAGGGGTAGCCGTAGCCGCCGTAGCCCCAGCCGTAGTCGAAGGGGTAGCCTGCAACAGGAGGCGCCGAGCAACATTAGACCGGGAACCTGCATCTCGAACTGAACGGTCTGTAGCACGCTCGCCGGCGCTTGCGCTTACCGTGGTGGCCGTAGCTGTAGACGCGGCCGTAGGGGTAGCCCCAGCCGTAGCTGTAGCCATAGGGGTAGCCGCCGTAGCCGTAGCCGCCCCAGCCGCCGTATCCGCCCCAGCCGCCGTAGCCGTAGCCGTGCGACGCGGCGGTCTTGAGGTCACCGCCGGCCTGCTGCGCGTCGGCCTCCGCGGCCTGGACTCGAGCAGGGGCGGGGGCGTCGCCGGGGACCAGGCCGGGGGCAGCGCCGGGGGCGGGCCGGGGGTTGGGGCCGGGCGCAGGTCCGGGACGGGGCAGGCCGTGGACGGAGTCCAGCAGGACGCAGGCCACCGCGGCGACAACCTGGGAAGCAAGTCAAAGTCGTTTGCCGCTTTAGCATAGCTTGTTAATCCGGCGGCAGCACGCAAGGTACCTCCCTCACAGAAAACAATACCAAGAAGAAAAAAAACTACAAATTAAAGTAAATTGCGGGGGCTGGGGCTGTCAAAGGCGTGGAGGGCACGGCACGGCACGCGACCCACTGTCATCTCATTGGAGCAGGTGTCAGCGGAATGACGCCGTGAGAGCGGCGGGCCGCGCACGTCACGGCGTCACGCAGCGTCACGCGACCGTCACGCTCCGCCACACGCGCGTGCGTGCCGTGCGTGCCGTGCGTGCTGTGCGTGCCCTGCGTGCCCTGCACTGCGAGCGCGCTGGGTCAATGTCGCGTTTCCATCGTTTGCATGCGGAGGCGTGTAAAGCGGCGCGATCACGCTGGCTTTGGGGAATCAATCTGACTACACTGTACATCCATGTTTTTGTTTGGCAAGCACGAGCCCACGTGGTCACTAGCCGTTATCCAGGTGGAACTAGCGACGAGGCACAAATATACACTGGGAAGCTAACACTGACGATCAAAAGCAACACTAAGAATAGCCGGCTAACGGCCGATCAAGACTTATAATTGTGGGAGACGGCCAAGACGCTCGGCCAAACGGCCCACTCCGGAGCCCCGGGAGCTGCAGGACACCTACCAGCACTCGGAGCGAAGCGTAAGCCATGGCTGGGGGTGTGCGAGGATGGTCGGCTGGGCTCCGCAGACGAACTTGGAGTGATGATGCCTCGTCCTGGACGCCGTTTTATACTTCGTCCAGCGGCCCGGCGGCCCCTACCCACACTGCCCGCCGGCCGCGGGCTGCCGCGGGCTGGCTGCCGCGGGCCCGGACGCCACCCGAGGAGGACAAGGCTGAGTGGGTGGACACCGCACGCTAGGAGGTGTTCTGGGCCAGCGCGTCCCGACGCGCACCCTGGGGGTCACAGGCTTTGACGACACTATGGACATTGCTACTTTTGAAATCGAATTCAACTCTGGTTCCGCAGGTTCAGAGATCGACCACGATGGCCACAATCGTGTTCTCATTCAGGAGCGATTATTTCCAGGCAGCTGCGTTGGTCGATGTACTTAGTGGCGTTGAGTCCCATCTTTAGGATCTGGCGATCGAATCCCTTCATTGCAAATCGTTCTGAGACTGGCTACTCGCTTCCTTGGCGAAACCTCCTTGTTATGTTGCATTCCCCGAGCCAGCCTATTCATTACGCCTATCCATTCGCCTATTCAAACAGAGGGCTCTGCCTCCGAAGGTTTACCTTGGCGCCCAAAAAAATGAAGGGGAATGGAATAATGCGCACGCGCGGCTGCACACACACACACACTCACACACACACGTGACGGACGCGCATAATAGTGCGATGCAGAGTATCGTCCAAACATTCACGTCCTCCGCGGATTCCCGGATTCTCAGACGTCCGGCCGTCCGTCGTCTGGCGTCCCTGCGCGTCATCCTGTCCAGGAGCACGCCATCCTGGCCATCCTCCGGGGCCCTTGAAAAGAGCCGGGCCCACACTGCGCATGTCCCACAGTGGGCCAGAAGACCGGTGGAGGCGGCCAAACGTCTAGACGCGTTTTGAGCTTCAGAGTCACTAAATGGGAATCGAACCAAATGTGTGACCCCACCAATGGATTCCTCGTTCGAAGGGCAATCCATTGGTGGGGTCGTCACACGTTCGGTTCGAGTCCCATTAGCGACTCAGGAGCTCAAAACGCGTCCGGGATTTCGACTGCCACCACCGGTCCTCTGGCCCACTATGCATCCCCGCGAAAATGGAAAGAATGTCAGCAGCCTCTTCATCTTCCACGGCACTGCGCGGCCACTGCGCGGCACTCAGCAGGCTCTTCGGGGCCTTCCCTGATGCTTTGCATATTCATACGCGGTGCTGCCGCTGCCGGGCTGCTGGACTCCGCGCGAGCGGCGGAACGGAACGGAACGGAACGGACTGTTTACACGCAAGAAGTGTCATCGTTCCAGTCCCAACTTGGTGCAAGGACCCTCCGCGCCGCGGTGCCACCTCGTTCGTCCGGCCAGCCAGGTTTGGAGGAGGGGGAGGCATGGAGCCCCGTTGGGTGCGGCTGCAATAATGTCTCCATTTTCTGGGAATCTGATCGATCATTATTCTACCCGCCCCAACGCTCCCGCCGAACACGACAGTGCCGACGGCTTCTCGGGACTTCTCTTTTGGCCAAGTGCTTTTGTCAACGAGACGACGAGCAGCAGACGCTCCGCCCCGCCCCGCCCCGCTCCCACACGACTTTCTCATACTCACAACGGGCCACGGCGCGCCACGGCGGGGCGGTCATCCTTTCAGGGTTACTGCCTTTCATGCAACGGCGAGGCGTGCGCATCGTCGTCATGCGCACAGCCACTCAGGCATGCCGACGTCGAAGAGAACGCATGCGGACACGGCGGACGCGGCGGCACGGCGGCCACGCCACTCCCCAGGACGCCACCAAGACGGCCGCCCCGTCGGCACGCCGCCGTGCCGCTCCGCTGCGCCGCCGCGCGCGGGCGTCCGTTGGGTGGCCTACCCGCCGGGCGGACTACCTGGCCAGGTGCGCCTCTGCCGCTGCCGCCGGCGTCAACGCTTTTGTGACGGTGCTCGCGAACGAATTTTCGTATCTTCTCAGATGATTGTCTAAGATGGCGATCGGCAATTTCAGAAGTTGTCACCCTCTAACTAAACCTTGAACCTTGCGTGCCGGCCTCGGCTCGGGTCCACTGCTGGCCGCAGAGCAGTCGACTGAGCCGCCGAGTCGGCGGTGTCGGAGTTCCTCCTCCCTCCGCCAGGGCGCGCTGGCTCCTCCGCGCGGCGGCGGCCGGCGAGCACGGCGACAGGACCACAGGCCCGCATGCGGCGCCAACCACCAGTGTTTGACGTGTTTGATTTGAAGCAGTTGTTGCTTCTTATTAGAAACTAGAGTGTCGGTCTTCCGTCTTCTCACCGCGTCCACTTGTGTACCCGGAAGCGCGTCCTCTGTCGGACTGTCGCCTCGCCTCCGCGAAACCTTGGAAGCAAAGGCGCGCTGTCCCTCGACTCCCCCCTCCCTCCCCCGCCTCACACTTTCCTCTCGGTTAATGTTTGCGTAGGAGACGGTGGCTAATCTAATTCAAGCAACCACCTGTCGAACTGACAAGCGCGAAGCGGCCAACTTTTCAGATTTCCGAGGCAGTGTTTTCCTTCCCTCTCTCTCTTTCTCTTCTCCCCGTGGCAGTGCCGGCAATGCGCTGCAGCCCCCCTCCCTCCTCCCCTTTCCCCTTCTCGTCTAGCGCCTGCAACGCCGCAGCGCATGCGACATGTGTGTCGCGTGGGTTGCCTGCCCTGCCCCTCGCGCGCGCGCACGTGTTTTTACTATTGGTGCCTTAGGCTTTACTTTGAGTTCGGGGTTTAGTGGTGGATGTCAAAGACGAAAATAAGTCGGTCAAGTTTACTACAACTTTGTAATTTCTTTCCATGGTACAATACATATACAAATAAATAATAATTATAATATTAGTAATAAAGAGTCACAGTGAAAAATAAAACAAAAGAAATTCTTTTACACTTCATCTTCTCCTCTATGATACAAGTGACTTTTGCTATACAATTTGTTGCAATATTCGATCATTTTAAAAATTGATTTTGTCTTCCCTCCTGGTGAGGAGAAGAAGCCACCCCCAACATCACTGCTTCACAAACAAGAATAGTGGTTCACACTTTTCTACAAACATATATATTTAATTATTTGTATGTTCATTCAAACAAGACATGGGCAGGATAATGAAAAATATATTACAAACTATAGAGTATGGGATTTTTTTTCATTACACAATAAGAGTTTGTGTTTATTTCTGCACAACCAACCTATCGAAGATTTTCTAATTTAATCTAAGAAGGTACATCCATGCCATATTTTAAGATAGCAAATGACCACATGACAACACAGCCAAAAGCAAAACGCTTTGAGCCATTCAGGAACAAAGGACATTACACTTTTGTCCAAAGGTTGAGATATGCAAATTTTAATTTATAAATGTAGAAATTACCAGAAACGTCCCTTTCAACTAAAATATGATTTCAATAATATAATTTAAATATAGACAAATATTTTAGTGTCATCAAGACGTGCCTGGGAACTTCCACATAACTACTTAAGATGACTTCTAAGCAAGGTTTGTAAAAATTCCAAACATTTATCTGCTTAAAAGATATCTACCTATAAAGTGATAGGCTACTCAATTGTCAAGAGAAATTAAATATGTATGCTTTTCTAAACATAAAACAAAGCTTAGTGAACATTTGAAAGGAATTCAAGACAGAGCCAAGCTTCTCTGATAACCCTGATTTTAAAAAAAGATGTTGACTGTCCCCTTGGGAGTGCAGAGCAAGGGCAGCATGTACAATTGGCTCTAAGTTATGTTCCTATCTAACAGGTAAAGTAATGACGAGACTATTTTATTTGTTACCCTGTAAAAGTAAGTGTCACTAGTAAGACACTTGTCTCCTCATAGTAGTTTTTGATCCAGATTTTATTGTTGTCAAAATGTGATCTAGTCCTGTTTGTTTCTATGCCTTTTTTATCACTACTCAATTGATTATGCAAATAAATTTCTTTTGATGCTTGAAACCAGTAATGATATTTTGAGGCAACCTCTAGGTCATTAATATGTTTATTCAGAAGTGGACTGAAATATTGTGATGTAGAATTTTTGATCTTGTTGTCAAAATGATGAAAAACTTACTTCTGGCAAATTAGTTAACCAAAATTGATTTCAAGCATGTGAAGATTTTTTTTTAACAGGGAAATGAAATTGGCGAAATAACATTGGCTACGACAGATTGAAGACAAGATATTAAACTTTATTTTCGAAATATATTCTATGACCAAAGCCACAACTGTTTGCGAGCAGTGAGTGAATGGCCATATTTAAAGTACACGACTGCCGCTCCTATTTTCATAAATCGATTTTTATGTACACATACATACATTCATATACACTCTTTACACATAAACAAATAAAACAAAACAAAAACAACTTGATCCCTAAACAATCATTTCTAAAATCTTTTCCTGAAGCTTACGCCCCGTCACCGGTACTGAGTATCCATGCGCGCCTCAGAGCAGAACGGTACAGGTCAATCACAACCACTACATCTACAACAGCAGTCTTCGAATGGAATTGTACGGTGACACAATGTGCCCTTTTACATGGGAATAAATGCACACTAGCGGAATGTTCGATATGATATTGTTCAACTATGGGATTTGTACTGTTGTTAAAACCAAACAGAATTCATTTACAAGCTCTGCATTGAGCAAAATTTTCACCAGTGACTTGACATAGGTAAAGGAATCAAACATGCCAAGCTTTCTTAAATTAAATAATAGTAAATAGGAACAATGTGTAGCATAACTTCATGCATACACTTTGAAACTGAACTAGCCTTCAAATCGGATATGCCAAACTTAATTTCATTCATTACAAAGAATATAACTAACAAAAACATGAACAAGTGTGGAGAGTAAAATGTTTTAACATATTTACATGAAAAAGGGTTAGTCAAAAACAAATAAAAACATTGACAAAAACTAAGTTAATTTTTGGCAAAAACGTGTTAGTAAAATCACACAATTTACGTTTTTGGAGCTGAAAGTGACACTCCTGGACCAGTTCAGTCTTAATAAACAAAACAGGATTACCTGAGCAGAAATGAACAATAAACAATCAATAGCGAACAAACCAAAGAGTAGCATAGCAAATCAACGCTTGGATTGGAATACCTGAATGACAATGGTGAGATACAATGAAAAGTTTAAAAAAAAGATTTAAAAAATTTAACAACTTTTGGGTCTCCTAAACCACACGGTATCAATGATAATAGTGATGTATCTTTTTCAATTAGTCTATCACCCTAGATACAAGATTGATATCTGAATCTTTGCTTTGGTATAAGTTACAGGAGTAACAACATCGTTCGCTTAACACAGAGGCTACACCAAATCCACACCTCATAACTTTAAACTTTAACTTAAACTTGCTTTAACTATAACTACACAATTATAATTTTGGTCTCTCTCACGCGTCAACGAATCGCTAGGTTCGAGAGCTCAACAACTTGGCACTTTTCTGCTTGTTGTACCAAGCAAAGCACGAGGAACACGAGGCAAACCACCTAAAAGTAAGAGGTAAACGTGGACACAGAGCCACTTAGGAACTTGGGCTTGGCGCCGAAACGCGTACAAAGTACAGTACGACGTCAAATTGGCCGCAAGGCACAAGTCGACGAAGTAAAAGCAACCCTCTGCCCTCACACGCGCGGAAACGCTCGTTCATTTCAGAACGTTCGGTTCGGCCCAGCGAGGCTGCAGCGAGGGGTGGGCGTTGGTGCGATGTCGATCATACGGTGTCCGTTTCGAATCGACGCCGAACCAACCCGACTCACCGCCTCACTGGGAAAGTGTCTGGGGAGCTTCAGGTTTAGTACATATTCTTTGGTTCGCGCAACATTTTACAGGCGAATCCTCACGGTCGCTCTAGATCACACAGCACAAATAAAAACAACAACAACGGACAATCACGTAACCCCCCGGTAACTTGTTCAGACTTATGACAGGGCTCAGGAGAGTCCCCAGGAAACACAGTAGTCAAATTGACGTTAAAACGGCAGCATCGTTTCGCCGCCACAAGGCCCAACCATTGTGAGCGCGCTCAGAAATGTTGAGCGTCGTGACGCCAAAACGACGCCGTCCGAGGTTCAAAAATTTCACTCGGACGAGAATCGCGTCATGTCATTTTCACGTCAATTTGACTACCCTGTTCCCACTGAGGCTCCTTGGCTGCTGACAAGCTTGAGTCCTCGTCGCCACTCATGGAAAGGAAGTGGTGTCCGCCCTTGGCGTTCTGGTTCACAACACACTTGCGCATGTGCTTCTCCAGCGTGGAGGGAACGGAGAAAGGCATTTCACAAAACCGGCACCGGTACACGTCCTTGCCGAGGCGGCCATGCGTCTTCATGTGCCTCGTCAGTTTCGAACTCTGCGCACACGCGTACGGACACAGCTCGCACTTGTAGGGCTTCTCGCCGGTGTGCGAGCGCCGGTGGACGGTCAAGTTGCTGCAGTTCTTGAACACCTTGCCGCAGAACTCGCACGTGTCGTTGCGCCGGCCCTCCTTCTTGAGCTGCTGCGCGCTGACGGGGAGGCCCAGGTTGAGCGCGGCCGCCGCCGCCGCGGCCAGCGACGACGCGCTGGGCCCCGCCTTGGGCCCGTTGCTGCACTTGAGGAGGTCGCTGGACTTGCGCGAGCCGAGCAGGTCCATGGAGCCGTCCGTGGGGAACAGGTGGTGCGAGGTGGGCAGCCACAGCCCCGCGTACAGGTCGGTGCGGTCGCCGGGCCTGCCCAAGGGGTTGCCGTGCTCCAGGTCCAGCTTGAGCCGCTTGCTGGCCGTGTCGAACGGGTTGTCGAACGGCGTGCCAGGGCCGAAGATGCCGTGCGGGCCGCCCACCAGGTCCAGAGGAGGCTGGCCGGCGGCCAGCATGTTCTTGGCGAACTCCTCTCTGAACCTCAGGGCGGCGGCCGACTTCTCCAGGAGACCGTTCTCCAGGCTGGAGGTCCGGGACAGCTTGCTGATGTTGTTGTTGTCGCCCAGGCTGAGGGGCGATCGGTGCAGCAGGTCGTCCTTGAGGCCGAGGTGGTTGGGGCCGATGACGGACTCCTGCAGCGCCTGCTTGTACGCCTCGCTGTACTGCGCGATGTGGTTCAGGCCGAACTTGTCCATGAGCTCGCCGACCAGGGAGCCGGTGGGCACCTTGTCCAGGGGCGTGGACGACGGCGTCGGCCTGGGAGAGCCGGCGTTCTTGTCACTTCCCAGGTTCGTGTTGTTGTTGTTGGGCGGGGTCGAAGAGTTGGACTTGGTGGTGAGGTCCTCGGGTGCGTCGCCACCGAGGTCGTCATCATCGTCGGCGTCCTCGTCTTCCAGCTCCATGTCTTCCTCCTCGTCCTCCTCTTCTTCCTCGTCCTCCTCCTCTTCCTCCTCGTCCTCATCCTCGTCGTCGTCCTCGAGCGTCTCCACCGACCCCGCGTTGGAGATCTGGTCGGCGGAGTGCTCGCTGCCGTTGATGGCGTCGCGGCCCAGGCGGTGGATCTTCATGTGGCGCTTGAGCTTGGAGTGCTGCGCGCACGCGTGGTCGCACACGGAGCACTTGTAGGGCTTCTCGCCCGTGTGCACGCGGCGGTGCGCGATCAGGCTGCTCTGGAAGCGGAACTTCTTGCCGCAGAACTCGCAGCCGTGGATCCGCTCGCCGTCGTGGCCGTCGTCGTCCACCACGCCCGTCAGGGACTTGGCCGACAGGGAGAAGTCGGTGGGCTTGTCGCCGTCCGGGGGCGTGGACGCGGACCGCGGCGTGCTGGTGACGGCCAGGGCCGCGGCCATGGCGGGGTTGCTGGGGGTCTCAGCCATCTGGGACTGCTTTTCGGGGGATGTCAGCGACTGCGGCCGGGGAGGCCGAGTCTCGCTATCGCTATCTCCACTGGTGTTGTTGTTCAGCAAACTCGTGTTGTTGTTATTGCTACTGTTGTTGTTGTTGACCGCGCTGTGGTTGTTATTGTTGTTGGCTGCGGTAGAGGAACTGGAGGAGGTGCTGTTGGAGTTGTTGCTGTCCTTGGAGTTGTTGAGCGAGAGCGGAGTCGCGGCGGCGGGCGCGGCCCCGGGCGTTGAGCTGCTCGAGAAAGGGGGTGTGAGCAGCCCCTGCCGGGGGGAGGGTGACGGCGAGCTCCCGTTGGCGGTGGAGGCCGATGCGGCCCCGGGACTCGTTGCGCCCGCTAGCTGCCGCAGCCGCTGTGAGTAAAAATCCAGCTGCGGTTCCAGATTCAGGGGTGCTGGTGGCGCGCCGGTGGAAGGCCTGCTCGGCGTCGAAGTGGGCGCCACTGACGTCGACGTCGGACCAAAAGGGGAGACCGGAGGAGGCGGTGCGATGGTGGAGGCGTTGGCGGCCAGCCCCAGGCCTTGCTGCAGGCCCTGCTGCAGGCCCTGCTGCAGGCCCTGCTGGCTGAGTCGGATTTGCTCCGACACGAGCTGCTCCATGCGGAAGTGGTCGTGACTAGAAGGCCGGGGGAACAGGGGCCCCAGCCCCAGAGGGGACGACATGGAGGTGGGTGGGAACGGGTGCCTGAGCAGCCCGCCCACGGGGAACGGGTGGTGCAGGGGGTCCAGCAGCGGCGAGCTGGGCGGCGGGTGCGGGTGCAGCCGCGAGCTCGGCGGCGGCAGGGACAGCGGCGTGCCCGGGCCGGGCAGGCTGCCGCTGGAGCAGGCCGACGACGACGAGCAGTTGGACGACGAGGATCGGTTGTTGTTGTCCTTCTTGGCGGCGTCCGCGCGCTCGGCGCCCGACGACTCGACGTAGATCTTGATGCCGTGGCTGTTCTGCACGTGCTGCACCAGGCGCCAGGCCGAGTGCAGGCGCTGCTTGCAGGTGCTGCACACGTAGTTGTTGGGCTCTGCAACACACAAAGAGAAAGCACGGCGTTAGTCAAGTCACCCACACACGTCGCACATCAAGTCGATCAGGGCGAGGACCAGGATGGCCTCGGGGAAGCCCCATTACGCCCCATTAGAGTCCCCGGAACGCGGCCAGCTGCCCTTGCGGCCTTCGGGTGTCCGCACCAGCATTTCACCAGCGAGAATTCACATGCAACAAAAATATGATCCCCCACCCCCCTTCCCGTTTGAACTGGCGTACAAAGATTGTCACAAAGCAGTCTGATAACAGAAACGGAGGGCAGTAGTGAACACGGCGGAGAGAAAAGTGGAGAAGATCGGCGGGAAGGACAAAAGGGCGCAGGGCCACACGGAGGGCCGAGTCGAGGGCCGAGGGCCAAACAAGAACAAAGACAGTCTCATAACAATAAGTGTACGCTTCGATGGACAGGGACCAATCACACCCACAGAAGCACGGCGGATGGAGAGGAAAAAAAAGAAGTCGCCCAGCTGAAAGAGGTCGCGGAGCAGACTGATTCCGAGAGTCGTTCTCGTCACTGTCTCTCTCGCGCACCAATACGGCACGCCCCATGAGTGCGAGAGAGACAGTGCGACGAAAACGACTCTCGGCATCAGTCCACAGAGAGGCCCAGAGGATGGCATAAGTAATAGTCATGGCCGCGGGGCGGACCAGTACAGTGCAAGTACGGATGACGAGTAATAACGATTACAGTGAGCAGCCGCGTCGTCGTCGTCGGCCTCCCCCGCGGCCATTTTTCTGACCGCCGCCGCCGCCGCTCCTTGCAAGTCCTTTTGCAATACGTTTCCAGGACGCGGAGGTCGCGGCCGGAAAGCGGCGTCGTCGATTCCAGCATTCATTAGTGACGGGAGCAGCGGGCCGCGGGGAAGGAGGGGGGGGGGCGCCGTCCGCCACGACAAAGAGGCCCCGCCAGCCGACGGGACAGTTTGCTGCTTCGCGTGCTTCGCGGCCCAAAACTCGACAAGGCTGACAATGCTATGGAGATAAACCGGGCGGCTGTAGTAGCGGCTGTAGCGGCAGCAGCGTCCTGCCGAGTCAACCCCCAAGTTTTAGCAAAGCGCAATCCCGAAGAAAGCGCGCTGGCTGTGCCGCGGCCGTGCCGCCGTGCCGAGGAGGCCGAGGAGGCCGTCTTTGCGTCTGGCTGCGGTTCGCCCTGCGCAGCCTTGCGGTGCCGGACGGCCGATAAGGCCCACATCGCCTGACCAGGATCGCAACTTGAGGGAGGCTGCGTCTCGAGGCCGCGCTGCGCCGCGCCAGGCTGGGCCAGGCTGGGCGCCACAAAGACGAAAGACGGCGGCGGGTCACTCCTTGTTTTTGTCTGCCCTCGTCCTCCGCGGCCCGCCACCCCTCCCCCTCCCCCTCGCCCGGCAGGCGCGCGGCGGTCGGGGAGAAGTTAAACCGAGCGACTACAACTCATTCATTAGAATGAAAAACACTCGGGCGTGTACAGGGCGTCTTTCAGAGACGGCCAGCGGCAGCGCGGCGGCAGCGCGGCGGCTCGGTGCTGGGGGTGTCCCTAAAGACCCTCTCAAGGTGAGGGCGCCTGCAGAGAGATAACTCAAATGAAAGGGAAAAGCGGTGCGGGGAGGCGGGCGGGGCGGCCAAGACGGCCAGACAAGGCAGCGAGGGGCGAGATTCGGGGCTGGCCGCGCACAGGCGCAGCGCTGCGGAGGAACCGACGGGAACCGGAGGAACGGCATAATTGCGAATCTCTTTCTTGCCGCAACAGCGCCGGCCAGCGAGCGCGGCCAGCCCTCGGCTAAGGCTTGACGAGACGGCCAGATTTCCGAGACGTTATCAACACCCCGGCCTCCGCCTCGGCCGCCTCGGCGCGCTAACCCTTGTCGGCCTCGCGGAGGGTGGGGCCGGGGCCGCCGGGGCACCGCGTCGGCGGCTGGTCTGGCGCACTGCTGGCGCACTGGACGCGAGCCAGCCTGCCACGCCGCAATTACCAGACTGCAGCAGACTGACTCCGAAGCGTCGTTTCGTCGCGCTGCTCTCTGTCGCACTCGCGGGGCGCCCCGACTCCTCGGAAGCGCTCCGGCAGCGTGACGGGACGCGATGCGCCCGGCCCGCCGTGTGGCCCTCGCCCACCGGGACTGCACGCGCCATTGATTTATAGGGAAAGCCGCGAGCATTTGCAGCCGAAAGCCCCCGTCCGAGTGCCCCCCCCCCAACCCCGCCATTTCTCCGCGAGGACGCCGTCAGCCCACGTCAGTCGGTGACCTGGACACACACTGGACCCACCGGGGGCGTGCCGCGGCGCTGGGCGTCGCCCCGTCGCCACGGCAGCCTCACGGACCGCGGCGGGGCGGGGCGCGACGCGGCGCCGGTGGCGGCCGTCGGCCAGGCGCGGTTCTTCGACTGCCAAATCACCGTGACGCGACAGAAGAAAACAATCGCCGGCGACCAATCTTGGTGACCCAAGTGCCTCCCACCTCGCTCCGATTGTGTGAGGGCTGAGTACACAGTGTGTGTGCGGAGCGGACGGCCCGGGCGAGCGCGCGAAAAACGTGTCCTGGTGGCCGCGGCGCCCCGCCCGGGACGCGGAACGCGGCCAGAGCCTCCTGCAGACTTCCGAGAGTCGTTTTCGCCGCTGTCTCTCTCGCACCTACACGGGACGCCCCACGAGTGCGAGAGAGACAGAGCGACGAAAACGCCTCTCGGCATGGGTCTGCTGGCCCACGCCCGGCGAGGCAGCGCGGCGCCCCGCGACAAAAACGAGCGGAAAATTGGGCGGCAAGAAACGGAGCCGCGCTTTAATTCCGACCGCCACAGCGACACGACCCGCTGCACTCCGATCCCCGCGCCGCCCCGCGCCGCCCCGCGCCCCGCGCCCCATAGCGCCGCCATTCAGCACCGCGGCCACCGGCATGGAAACAGTGGCCGGCGCCCCTACAAGCAGGGCGTCGGGCTGATCCGCTGCCCGCTGTGCCGCCCAGGCGTCAAGCCCTCACACCCTTTGACGGGGCGCCCCGCGGCCAGCCTGCCCTTCACGCCGAGGAGGACCAAAGGACCTGTGAGCCGCGCGCCGGCCCCGGGGGACTTCCCTGTGAGCGGCGGCAGCACCGCGAAGCACCGCGACGACGCCGACGACAGGGCGACCGCCAATTTTCGTCTACGTCGTCCACGTCGCCGTCGTCCAAGTGGGGCGCGCGGTCCCCCGCCCGACTCCCCGCCGGCCCGCATATCTGCGGTATCACATCTCGCCAGCACAACAGTACCCCCATGTTTCAACGCAAAGCTGAAACGAGCGCCCAAAAAAACAAAAAGAGAAAAAAACAGCGAAAAAAAAACCGACAAACTGTCCACATCAGAGCCAGGCCCCGGCCACGTACGAAAAAAAATTGTGTCCAGAACAAAGAAATGCGATAATTGAAGAGCGAGAGCCCAGTTGGCGGAAACGTGATTTAATAGTGAAGGCCGCGTGTTTCTGTCGGGCTATCGGTCTGCATCTCCACCCTGCCCCACCCTTCCGTGGAGGACCGGGAGGACCTGACCACTCAACATTTATGAAAATGCTGCCAGATTCCTATCGGGTCACGTCCCGCGCCGTGCCGTCCGCGGCAGTGCCTGCACTGTGCAGAGCGAGGCAGTGCCTGCACTGTGCAAGCCGGGGCACCACACTCCCCGACCCTCCGGCTTTAAAATCCCCGAAACGAACAGGGCGAAAAGTGCTGGCCGGCGAGGGGATTCGAACCCGCGTTGGTCACGCCGCTGACCGGATGACGCGCGGCCTGGTGCCGCTGCCCCGTGTTGGCGCCGCACCTCCCCCTTTAATTTCCTCCAAACTTTGCAGCAGCCCGCCAATGTGGTGCCGGGAAAGAATAAAAGAAAAATCCGTGACCGAAAATCCGTGATGCGGTTATGTTGTTGAGGAGGATAATAGCGATAGCCACGGCATGGGGCAAGGGGGTGCGAGTGGGCGCGAAGGCGCGGCGCCGGGGTGGCTCTGGGGGTGCGAGAGAGCGCGGCGACGCCGGGGAGGCTATGGCGCGCTTTGGCGTGGGGCGGGGGATCGCCGCATGTGTCCGGGCCGTACGGGCCTCCGTGTGCCGCATAAGAATGGCGGTGGACATTCAAAATAGCCGCCTCCGGCCGCCTCTCCCTCTCTCTCTCCCTCTGCCGGTTCCTCTTCCTGGCCGCCGCCCGCCTCCGCCCGCCTCATCCGTGGCCATATTCACATTTTTATTGTTTCCGACCAGCGCGGTTGGCAGCAGCTGGACCGCATGCGGTGTCCATGTGTGTCTTGCCGCTGCAGACTGATTCCGAGCACTCGTCGCCCCGTCCCTCTCGCACTCATGAGGCGCCCCATGTGGGTGCGAGAGAGACAGCGACACTCGCCGCACCAAATGCAATTTTCGTTTTTCTCCTCGGCCTGCTTCTTGCCTCGGGGCACGCGGAGCGGACACCACGACGCCCGCGTCCCCGCGTCCCCGCGTCGCAAGAAGGCCGGCCAATTTGCAGGCGCGTTGCGTTTTCTGGGCGACGCTGTGTGTGCGACGCCGCGACGCTGCGACTCGCAAAACGAAGCCCGGCCGGGGGAAGAGAGGCACAGGCAGGGCGCAGGGCGAAGGACCGAGGACACGGGCCGAAGGGTCGGAATCTGCATGAAAGAGGAGACAAAAGAGAGAGGGGCAGGCAGGCAGGCTGGCTGGGCCCTGAAAAGGATGGAGAGAAGCCAGCTTAGGTCAGCACGGGTCAACTTTAGGGTCAAGATGGAGAGTCCCTCAATGCGGTGGTGTCACTCGAGGAAGGGGGAGGCGCGCCTCGCGAGGCGGGAGGCAGGGACTCGGAGAGCGGAGCAGAGCGGAGGGGCCTAAGTGATGAGGGAGATACTGGCAGTCGCGTTGAAAAGGCGGGCAGGGGATGACGCCAGGACGCCACGCCATCGGAAAACTGTCACAATACGCAAACTGGGCTGCCGGGGACGGCGCCGCGATACAGGCTGCCGCCCCGCCGCGCCGCAAGTGCTCCCGATTCACCCAGCGGACGCTGATGCGAGTTTAAAACGACGCACCGCGACGCGCCGTGGCAGACGAGACGGACAGCCGGACGGACAGCCGGACAGACAGACGGACGGACGGACAGACGGACGGGGGTAGTAAAGCAAGGGGCTCGGCGACGACGGCCGCCACTGCCCGCCGTGGAGGAAAGGAGGAAGGAAAGGGGCGGGAAAACGCCTCAAAATAAACACAAAAACGTTGAAAAGTCATATTTTATAAGGCCGCAATATGGTGGCCAGGCCGGGGGCCGGGCAACGCCGGGCTGGGCTGAGAAGTCTTTATGGCCCTCGGGAGAGTGTGGTGGCGGCGTCGCCGGCCGGGCGTCGCGGCGAGGGGCGGAGATCGTGCGAGGGCGGCCCAGGCCTTGGCCCAGGCCCAGGGCGCCGCTCGTCCAGCGTGGCCGCGTGGCCGCGTCCGGCACGGCGCTGTACCCTCCGAGCAGAGCCTGCTTAATCCGTCAATCCATTACAGCATCGAGCTGGCCTCCCCGCCCCTCCGGACCTCTGCCGCCACCGTCCAGGCAAAGGATAAAGTATAAAATATAACGCCCCGGATGCCAGGCGCCCAGGCAGCCCGCGCGGTCGCCGTCGCCGTCCCCGCAGCAGCTGCCCCGCCATAATACGGATTTTTTCCGAAAGAAAAAGAAGGGCGAGCACACCTCGCGAAGGGGCGGGTGCGGGGAAAGGGGGGGGGGAGCGAGGGGCGTAGGACGGGCGGACGGCCCCACAAAAGCTTCAGGGAGATGTAGATGTCTCTGCGAAGGAAGGCTGAAAAGATGAGGGAAAAGTGAAAAGAGGCGGGAGGGACTGGGACTGGGCCTTGTCCACGACGTCCTGGCTTCTTCCTCCTCCTCCCCCGGTGCTGCCGCCAGGCTGCCCGGCTGCCCGGACCCATTTCGGCCCTGCCTCCCTCATTACGGGCGAGCTATCAGTTCCAGCCAGATGGGCGTGGCGTGGCGCGGCGTGGCAGCTGGGGTGGCGGCGGGTACTTAACCGAATTAGTGTGATCTCGGCACGGCACGGCACGCCACGCCACGGGGCACGCGCATGCCGCGGGGCGCGAGGCGATTAGGCCCAACACCTTGCCGCCCGGGGCGCGTGCCTTGGCGTGCCTCCGCGTGTCGCGTGCGCCGCTCGGCATCACGGTCTTCGACGTGCGCACGCGCGCAGGCGGGGCACCAAATAAAAAGAAGAAGCGAGTGTTGAAAACGGCCGGCCGGCCGAACAGGCTATTCCTCATCCACGTCAGCGTCAGCGCGGGAGAGGAAGAAAGCGGCAGCCAGGAGGATGGAAGCAGCAACCGGGGCGGGCGGAGCTCTGCCCGTCGACGCGTCACCGCGGCCAGGCCGGCCGGGCCGGGGCGGGCCGGGGGGCGTCGAGGCCTGTCTTGAGTGAGCAGGCCGTGCAGGCCACTGCTTGCTGCCCGCCGCTCGCTGCTCCGCGCTGCTCGCGTGGGTGTGTTGAACGGTTGACGGCCGGGCGTGGCGCGCGAGCCCCGCACTGCAGGCGCCTCCATGGAGGCTCTCCGGGCCGTCATAGCGCAAGTCAGGGCAGCGCACCGTCGGCCCGCCAGCCCCGCCAGCCAGGGCGCCGTCAGGCACGGACAGCCTAATTGGTGGGGGTGTTTGACGGGCCGGGCACGGCCGGGCGGCGAGGCCCTCGCATCACCTGACCTTACCGTCGTCCGTCCGCCCGGCTTGCCGGCTCGCCGGGCGCGTGCGGCGGGGCGCTTGCAGGGCCCCACGGAGGCACAATGGGACCCAAATGAAAAACAGCGACTGCCACACAAAGACAGCGTTAAAAATAGCGCGCCGATGAGCCGCGTCCTAGAGCGACTGTGCGACACAAAAGACGGATATTGTTGCAGTGGCGGAGTGGCGGAGGACGGCGCCGGGGCGAGGACGTCTCGACGGCCGTCGGCGCGTCGCGGCGCGCGGCCACCGGAAGAGGTCCCCATTGGACATCCGGCGCCGGACCAGCCCGCCCGCCCGAGGCGCGCCACGCCCGGTGGGCCCCGCAAGGGCCCCGCGCCGCCAGATCACGTCATGCTCCTGGTGGGTGTGCCCCGGTCCCCCGTGGGCCCGGTGGGCCCCGCGCCGCGCGGGACTCTGACAGACTCGCGTCCTGGGCCCCGCGCTGCACGACGCTCTCACGCACCGCCCAAAACACTGTCCGCGTCCGAGGCGGTTTATTTCTGACGCGTTTTTTGGCGCGTTTTTTGACGGGCGGCCGGCACGCAGCACGTAGCGCACTCTGTGATTTAAGAGCAGCGCGCCAGAGGGCGCAACGCGGCGCAAACGCCACGCCGGTCTGGCCGGGCAAGGCAAGGCAGGGCAAGGCCGCCGGGGCGCGATAACCACCCCCCGCCGTATTGTCCGGCAAACCATAAAGCATACACAGGAAACAACTCGGGGCTTCGCGGGGGAGGCCGGCGTCGCGCCCGGGGCAGCCTCCCTCCCCTCCCCTCCCTCCCCTCCGCGCCCCGATCGCCCGATAAGTGGTCACACGCCATAAATCCTGAGTGCTAAATACATTATCTCGGTCTTCTCTATGGAAATTCCCGACGGGCGTCGCGGCCTGGCAGGGCGGCCCGGCGGCCCGGCGGCCCCACTGTGGTCCATTCCGGCACCTCCTCCAAGGAAGGGCCGAGCGCGTAGCGTAGCCTTGCGAAACGCGGACGGAGTTTTTAGGTTTGCTCTCATCCGTCTTTTACGGCACGCCTCTCGCCTCTCTCTCTTCCCGAACGCGCGATTCCGCCTAATCTGCATGATTCAGGCACGATCCGCGGCCCTCAAATCTCGAAGGCTGATGCACACGGTGACGCCCCATAAAAGGGCGCGGCGGCGCGGCCATCAAGACTCCGTTTGAAAGCTCTTCGGAAATAAACGTCGCCTGGGCAATAAAATGGTTTAGCAACTAGAGTCGGCCGGCCCCGCAACCCGCGCAGCCACGCGCAGCCCTCCACCGTAAGGAAGGTCAGCATTGGTCAATCCAAGGAGTCACCCACGAGGAGGAGGCGAGAAGGCCCCGTGGCAGCAACAATGTAGCCACTGTGCAGCATGGCGCGCCTGCCGCACGACAACATAACCTAAAATGCTTTCCAATTTCAGTTAATTCGGGTGTTTTCATGGGCAAGCTCACCTCTCCGGCCGGCGTCAACTTCCCCCAAGGTGCGTGTAATGGCCGTACCTGCCCCGCCGTGCGGCCCCACCAGCTGTCACCGCTCTCAACCCGCAACGCTCGCAACGCACAGGTCGCCCGTCTCCACGAGGACGCCTCGCACGCCGCCTGGCCACGGCGCGTCGCGGCGCGCTCGGCGTCGCCCTGCCTGGCCGTCGGAGGCCGCGTCCGCGGTGGGAGGCTCCTTCGCCAGAGCCTTCGACGTCCGCCGCGCCGCCGCCCCGCGGCCCTGCGTCGAGGATGGCGTCGAGGCCGGCGTCGAGGGCCGCCAAGAGCTGCGGGCCATGCCGCAGATCGCGGTGCCCGCGGAAGACTCCGACGACGACCTACAGTGGCGGGACGAGGAAGCCCCGCAGTCGCAGGCGCCGCGGAGGAAGCCTGTCGCCGGCGTGGCGCGCCGCTGGCAGACCCACGGCCGCTGGGCGCTGCGTCGGCCACCGTCTAGACTCGTGGAGCTCCGCCGCGCCCGGCTGCGAGCCGCGGTCCCGGGCTCCCTCAACGTGGTGGCCGGGCTGGTCGCAGAGCTGCCCTTGGCCGACCGCCACCGCTTCACCAGCATGAGCGAGGACGTGGCGGCGGGGTCCGCTTCGGCGGGGTCCGCTTCGGCGGAGGCGGGTCCCGGGCCGAGTCGCGAGGCGATGCAGCGCCCGGGCTCCAAGCTGCTCGTCCCGCGGGGCAGCGTGCTCAAGAAGGAGAGCCGGCCCGGGTCCGCGACGGGCGCCGCGGCGGGGGCTGGCACGTCGCGGCCCGTCAGCGTCAAGTTCAACCTCGACCCCACCCAGGAGCTCCGCGACGCCGCCAAGCAGCAGCAGTCCGCCCTGCCCCCACTGCCGCCCAAGCCCATGTGCGTCCGCGTGGTGCGCAAGGAGCACCACGACGCCGTGCAGAGGGCGCGCGCCCAGGAGGAGACCCGCCTCAAGCAGGTGCGGCGCGCCTACCAGGACCAGCTGCGTCTCGCCCGCCAGCTGTACGACGACCTGGTGCTGACCCGGGACGTCTTCGCCGAGCGACAGCGTTCCGCGCGCGCCGACCTCACAGCGCAAGTGGCGGCCGCCAAGGCAGAGTGCCAGCGCCTCGTCAAGGAGGCCTCGGACCTGCGCGACCAGCGGAACAAGGAGATCGAAGAGTACGTGCAGGCACGCTCGGCCCGCATCGTGGAGCAGGCCAAGCACGCCTACGCCGTGCCCGCGCCACTGTCCTGCGCGCCCAGTGCCACCGCCAGCGAGCCCGAGCTCAAGCCAACCTCTGCGGCGGAGGTGGCGGCGTCCGCGGCCCCGGTAGACCAACAGGACGAGCAGCGAGTGGAGGCAGAGCGGCTGGAAGAGGACCCCGGCAGCGGTAAGTGGCGAGGCGGTCGGCTGCACGACGGCCAGAGGCACACGCAATCACGTCCCTCGCCTTGCAGCCGCCGCCCCGGAGACCCCACGACGCCGGCCCTGGACGGCGCCCCTGCGGTCGCTGTGCCACCGCCTGGTGAGCGCCGCGACGCAGCTGCGGACGCGGGCGGGGACGCGGTGGCGGGCCTTGGCGAGCCGCGTCGCCACGCGGGGGCGGCGGTTCGTCTCCGCGCTTCGGCGGCGGGTGCGGCGCCAGCAGCGTCGAGGGTGGCGGCGGCGACGCGGTCGGCGGCAGCCTCCACCGGCCGGTCCGGCGGGCGACCAGGATTCGCCTCCCGGTGCGGGGTCCGCGGCAGCCCTGAGCATAGACGGGGCACCCCCACGCCGCCGCTCTGCCACCAGCACGTCCTCGCAGACCATCGAGAAGCGCGTGTCCTTCGCGCCCGAGGGCGGCCCGGACCCGGGTCCTTCTGGCTGGGCTGAGGAGTGGACGCAGCGCTGGGTGCAGGAGTCGGCGCGCACCACGAGGACCAGCAGGACGCCCAGCGTGGCCGCCCACAGCGGCACCAGCGCGGCCAACTGCATGGTGGACGCGGGCACGGACCCCCTGTCCTGGGCACCGGGAGGCGGTGGCGGCGGCCGTCCCCACGTGGCAGTGCGAACGTCCAGGATGCGCGTCGAGCTCAGCATGAGGGTCATGGGCACGGTGGGGAACGCGCAGCACGACCCCGTCGGCAGCGTCAAGTCCTGGCGCCGCATGCTGTACGCCTCCTTCGTGTACCTCAAGAACGAGGCCCTGACGGCCAAGCTGCGCAAGCGGCGCCGCGCCCTGGAGCGCCGTGCCGCGGAGCGTCGTGCCATCGGCGTCACGGCCAAGCGCCACGGTGCCGACGCGGAGCCCATCGCCGAGGTGCTCTCAGACAAGTGCTCGGCGCTCGTCACCCGCCAGTTCGTCGACAACGTCATCAAGAACGTGAGCAGCAAGGCGGCAGCGCGACGGCAGGCGGCATCGTCGTCGTCCGAAACGGCCACCGCGGAGGAGCCGGTAGCGGCACCCGAGGAGAGCACGGCGCCGAGCCGTGTGGCGCTGGTGGCGCCCGCGCCGTCCAAGCAGAGCGTGGAGGAGAGCAGCGCCACCAGCCCCCTCAGCGAGTCCACCAAGAACAGCTCGTTCGAGGAGGTGCTGCTCAGGAAGTGGAGCATCGACGAGGCGCCGTCCGCCATGCACGTCACGGACGTCACGGAGGCCGTGCCCGCGCCATTGCCCGCGCGCCGCAGACGCTCCACGATGGAGGCGTCCAAGAGCGTGCCTCTGGCCACCGCGGCCACCGCAGAAGGACCTGGCCGTCGGCACGTGTCCGAGACCGGTTTGCCGCTGCCGGCGGCGCCACCGCCACCCCGGACGACGGCGTCGCGCGTGCTGGCCCGCCACAAGGACGACGCACAGAGGCCAGACAGCACCGCGACCCTCCGCGTCGAGGTCAAGCCCAGCCTCGCGCAGCCCCACAGGTCGTCAGTGGCGGCCCCACCGCCGCGCGCCGCGGGGGCAGACGGCGAGAGGGCGCCGCCGCCGAGCAAGCAAGTGAGCCTCAAGGACGAGGAACGCGTCATCACCATCTACAACACCGAGGCCTCCATGCGCAGCTCGGGGAGTGCCACCACCGCCACGACGGCCACCACCGCCTCCAGCAACGCCGAGACCTAGTGCAAAGTGTTTTTTCCCACTGCCTTTTACCCTGTCGTAGTGAACCAAGCATGTATGTGATGCGCCCCAGGCGCCCCTTAATGTTGACATTGTGATCGGAATAGAAAACACCCATTACGTACCCCGCCATGATGGCTTCGGTTTGCTTCAGCTAAGGTACGGCCACGAGGAATCAACGCGCCGCCGCGGGGCACGGCAGGCATCGGCAGGCATGGCGAGGACGCAACGTGAACCAAAAGCGCCCCGGGGCGCGCGAGAGACAACGAGTCAGCCATCTTCATCATCCCCCACGTGTTGGATTGCGTTCCAAACGACGTCTCCCTCACCCCCTGTCACGCGCAGCGCGCAGCGACGCGGCGAGACGCTGAAATATCAATCAGACTCGAATCACGGATCATTTGGAAATCAATATTCCCGTCAGAGGCAACGCAGGGTGGCCGCGCTGCCGCGCACCAGCCCGCGGCCCGAAATGGAGCCCGGGGGAGCAAGGACGAGGTGCGGCCAGCGGCAGGAGACGAAAGACAGAGACGGAACACGAGGCGGACTGACAGGCCGACGACCAGATACAGACAGAGAGGCTGATATAATTTTCCTTGCCGGTCCCCCGGTCACCACCGCCACTGCCGTCCGTAGCGTCGACCCCTGACAGGGATTCGCGTCACGTCAGACAGGCAGCCAGGCAGGCAGCCAGGCAGGCAGCCAGGCAGGCAGGGCCCAACCGCGCAGAATGATATGGCTTTAAATTGCATTAAAACCATCATCAAAGTTTCGCTCCTGCGGTGCGCTGCGCCGGGTGCCCCTTCCCCCCCCCCTCTCCACGTCGGGGCGCGGGGCGCGGGGCGTCAGCGCCGTGGCTCCGACAGGTAGGCGGCGCTGGCGGCGGCGACATGGGCCGCGGGCCACGGCACGGCCACGGCACGGCCACGGCAAGGGGCGTGCGGGAGCAGTATCGGCCAGAAAACACTGTTTTCCACTTCCGCCCGGGATGGGACGGGATCGGCGACCCGGCCCGTACCGGGGCCCGGCCGCCCCGCCAGGGCTGGCAGCCAGCCCGGGGGTGGGAACACTGACCGGGCGAAACATGAAACGCGCGCCGACCTACACCGAGGCGACCGGGCTTGCACATGCACGCCACACATGGTTATTGGCCTCGGCAAATATTTATCAAACGTCGGGGCGGGGCGGAGCGGGGCGGGGCGCAAGGACGCGAGGGGAAGCAAAAATGTCGTTTGATGTGCCACCACGCCCCGCCACGCCCCGCCACGCCCCGTGCACAGTGACCCGAGCGCCGCAAAAACAATACCGCCCCTCCCCCTCTCTATCGTTATGCAAAATATTCGGGGAAGGCGGCCGTGCGCTCGTAAAGCACATGTGTGACGTCACGGGGGGCCGGCCGCCATCAGGACGGGGAGGAGGACGACGCCGACGACGCACCCATTATGCAAATCCGGTACCGCGAACCGCGGCAAGCCCGGCAAGCCTGGCAAGCCCACCGGGCCCAGCCCGTGTCATAATTAGCTCCAAGGCGCTCCGCAAGGACCCCGAGGACCCCGCCATATCGGCCACTTGGATTATTTTCCGCGCACCCTCGACGGCATCCTGGCGGGGGTGGAGAACGGCGGGGACGAGGGTAGGCCGTGCCATTAGCATTATTGATCCTCACGGCGTGCTGGTGTGTGCCAGCGCCCGGCCCGGCACGGCCAGGCACGGCCCGGCACGGCGCGTCCACCTTGAGGGTCATTAGGGTGTTTGCCATCGGAAGGAAGCGGCCGGCGACGCCACCAACAACAAGAAGAACAGGGAGAAGAAGGCGACGACGACGCACTAGGGGGCGGGGGCGGCAAAAAGTGTCCGCAGGCCTTCCAGCAAACTACCGCCCCGCTCGGCCCCGCCCCACTGCCTGGACCGTACACGGAAAAGTTTGCCAGTTTCTCGAAGCGAAACCTCAGAAGGCAAAGCCGCTCAGCACGAGTCGTCGGACACTGACCGCCCCCCAGGGGGGCGTGGCGTGGCGGGGCGGGGCGGGGCGGGGCGGTCGCCCTCCGGATATAGACCAGCCCTGGCGGCCCCGCCTCGGCTTGGCCCGCCGGACTTGGTCGGCGCCTGCCCGGTACGGACCACGGACTCTGCTTCTGCTTGCGGTCACCGAGAGACTTGGCCAGACTTGGGCCGGCCCGGCCCCGCCCGCCCCGCCGCTTCTTGGGTATAGTTGAGTCGAGTTTAGCGCGTCCCTGCGAAGCTGAGGCTGCGAGGGGTTTGTGGACTGTCTGGACGCCAGTGTCAACCACGGTGGACTCGGCGGGGCCGTCCACTGCGGCGCGGTGCGGTGGGGAAAGGAAAAAGACGACGACGACGACCGCGATGAAACTAGCAGCAGCAGCAGTGCACCCTCTTGTATAATAACATGACCACAACGGCGATGCCGAGGGCCGAGGGACATTTCCCTCCTTTTTCCCTCCTCCCCTCTTTTCGTTCGGCCTCCACTCGCGCCATTTCCCTATTTGTGCAATTTGCCGGTTACTGTATTCCCCGTTGTGCAAACAAGAGGCTCACCGTCGCACGGGGCCGCGGCGCCACGCTCGCCGAGTGCAGTGTACCCACCTGAAACAGAAAGAGAGCAGGTTAGCCACACTGTAAATCACTCCCATTACCACAATTATACTAAGCGACTATTAATTAGGGCCGGCAGGCCTCGCGCGTCGTAAAGCAAACCCGCTCCCAGGAACAACAATGCGCTCTGTCTCTCTCGCACACCTACGGAACGGACCGTGGGTGCGAGAGAGACAGAGCGATGAAAGCTGTTTTCGGAATGAGCGTGCTGGCCCCGCCTAATCGGCCGCGCTTCTCAAGGCACTTTAGACGGCTGCGTCCGTCATTTAAAACAAACTCATCCCGCCCCGAATGTCGAGGCGTTCCCTCCGGGCGCTCCGGGCGTTCCGGGCGCTCCGGGCGCGGCGGCGGGCCGCGGACTGCGGAGCGCTGCGGTTCGGTGAAAGCGATATGTCCCGGGCCGTGTCCGAGAGTCCCGCCAGGGCGCGGCCACGCCACGCCGTGCACGCCACGAGTGTGCTCTACCCGCATCGCACTCATGTCGAACAATACAGGTGATTGTCCATTGTCTTGCCCCCGCCCGCCGCGCCCCGCCGCGCCCCGCGCCGAACCCCTTCGTCCCGTCGGGCCGTCACCAAAAACTTGTCGGCGGGCCGCGGGGCCGAGGGGCCGCGCGGTGGCGGCGGTGGTGGACGTGTGACAGGACACTGACAATCCGTCCCGACGACCCGTCGCCCAATGTTTATGTATGGACTAATATGAGGCGATATGTTTATGGATGGCCTGAGCGCTGCGACGCGCGGCGAGCACCGGGAGAGGACGCGTTGGGACGTACCCCGCTGGCTGACCCCCGCGCCGACCTCCACACAAGGTGCACATACACCACACACCCACTTTTTTCTCCTCTCTCCTCGCTCTCTTTGCCGCGCAGAGGCCAGGCGGCCAACAGGCGACCAGCGCGGAGAGACGGACAGGACGGCGAGGACCCTCATGGCTCGCTTCGCCTGCTTCGCCTCGCCGCCGGTAAAAGCAGCCTGGCCGTCCGGGCCCTGGCCGATGCATGTTATCGTCTGCTCCTGTTTTTCGTGTGTCGCCGTGGCGTGCCGTGGCGTGGCGCGCCGCGTTCAGTCGCACATGCGGGTCATGTGTTCCAAAATCGATCCGCGGCGGCGCGGCCCGGCGCGGCCAGGCAGTGCCCTCACCGGCCTCAAGGCACGGCGTGGCACGGAGCCCCCTTATCCCTTTCCCCGGGCCTACCGGGGCGGGCCGGGGCGAGCGAGGCGCCGCGGACGAGCCTGCCCCCCGGACTGATACGTGCCCCACCACGCCCCGCCGCGCCCCGCCCCGCCCCGCGGCGCGCTTGTCGGCGCGGTCGGCATCGATTCATAACATTAGCGGCGCCACGGTGTGGCCACACGCCGTGGATAACAAGGCCCTTCGACACCTCGGCGCGGACGCGGACACACGGACCCGCCGCGCCGCCGCCCTGGCCGTGCTTGCAAACGCTCGGCGCAAATGTTTTGTCAAGCCACTTGCTATTCCGGTCGTGCTGCCGCCGCTGCCGCCGTGCGTCGCGGCGGTGGCCGTCCGGACCACTTGCCTCCTGCTCCTGCCTCCAGCTCAAGGTGGCCGCCCAGCCGCACGGCGCGCCTCAAGCCAGCAGCACTTTATTAATCTCACAGCGACCAGGCCCTTGTCATTCCAACACGCGCCAGGCTTTATCACACCTTTACCTCACCCTTGGCTCGCCGTGCCACGCGTTGCCCAACCGGGCCACACACACACACACTCACACTCAGGCGCATTCAGCGTATCGCGCGCAACCGCGACCCCTTTGGATCCCTTTGTTTCTAATCACTGTTTTTGTCATCTTTTAATTTCCACCACACACACACTCTCGCACTCACACACACAGATGCGCACTCCTCGTCTCCTCGCGTGCCGAAGTGCCGCTCTCTTTCAAATCGCCTCCCTGGCCGGCTGGCCTGCCCGGCCCGGCTGCTTCTCTTTCAATTTCTTTTACGACGATTCCCTCACGACGGCCGTGTGGCCGTGTCGCCGGAGTGGCGCGCGTTACGACGAGGCGTTGGGAAACACCGAGGGCGAGCACGACCACCACGACGAAGGCCTCGATGCAGGCGAGGCGGTCACGGCGACGGCCTTGAACACGGGCCTTGGCCGATGCACCCAGCCGGCCACGGCGGCCACGGCGGCCACCCACCCCCCGGCAGCCCTTGTAATCCTCCCTCGCCGTGCATACGCTTAACCCTTCGGGCCGCGCCGCGCAGTCCCGGTGCTGCTGGCCTTTATTTGGAACAAGCGGAGCGCGCGACACACAGACACACACACACAACGGCTCCCTCGAAAAGTTGTCAAGTAGTGCGCAGAGGAGGACGTCCACAATGACCTGACCGTCCGCGATGTGCTCCGCTGCGGCACCGCGGGGACGCGACGGACGGGACGGACAGCAGGACACGCCAGGCCGCCAGCCACCGGGATGACCGGCCAACCAAAACCTAATCCGCCCGCCCCCGCGCCTCCCCCGCGCCAGCGGGCCGTGTCCGCGTCGTGGCCAAGGACCCCGCGACGACGGCGACGTGCTGGACGCGGCCGGTCGGGCCGGCCGGCCCTCCAAATCGCCGCAAACAAAAGAACGCGTCGCCGTGAGAGAAACGCGCGCCACTCGTAAATCATCAACACGCAATGGAAGCAGCGAAAGAAGCGCGCCGGGATTGATTGAAACTTTACGGATTGCACCGAGAGGAGGGGGGGGGGGACACCTTGGCCGCTCGCATCGCCGCGCCACGCCGGGTCCCCTACTTGTAATATAACGCCAATAACCGCGCCGATGCAGACATAAACACGTCGTTAGGACCTTTAAAGGGTACGAGTGTCGCCCGCAGCGTCCGACCTGGAGGACCTGGCGGTCCTGGACGCCGTCGCGGCCGTCCAGGCTGCCAGCCCCGCCAGCCCCGCGGAATGAACCGCGATAGTCCATCGCGATAGCCCCTGATGCGATAATCCCTGAAGCCCGTCCATCACGTCACGTGGTCGGCGTGGTCGACGCGGTCCCCGTCCAGCGGTCCGTCCGCCTCGGCCGCGAGCACGCCCCGCCAGCACGGCCCGCGAGCACCGCCTCGCCTTTATGGAGGTGTAAAGCCGGATCCACCGCGGCGATACTCCGGCGCGATAGGTGAGGTGAGGCGAGAGTACGACGCCGAGGAGGCCGGGCCGCCGCCGGGGCCGCAGGGCCGCGGGGCCGCGGGGCCGCCGGGGCAGGCGTCGACGAGAAAACCGTTGGCCCTGTCATGTCACGCCGAGAAATGCCACTAAATTTCAAATGGACAAACTTTCGCCGCTGACCTTCCCGGCCAGGCGGCCCGGGGGTTGCTGCTCCTAAAAGTGCGCGGACGGCACTACGACAAAACCCGCGTCTGGTCGCGCCTGGCCGCTCGCCGTGGATGGACGGAACGTGTTTCCTTGTTTCGCGTGTATTATTCACGCGTGTTTACACGGACGGACGCACGCACACGCACGCGGGTCCGGCTCGTCACGCTGGACACCGAACACGCTTTTTGCCTCCCAGTCGGGTTTCCGCGCCCAGGAGTGACTGAGTGTGTGCATGAGTGTGTGTGCGCGCGCACTCCGCACTCGGCACCCTGACCCCGCCCGTTGTTCGCCTCCCACTCCACTACCGGTTCCGCCACTACGCCGCGCCACACCAGTTCGAAGTTTCGCGCTCAGGTTCGAGCCCCAGTCCCCTTCCCGCTAGCCGAGAGAGAAAAACTCCGCCAGCTGCAATACGCACGCACTTTAAAAAATGACGTCGAAAAAAAGGAGTGAAATAAAACTGGATGAGGAACCGAACCCGAGCCGCCAAGGCCACCACGGCGCACCCTTCCGGGTGCGTCCCGGACCCTTCCCGGACGACCCTTCGCGCGTGGCCGCCACACGTCCCCGACGACGGACTCCTAGGAGGCCGCGACCTGGCCGACCGCCCCGACCGCCCCGACCGGCTCGGTTACCGCACCGCGGCGCGCACGTGGCGGACAAGACAGCCACCCCTTTGGCCACACCACTGTTTACCCGCCAGGACGACGAGCAGGACGAGCAGCACGACGATCAAGAGGCGCAGCTATTAGCAGAGGCGTCATCACCGACGGTCAGGCGGACAGACCGACCGGCGGACAGCGGGAAATTCAAATTCGTCTTCCGCGCTCCACTGGTGCCGGTGATCGGGGTAGTGGCCGGTAGGGGTCCGGTAGGGGTCCGGTGGGGGTGTGACGGGTGTAACTGATGGCGTTGCGAGCGACTTCTGTCCCCCGGGCACTGTGACACCGGCACCGGCCGCCCCGCCCCGCCCCGCCCCGCCCCGCCTGGCCTGGCCGAGGTGGCCGAGGACATAATGAGGTGGACCGTATCGATCACCGGCTTGTGTAACGGCCCGGGGTGAGGGGGACGGGGAAGGGGTGTCACCGGCTGCCCGGCTGCTGGGAACTCCAGACACCTGGCGATGAGCCGTGCTGGCCGTGCTACCCCCGCGCCGTCGCCGGCCCCGCCACCCCCGCGCGCCGCACCCCCGCTGGTCGCGGCAGCAGAAAGAAAGGGAGAGGGGTAACACCAAATTGGCCACTCCGTGCGCTCCGCGCTCCGGACTCCGTCATCGGGGCAATCAATCGACTCAACTGGCCGGACTCGAGTACGGCGGGGTGCGAGCGCGGGCGCGTTTAGGGCGGGAGGGGAGGGGAGAGGGGGGGGGGGGCAGGAAGCGGCCCAGCGTGGCGGCCGGCTCGCTCACCCCGCAGTGACCGCACTGCGAAACTTGCACTCGAAAAAAGGAAAGGATTACTCCGCTGGGACGCGACGCGACGCAGACACAGGCAGACTGACGGAGGCGCCCTTCCCTGCCCTGCCGAGGCCGTGGCCGGCCGCAGCGTCGGCGCCGCCGCGCCGGCCGAAGCCTCTCGACTCGACAATAAAAATAATTTCCCTTTAATTTGGCCTGCTCGCTTCCACGAAGCTGCAAAGGTATAAGGCCGTCGGGGAGGAGCATTCCTACCGCATGCATGCGGCAGCAGCCTGCAGTGGGGCCGGTGGCCGGGCCGGTGGCTGGGCCGTGCCGCCGTGCCGCCGTGGCGTGCAGTGCAGGCAGCGCTACAGAGGTCGTCGCGGCCCCGGCGTGCCCCGCGCCGCCGCACTGCACCGCGATGCACACGTGTCGCCGTGCCCGAGTTATGCCCGCAAT